>NW_027187360.1:7087106-7105754 GCF_028583685.1 Petaurus breviceps papuanus | reverse complement strand
CCTCCTCCTCCTCCTCCTCCTCCTCCTCCTTCTCCTCCTCCTCTTCCTTCTCTTCCCTCTCCTCCCATCCTCCTCCTCCTCTTTTTCCTCCTCCCTCTGCCAATGAAGAAATCTATCTCTATTTGACAAGGCCAGTGAGAGCTGTCTGCCTACCACCAACATGCTTTGGGTAAACTCTATTTTGAATATTTCATGCCTTAGGCACTGCCAAAACTGGGCGAATTTTGAGAGTTGCTTCTCAAATGCCAATCTTGCTCTGTGACTGTGATGGGAATGGAGTCTATGACAGAACCACCCCAAAATGTAGTTTGAACTCTAAGAATGAACCCAAGCAAGAGAGTGGTTCCAGTGTGGCCTTAGTTCCTAGTCACAGACCTTGTGGGTTGAACTGTGCACCACAAAGTCTGTTATCCATCAGGATAGATTTGTAAGTCACTCCAAAAACTTAGGTTCCCCAAAGATTTTTCTGTTTTATTTTTAAGGGGAAAAGAATATTGTCAAATCTCAACACTTATTCTTTGAAATGCCTTGCTTTGTAAGCAAACTAGGGTTTTTACATTCAAACAAAAGTTTCAAGGTTTTGAAGTCCAGGGCTCCTGAGCTGACAATATAGGGGTAAGTGGAAGGCTTGAACCAAGTCAGGCCTTGAAGTGTTATTAATTTAAGCCCCAACATCTCATTGTTGTGATCTGAACTGCATGATATAATGCAATATGACAGCCATTGAATTAATAGAAAATGGAATTCATCTCATGAAATTTCACACAAAATCAAGACACAGAGACAGACAAAGTAAAGGCAGAAAGACAGACAGATAAATACCACCTAATTTTCAATATTTAAAAGGAGATTGCCCTTCTGGTGAAGCATTAATAGTATTTATCAAGAATCTAAGGTATTGCCAGAGATCTCTCCTTGCCATCCCAGTGCTTAGAGGAACAGCAAAGCAAAGATTCTCCGTTTTTGTTTCTTATGTTTTAGCAAATGAGCTGCCTAGAGGTAATGTACCATAAGTGGAAATTCATCCAAGGCATGATCCAATAATAGGAACTTTCTCCCCCTCCTTACTGGGTGAGAGAGTCTCCTGGCAAACTCCCTACAGCCCTTCAGGTGGTCACCTGCTTGATTTATAATCCTATAGTCGGGAAGAGGTTAGCTAGGTAATTTAAATCATTGGTTTTCTCTAATGAACTGGGGCCAGGGAGAAAGCACTTTGCATTATAAAGGCTCCATTTTGCCCTTACTTATGCCCCACATACTTTATCTCAAATTTTTACATAATTTATATGAAAATGTGGCGTGATCTGGCTGAGCCACTAAAAATCATTGAAACGAAGCATCATTTTCCCCCAGTTTCCTTACAGTTCACAGAAAGCCCATGTCAGATGTTCAAGCCCAGGAGCGACTAAAAATAGGCAAGGGAAGAGAGAGACTGACCCCAATGAGGGAGTTACATAAACTTTTCACCATAAAGTACTCTACAAAGCTTGAGAATAGTGAATATCCAAGGTGTCTGTTAGAAGCACTGATCCACATGGCAGCAAATTTACCTCTTGTTTTTTTTTAATCTCTGACCTTGTTGATCATTTTCAGTTTTATCCCAGGGATTAGCTGGTTTTAAACTGTGCTCCCATCACAATCTTCCCCTTAATTGTAGATTAAAAACTACAAGAAAACCTAGAAATCGTCTAGTTCAGCTTACTCATTTTATAGATGAGAAAAACTAAGGTTCAGAGAGAAGAAGTGACTTGCAAAAAGTCATCCAGTGAGTTAAGTAGCAGATCTGAGGTCTGAGTTCAAGTCCTTGGGAATCATATTCTATGCTGAACTCTTAGACCAGGCAGCTTCTCTGACAAGAGATTTTTCTAATTTAATTCAAATGACCTCTTTTTAAAAAAATCCTTTCTCAGAGGAATAAGATTATGATTCAAATGAACAGCCTCATAAAGTATATGATTATTACTCATGTTTATAATAATTGCTCACAGTTATATAAAACTTTAGAGCCAAAAAAAGATTTCCTTATAATAAATTTTCTGGGGATAGATAGTATAAGGATTATTATGATCCCCACTTTATAGATGATGTAACTGAGGCTCAGGGGGGAAAAGTAACTTGCCCATGTTCAAGAGGTGCAGGGTTTCAAACACAGGGTTGTGTTTTTTAAATGCTTTTCCTCCACTGCTCATTCCCTACCCCTGACCTCTGGGCATTTCAGTGGTTTTAAAGGGCAGTGTCATTTCTCCCACTACAATGAGCCTCCCTGAGGATAGGAACTATTTTATTTTCGCCTTTCTTTATATCCCCAGTGATTATTACAGTGTCTAGCAAATAGGAAGCACTTGAGATTTGACTTATTATTTCAATACTATTAGAGAACTTTTTTTGAAGAATTGAAATTATCTATATCAATTTAACATTAGTCAGACAATAACCATTTGGAGCATTTTCAAAGGACAAGAAACTCTGCTATGAGTCCTCTATATACTTAAATATCAATGGCTGTAGTTTTAGTCACATTAAAGTCTCTTCCCTGTGGAATCAGCAGATTCAAAGTCACTGAGCATTACCAGGAGTGCAGGAGAGTTTCATGTTAAGGACATTTCATCTAGATTCATTTAAGAACTGGAAAAGAGGCTACAGTCCACCTAGTCCAAGACCATCCACCCACTTTACATTATTTATGGAAAAATAAATTAAGAAACTGAGACCAATCAGGGGTACATAGTGGTAGAGCAGGGACTAGAACCCAGGCTTCCTTATTCCTAGGCCGGAATAAATTCCACTCTGCCACTCTACTAAGCAGTCAAGTAGTTCTTACCTGTAGTTCTAATAGAAGCCCTAAAATCGAACTAAATTAGAATTTAAATGTCCATAGCTATAAGAGATGAGAAGGAAAATGGCTTGTGGCTAAAATAAACCTAAATTTTGCTCCTTTGGAATTCCCATTCAAAACCCAGTGAGGATGACAGAGTATGGGAGGCATACTATGTGATATAGATTGGCCCAGTTTCTGTAATTAAATGATTTGCTTTTCTAGCAGGCATGTAACACGTATAAGGGTGAAGTGGAAGGAGGAAACTACTTAAATTTAAAGGACAAGAAATAAAAAAAGATACATTATCAATTCAATTCAATACCTACTATGTACCTACAAGAGGCACTATCATTGTCCTTGGTGCTGAAAGTGATGGCGCTGTGGATGGGAAGAGGAATACAAAAGAAATAGAAGAAAAGATCTCCACCTTGGGGAAGTTTATAATTCTGTTGGCTAGATGATGGATACACACCCATTCACACACATGCATAAAGTTAAATAACAATACATGATAATATATAATTAAGAGTGTTGACCACAAGTCAGAAGACCTTGGTCCAAGTCCAAGACCAACTAGTCAGTAGTTTTGTGAATATAGACAAAGCAGTTCCCTTATTTTTAAGACAGTGTTCTATTAGACAATGCTTACATTCTCTTCTAATATGGATATTTTATTATTTTATATACTTCTAAAGTGAAGAATGTAGGTAGAAATTCAGAGATCAGTGTGAAGTAGTGATCAGAAAACACTCCATGGAAGAGATTGGATTAGATCTTGGCCTTGAAAGATAAGTAGGATTTAGATAGGCAAAAGGAAGGGTATCTCAATTAAGGGAATCAAAATATTGTTTATTACACAATCACAGAATCTTTCAAGTTCAAAGGGCTCTTAGAAATCATCTAGTCTTAGGGTTCCTAAATTTGGAGGAGGCAATAAACCCTTTGGCAATGTAGATAAGTTCATGGTCACCTCCTCAGAATGTTTGTTACTTTCACTCATAATTTAAGAAAATGCTAAATTTCAGTTAGAGGTTAGTTAAAATAAAGATATAATTTTGCATCCAAGTTTATGGATACTCCTTTCTCCCCTACCCACTAAATCTATCCATGGACTCCTTAGGCCCTGCACTAAGAACTCCTAATCTCGTTCAACCTATTCATAAATTGGAATCACTAGGAATAATCATAAGATTATATATTTAGAGCTATAAAGGACCCTAGAAACCATTGAGTCTAACCCCTTCATTTTGCAGATGATGAAACGGAGGCAGGGAAACTTTCACAGTGTCATACAGCTAACATTAAGGTGTTATGTAAGTATTATTGTTATTATTATTATTATTATTATTATTATTATTGGTGGTGGTGGTGATATTAAATGTCAGAAGCTGTATTGGAGCCTAGGTGATCCTGACTCTGAGCCCATCACTGTATTACACAGAGCTAAAGTACATATAAATGTCAGGATGGTGCCTTAGAACACTTACAAATGCTGTTCAGTCACTGAAGGTATTATATGATTTGGAATAATTTTATTTGTTCAAATTTATTGGAACACAATTATTTTCCAAAATCTTTCCCCTGGGTGGGGTGGTGCCATGCTCTGGCTTAGAAATGCCAGGTATTAAAAATATTTTAAAGTGTACTGGAAAAAAGTGCTCTTTTCAAAATACTTTTTGGCAACTGCTCATGTTATGATAATGCAGGAAGTGCTATGATTTCCTTTGGTAAATGGTGGTACCATGTAATAAAATACTTAGGATACAAGTTGATGCTTGTTTTTCTACGTCTGGAGAATGAAGGCGGGAAAGAAAAAATGAGGAAATGCTGAGTGATTACATGGGAGCAACTGCTTAAGTTATTAGCTTCAAAACAAAGCAAACCCAATTCTGTATCTTCCTTCCTCTAATAAATTCAAAATTAGTTTCTTTGGAGCAAATTTCCCAACCATTGAATTGGGAATCAGCAATAAAACTAGTTGGTTCCCTGTGAGGGGGCTGTGTTCCTCCAATGTTGCAAGACTCCTCTTTCTCTGTGATAGATTCTCCATCTATACCAAAGTGGGAGAGAGGTTCTGGGGTAGAGGGAGAGTAGAGATTCTGAGCAGGGGGAGGAGCTGTTCTAAGTGCCTTCACATGGCCACTGTTACTATAGCAACCTCTTCCTTTGTCTACATGTGCTAAGAACAGCTGCCTCATTTATAGTCTGGCACTCAGGTAAGGCAGCTTGTGTCGTGACATTAGGAAACTAAGACCTGGAAAAACAAACACGCTTAAGCAAATAAACATGCAAGAAGTCATTTCCTAGATTAAGTTTGAGGACCTTCCTCTGCCTTGAGATTTTTGCCAATATCTTGATGCAGATGTCTATGTCTATTGCTATATTTTAAAATGATATTAAGTAATTCAATCATGGGTTTTAATTTTACTTATGGTCCTCCAGGTAACTATCACTTGGATTTCTGAGAAAGATCTTGCAAAAGCAACTTTTTTTAAAAAATTAAGAAATTAAGATCCAAAACCTAAAGCATGATCTACTGAGACATTGTGTTCCTTCTGCAGATTTTCGCTCTTAAAAGACAAAAGGTATATTCAGAAACAAAAACAGCAACATGAATATAGACTCCATTTTAACTGGTGAGAGGAAAACACTCTATCATAAAGGTAATCCACCTTTTCACTTTACATTTATGGAATTGAGGTAAAGTAGGACATAAATTATGTTTTATAGAACTTGTGACTGAGTTTAAGAAACTTTAAAAAAAATCTGACAGACCAAAACACCATAAGCTCATTTTACTTGGTAGTGGCTGAACAACATCAGGCAACAAGAAGAGATGGAAATCTATAGTTTCAAAAATATTTTAGTAGAATCATAAGGTGAAGTAGTTACCGTCTAAGGAAATTAGAGAGGATATGGTAGAGAAGATCTCCTGGACTCAAGAAAGTTCTACAGAGCCAGTCCCAAAGCTAGAAAACCAAAGAATGCTATTCAATGGACACTATCTTAATCTTTTTTTTTCTCAAGTTATTGCAGGATTTTGAAAAAAATCATTGGAACTCATATCCAAATTAATGATGGAAAGTTGAGTTGATCTTATAAAAAACTGTTTTATACTCAACTTTGCTGAAACAGCTATTTTAAAAATAAAGATAATTAAATAAGCTTAATCAAATGTTGTTTGATTAAATGACAGCTCCAATGTCTTTAACTTTCATGAAAATACAAAAAGAAACCAAAGTAACATTTTTTTTAAATCACTTGAAACTATCAATTGGTGTCCCAGACAAGCAAGCACAAATGCTGCTTAGGGCAAATAGTATGAGATACGCACCCTCAAATCAACTTTTTAAGGTAGATGCCGTTGCAGGAGGTGAAAGAAACCCTACAACACTAACTTCAGCGAGGGGAGACCTCACAATACCTTGTTGCTAATTATTCTTGCTAAGTGTAGTCTATGTTGCTGAAGAAATGCGAGTGCTATCTGAACCCTCTGGATTTTGATGATTGCGTAGTTGTGCTTCATGGACTTTTGGGAGCTGACTCAATAGCAACAAGGCGATACTTTACAACCACACTAGGACAGGAAATAAATGCTATATCTGATGCTACATAGAGAATCTCAATAACACAAAGTGTCAGAAAACAGAAACATTGCATTATATTGGTGAAGTTGGGTGCTGGAGTAGGAAGCAATGAACTGATCTGTAGTTTCAGCAGGCAATAAATGGAACAGAGTTTATAATAAGCAGCTTGAGTCGACTGGAATTAATAATATGCTATACTGTTAAGTGCCCTTGGATTGCATCACGGATTATATATTCAGACAGTAGCAAACCAAGTTCCACCAGCTTTAATATTTGCATGAAGTCCATAAAACAAAGAGGCATTATAAAATGAAGAATTTCAATTAGATCTCATATAAAGTCAAATTTGAATCAAGGACTTGAACCAAACCATGAACAAAAAGTGAATATGATTTGTACTATAAATCGATGCCAAACTGAATTCTTATGTTATTTTTAACCAAATCAAAGGTATTGAAATAATTTTCAAAACCTAGGAAATCACATCAAAATGAAACCAAGACCACATATTTTCTGAGACTATTAAATATTCTATAAATGAAATCTGTGCTTTGACATGATTTCATTCAGTTTGACTCTCTGATTTTAATTTAAAGCAACTTTGGTTTTCCATATTGGAAAATCGACTAAATAACCACAACTATGCCTGGGGTGGGGGAGGGAGGAGCAAAATTGTATTACTTCTCCTTAGTAAGCTTCTTTTCAGCTCAACAAATATTGAATTAAACTAAAAAGATGATGAAGGTATTATATCAGGTTGAATCAAGTGCTAGACAAGGTTTTTAGGTTGTTAGTTGTATGAGGTTTGTAGGTTACTTTTTGTTCTTCAAGGGAAAAAATGCTTTCAGATCTTCCTATATTCCTTCCCTCACAAGCTGAGAAAGTATTTCCTAGTCCTTTTTACATTCTCATTAAAGAAATGAAAAAAAAAACCAACAACAACAAGCTTCCTCACAGCACAAATCCCCATCTCAATAAACTCTAAAAGTTAAGTCATCTTAGCTGAACTCTCCCTGATTGATAATCCCAATTTGGGTGGATAAGAATTATGAAAGTTTTATTTCCTTGAAAAAAATAAACTCCTAACTTTTCATTGGAGGATAAAGAATCTTGTGTGCCAAAGTAATAAGAATCTTGTGTGCCAAAGTAATTCTCTCTCTCTCTCTCTCTCTCTCTCTCTCTCTCTCTCTCTCTCTCTGTCTCTCTGTCTCTGTTTCTGTCTCTGTCTCTGTCTCTCTGTCTCTCTCTCTTTCTCTCTCTCCTTTCTTTTCCTCTCCTCCCCTTTTCTCTATCCCATTGTGCTTTTGTGCTGGTGTAACACATCTGCTCAAAACACTACAATGAATCTCTTTTCGGGAAGCATGTTCCAACCCCAATTGAGAAGGAACAGAAGAAAGTCAGAGGGCCCCAGTGAACCAGGTAATGAGGGATCCAGATCAGAAGCTTTAGATGGGAAAGACGACACTTGTGTCCACCCCCACTGTAAATGCTTCAACCTTCTGGAGAAGATGCTATGGCTGAAACTTATTGTCAAGTTAAACATACAGTGCCACAGGCAGGAGGAATGGTTATTCTTGTATGTGGCACAGTACTTCCTGTCCTCCAAAGGTTGAAAACCTCCATTACCTCCTATGTGACATCTCACACCTGGGTCCCTTTATCTCTCAATACTAACTTCATATTGGAAATGTTGTGTAGCAAAAGTGTGCTTGTGTATATTAAAACAACAAACTCCAATTTCAGCTATTTTGTGGCACTTTTGGTGGGCTTTTGATGAGATAAATTAAGTCTATTTTTCTCCTGATTGCCTTGTTGCCTCTCTTTGTAACTTCACTTTGTATTCCTTTCTGTTCAATACTTTTCAAAGTACTGAGAGTTTAAAGAGGGACAATAAATCCCAGATCAGTTTTTAATGACCATGGTAAGCCTGCTTGTAATATGTCAGTAAGCTGAGCCTAAAAGCCAATGGGGAATAGGCCATTTCTGCCTTAGTAATTGCCTCCACAGAAAGATTTATAATGTCATTATCTGAATCTACAAGAAATAACTCATAGAGCTGAAATACCCTAAAAAAATATTACAATTCTCTTAAAATCTAGTCATTCATAAATGCTAAATCATAAAACTTTTTTTCAAGATGGTTTATGTTAAAAATAAAACCTAGTAAAAATATAAATGTACGTTTCTTAATCAGATTCGTCATTCTTTTTTATGCGTCTATCTGCTACTCGGAACCTTGCTGGCCAGTTGTTTCAGCCCTAATATTGTGTGGTTGGAATCCCAAGCCACTTGCGAAACCCATGGGGGTGGGGAAGCATTTTGTGCTGCCTTTTTATCTCTGTGTGATCATGGGGAGTAAAGAGGAAGAGGGTTAGTTAGTAAGGCAATAAAATTAATTTTAGCAATAAAAGTCACCTTTCCCCCTAATTTCTCCATGCAAAAACATCCTCAGCTTCCTGCTAAAAGCACCACCAAGCTGTTTAAGTCATTTCTGCGGGTTTCCTTCGCCCTTCACATTTCCCAATCAAAGAAGATCATTCATTTCTTTCAAATAGCAGGAAATATATTCTCCAATTGGTCTGGGGCTTAATAAAGTCTTGATATTGCCATAGCTACTCATCTCCTGATGCTCTAATACACTGCACAATTTATACTAATTTCAGCAGAGCTAAAATATTCTTCAGTGTAGAGAAACTATTAGAGTTTTTTTAAAGGACACTGGAGATGCTTGTCATCATTAGGAAAATCTTATTTTTTTTCACTTTTAAATACAGTAATTTGCAGGAAATTCGAATATTAAATCAGGTTCTTTTCTGGATTTTTTCTTCCCTTCCTATATAGATTCACTCAAGATTTGGGTTATAATATCGTTTTTGTTACTCATGAGTTACTCCTCCTAACTCAGTCTTTCCCACTAGTCTGGCCTTTTTGCACACCCTGCCTTGGACCATCTCTTCTGTTGTTGTATTGTAATAAAACTTAACTCTTATATTATTTCATTTTTTCACATATGAATGTCTTGTCTCCTAACTAGATTTTAAGCCTCTTGAGGGCAGATCCCATGTCTCTAACCTTCTTAACCTCCCCCACATTGCCTGGAAAAGTCCCTTACACAAGATAGGTGCTTGACCTCTATTTGTTGGTCAGACTCCATTTTTGGAAAGCAATGTTACATGAATTTTTTAGAACTGAAACATCAAGCAGCTTAATGACTAGGTATGTAATGGAACTAAAAGTTTGGAAATGTGATTTTTAAAGCTTGGTTTAAAAAGCCTCTTTTGTGACAGCTCATTTTCCCTAAAAGCTGTTGCGCCTTGAGTGGAATCAGATTTATAATTTGAAATAAACATAATGCCCTATTGCTCATTAGCGTTAACATTCTGATCTGAGCCAGGATCAGAGAATTGAAACTCAGCCCATCCCTCTCCCCCCAACATCCCCCATGGGAAGGACTCTAG
The DNA here is from genome assembly GCF_028583685.1 of Petaurus breviceps papuanus. Lineage (NCBI taxonomy): Eukaryota > Metazoa > Chordata > Mammalia > Diprotodontia > Petauridae > Petaurus > Petaurus breviceps. Next base: position 7,095,891 of record NW_027187360.1, on the reverse strand, counting down.
ATATTCCATAAAAGAGAGACTGAGTCTTAACCAGAAGTAGTCATTGCTACTAGGGTGAACCTTGAATCAGAAAAGCAGCAGATGAGTTAGCTTTCCACCTGAAGCCAAATTTGCAAGGTGTGTTGTGTGTTGGGAATAATAGTATAGAAGCTGGGGTGGAGTGAGGTAGGGGCAGGCAGAAAAACTGAAATCTCACTTATGGATAAAACATACTGAATATCCATCCAATCAAAACTCATATGAAAACACTTATCCTAGAGGGCTGGAGAGGCAGGAGCAGTTTGTGTCTCAGCAGAGCTGGTTAGGTACACTTTTGTGCACAGTGTGTTTCATTGTGGGGGTAATAATTTAGCTAGATATAACATAGTGCAGAGGCTAGAGTAGTCAATCAGGAGGCAGGAGTACTTGGGTTCAGTTCCCAACTCTGGAACTACCTCAGTGCTCATGAACAAATCTCTTAACCTCTCTGTGCCTCAAGAAAACAGCAATAATATCGCTGTCTTTGAGGTAATAGATGTTATTTGTGGGGATTACAAATACCACCAGCTCAAGGGAATTGAACCTGGTGCTACACGTGGGGGGAAAAAGATTCATAAATTTCTAGGCAATAGATGCCACAGATTGGATAATTTAGAAACACTATAGAAAAAAATCATCTATTAACCTATATATGCCACTTCTATATACCCCCCTCCCCATCTTACCTTACAGTACTTTGTACTTTTTCTTTTGCATAAATATTCTGGTTTGCATAATACTATTATGCATGTATTATCTCTCCTTTTTTAAAATTTCTCCTTTCCTGATTATAAGTTCCTCAAAGTCAGGGACCCCATATCTTTTGTCTTATACCCTTCCCCCACCTATCCTTTTTCTCCACCTCACTGCCCAGTATTGGGCTCTACCTCTGTAGCCAGGCAATAAACATTTATTAAATACCTACTATATGCCAGACAGTATGATATGCATGGATCTACCCGAAAACAAAAAAAAAAAGACAGTCCCTGCTCTTAAGGAGTTCAAAGTCTAAAGGGGGAAACAACATGCAAACAATTATATACATATTCTGCACATAGTAGGTGATTAATATTTTTTGAATGTTTCCAAGTAGGTAGGGGAAGCAGTGGGGTGGGTTCCAAGGGAAGAAAGAAAGTCTCAGAAAGGTGAACTAGAAAAGCCCCAAAATCACTTAGATGAAATCACTGAGCAATTGTGAAACAGATAGATAACACCTCACATTGTTAATTTTGTTATGAAGTTGGGTTTCACCTAACAAAACTGACAAAGTCACAACAAACACTGAATATTAATTTGACCTTTTATGAGTAATTAAAAGGGAAAGGCAAATCCTGCTATTCCCACATGGCTTGGAGCTCTACCCTTCCTACTTCTGTTTCCTCTTCTGCAGAATTAGTCTTAGTACGTAGCTTTTGACAGGTGGGTTCGAGACAGCAGTCTTTACAGGGCTTTGCTCTACAAAGGTTAAGGGAGTGGTTCCGATATTTGCCTTTTTAAAACTGTCCAAAGAAGCCTTGATTTTTATCATCTCTAACATCTTCAAAAAATGAAAAAGTAGGCAAAGGATATACAAATCAATTATCAGATTTGGAAATTGGATTTTACTGAAAGCCTCCATATTTTTGACAAAAAATAGTTATGAAGTGATAAGTTTTCAGCTTGATTGTTAAGCTGATTGCAGAGTGGCAAATACCAGAGGCTAAAGAGGCCTTACCCTGCAAAATGACGTTAGCATCCTTTAGCTGAAGGAAAGTCACGTTAAATAAATTAAAACAAGCTTGCTCCTTGCCATTGGCCTAAGGTAATCTCCAGTTTGTGTCTTAAAATTATCTGGGGAGATTTTTTTTTCTTTACCTCTTCTGTGATGGAGTTCTCTTACTGAGGGATGTATTTGGAAAAAAAAAAGTCAGTGTAAATGTGTTCCTAACTCAGTAGGCCCACATTTTTCACTCATAGTTTAAGAGAGTCAGATCTAAAGCTGGGCAAGAGAGGCAAGAGTATGAGATGAAGCATGCAGTTGGAATGCAATGAGGGAAACTTTTTCATATGACTTTTTTTATAAATGCACATAGTATTAATGCCAGAAAAGTCCGTTTTCTGTGGCATGTAGCTATTGATGTTATGATAAGTGAAGCTATCTGTCAATATAGTAGAGGCTTGAAATCACCCATAGAGAGTTACAAACCTTCTCCAACAATGAAAGGTTTATGGAGATTTCTCTTTGTCTTCTCTATAGGGTATGATGCCTGCTATAAATGAGGCCACCTAAATGCTTCTATAAATTATACTTTGTCAAAACATATTTTGAATGTCAAAATTAAAAAAAAAACTACAGGATTCAGCAGAGCATAGTAAGTACAGATCATGAAATCATGGAACCAGACACTGCAAAATGAAGTTAACTTGGTGCATTCAACACTTTTGCAGGCATTTAAGTTGTTACATAATCATTACTAAAGTGGAAATTGTATTTGAATCTTAATGACTATGATTTTGTTTTGAAGCTTTCGTTGCACCTCTAAATTATGTTTTACATATATGTTATATTTATTTAGGTCCAGATCTACATTTTTATTGGGGGACGCCCAATGTGGAATCTCTCTCCACTGATATAGACCCACAATTTGTCTGTTTACAATTTTAGAGAGTTGACTATGACTCTGAGAGGTGAAGTGACTTTCCCATAGTCACAAAGGCAGTATCTGTTGTTGCCAAGCCTTGAAGATGGGTCTTTCTTACTCCAAGGCTGGATCTCTACCAATTGGTCACCTTGAATTTTATAGTTATCTGTCTGTATCATATCTATTCATCTTTGCATCTTAACTCCCATTAGATGATAAAGTCCATGAGGTCAGAGTCTGTGTCTTATCTAAAAAAATAATTTTGTGCATGCAGTAAGCATTTAACAAATATTTTATATTTATTGATTAATAATTTTAAATGAATTAATTGAAACAAATACTTTTAGGAGGTAAAACCATGGCTGGGAGATGGACATGCAATGTTCAGACTTACTTAGGAACCACAAATCCTTGATCTTGCTTTATTTTTTAAGGTTTCCTATTAGACTTGAACCCACATGACTTAAATGTACAAGTACACAGAACTGTTCTATGCAAAATCCCAGGAACAAATGACTCATAAGCAAATTAATCACAAATACCATTCGATAGGTATATGAACAGATTGTTACTTCTAGGGGACTGTTTCATCTTTTGCTGTTGTGTCCCAGAACCTGGCAGAGTGTCTAACACATTGAATACATTTATTGTCACTGATCTGAAATTTGTCATCCACGTCATTCATTGTTATTCAAAGAAAACTAATCTCTCCAAAGTTAGCACTGAACCCTTAGTTGCCAATTCTACTTGCCCTTTTAAAAATCCCTCTCCTTCTTGACCTCTCCCTGATGTTGATACTGTTGACCATTATTTCCTCCTACATATTCTCTACTCTCTGGGTTTTTATGACACTCTTCTCTCTTGACTCTCCTCCTTCCTGACTGGCCATTCCTTGATCAGAGATCGAATAATTGAAAAAATCCGGCAAAAGATGCTAGATATTTATACATGTTATTCCCAATAACCGTTGGTATACTTCAAGAGTCTATCCTTAGTGTCTTACCTTTTGGCTCTCTGCTTTCTTACTTGGTAGGCTCATCAGTTCCTATTGGCAGAATCAGCATCTTTATAAAGATGACCCCCTGAACTATATATTCAGGCCTAGATTCTTTTCTGAGCTCTATTTCCACTTGAGTAATTGCCTATTGAACATTCCAAACTGTACATCCTGTAGGTATTGTCATATCAAAATGTGTCAAAAACCAAACAACTTGTCCAATCTAATCATACCCCTTTTTCAAACCTTCTTATGTCTTTTTAGGATATCATCATCTTTCCACTGACCTTAGTGTTATCCTCAATGCATGACTCACTTCACAGACACAATACATTTCAAAACTTTGCTATTTCTGTCTCTACGTCTTTTACTTACATGCCCAGATCTCCATTCCCACACCACCCCAGTTCAGATCCTCACTACCTTTCACCAGGATTATTGAAATATCCTCTTAATTGGTCTCCTTGTCTTAAGTCTCTCCCCTTTTCTGTCTGTCCTCCAAACAACTGCCAAAGTGAGCTTCCTAAAGTGAAGGTTTATCTATGCTCCCTTGTAATGGCAGGCACAGAAGTAGTTCACACCTTGTTTCAGCTCTTACAGAAGTCCTTGATGAGGGTTTTGGAGGTCCTGGGACTTTACTGATGATTTGTGCTGACCTCTTGGACCTTGTTTGTGGGTCTGTGTTGATTTCTATGTTGATTTGTGTTGTGTTCTCAGACCTTGTTGGTGGGTCTGAGTTGATTTCACAGGCAGACAGTGAATTGATGATGATGCTGGCAATGTGTATGGATATTATTGTGGCTCTGTATGGATATTATTGTGGCTTTGTCTTCCCATAAACAGGAAATGTGAAGGACTTGAGGTGGACTAGACACTGTGATCTTCAATATGGAATAGGGACTGGACGAAGAACTGGACAAGAAGCTGGACAAGGAACTGGGAGACAAAGCCTGCCTTTGAATCCAGGTGACAGTTGGAGCTGGGACCATGGGAGAGGAACCATGGAAGCTGAGAGCCAGCCTCAAGTCAAGCTGAAAGAAGACTTTACTAGGATACTGTATACTGACTGAGAAGATCATGATTTACTGTAACCTAGGGGTGGAGAACTTAGACTTTTGTACTTTGTGATTGAATTTTGTTTGTGATACTTTGTACAGAAGCCCTGGGACTTTACTGGAAGCTCTGAAAGAGGATTTTCTGGTTGTATGTTTTTGTTATTGAATAAATAGAGAGTTCACTATACTTTGTAATTAGAACCTTGAAAGCTGTTCACAGCAGCAGTCCTCTGGAAAGCTGCTCCTGCATGGCTTTACATCCCTCATTCAAAACTCCAGTGGTCCCCATTACCCCAAGATCAAATATAAACTCTGCTCAGCATTTCAAGCCAAGTACCATTCTAGGCTTCTTACACAGTACCCCATTTGGTATTTTAATATTGCCAAACTAGCCTTTATTGCTGTTCCCTACATAAAACACTCCATTTCTTGACTCCATGTTTTTGTTTCCCCATGTAGGGAATGTTCTCCCTCCTTAACTCTGCCTCTCAGAATCTCTGGTTTATGGAAGGAAAAAAGGAGAGTGGGAGAAGGAAATTTACACAATAATTCTGTTGTGTCTTTAAAGGGAATAGCAAATTATACATAGTGAATTTGTGGTTTCATGTGCAATCATCTTTTTTTATTATAGTATGGTATGGAGGTGTTTGTTTTATTTCATTAATTAAAAAAAATATATTCAATGGCTACCTTCTACATGAAGCCAACCTCTCCTTCCCGCATCACTCCCAATCTAGTAGCATCTTGTTATAAAATATTACCTGGTATCTGTTTTTTAATATCGTTTATATGTACTTAGATTCTTGCCTGTTTTCTTCCCTGTTAAAATCTATGCTACTTAAAGGCAATATATTTTGCTATTGTCTATACATTCTCAGCACCACAGTGCCTGGCATATAGTAGGTGCTTTAATAAATGCTCATTGGTTGACTGATCAATTGATTAATGTTAACAGAATTGAACTGGAGTGTTGACATATCAAGAAGTTTCATTTCTCATAATGTCTGGTCTTCAGTACCCCTGCTCATTATAGACCTCTTTAGCTCATATATTTCCCCCTTTCCCAGATACCCCAAAGGACATGATAAATGCAAGAAGGGTTTTCATTTCCACATAACTTGACAGAATGATAGAGAAGACTACTCATTGTAACAGAATTATTCTGATATCTTTGCAGACTAAACAGGCCTAGTATGGAACCGCACATTTAATTTAATTTTTCCAAAAATAAAAAGCAGTCATATTAAGAAATCCCATCACTCAATGCTGAGAGGAAGCTCCTTCAAGTCTTCAATGCTGTGGTAATTACTGGCAAAGAACCCCTGATGAGAGATCCTTGAGAAGTGGAAAACTTATCCAAAGAACTAATAAAAACACAGTCAATTGCTTTGGGATTTTTCTGAAGATGATGGAAGAGGGAGGAGACTAGGAAAATTACATGGTTGCAGCATGTACTCAAGGCCAGAAAGTCAGTATAAAAGGACTCCAAGAGGTTGGTTATGGGCACAGGACAATGCTATTCTATGACAATTTGCAAAATTATATCCCTCACAGGTGGAGGCTATCCCTATAAGTTCAGGTAGCAAGGAGTGAGGCTGGCAGTGGCAAAATTTATATATACTGTGACCTGGTAACTGCAGGTTGTTCCCTGATATGCCAGTAATTCAGGTTTGAGAGCCATACAGTCAATAACAAAATACTTGGCCCACTGGAATCAGAGATGGTAAGGGGACAGTTCAGAACAAAGAAACACACTGGGAGAAAGCAACTATATCCAATGACTGAATTAGTATAGAGGAATACTAGGAACCAGGCATGATGTTACATGTAGGTGGAGGGAACTCTCTGCCAAATTAGCTTAATCCCAGTGTGGGAGATCTTCAAAGAACCTCTTTGTGTAGGAAAAATGGTGTAGATGAGTCAGGAGCCAGGGGCTGCTCTCTTCTGCGTCAGAAGAGAAAGAAAGCCTCAGGGAATACTGCAGGGCCACTTGGCCAACAGAAAGGGAGGAGGGAGATTCCTGTTGAAAAGTAACCAGGGGGTCAAATCTAGTTTCCGATTCTCACATCCAAACTCCTGGGCCTGGTATGCTGATGCTTTCAACAACAAAGAAACTAGAGAATTTGAGGCCCTGAAAGGGCTAGAGGAACCAATTTTGTCACCGTGTTTTCATTTGGGAAAATAATATCAGTAACAGGAATTATCATGCAGTGCCTAACAAACCCTGTAGATTCATTAAAAAAGAAAACTTTTTTAAAAATGTTATTAAAATATTCACTCTTCAAATGTTAAGGAGGCTTTGGTATTATTCCCCAAGGCTACTGGTACCAAAATGCAGTCAGTAGATTTGAGTGAAAAGGAAGCCTGGTCTAATGGCTAAGGTGCTGGAAATGTAGCCTAAAAGATTTGGGTTTAAATATCTCTGAGTATCACTAGCTGTGTGATCATTGGCAAGTCATTTAAATTCTCTGAACTTATCCATGTCTATAAAATGGGAATAGTATCAGTAATACCAAGGACTGCTGTAATACTCAAATGAGATAATCTGTGTAAAGCACTTCACAAAGCCAATGCTCTGCAACAGAGTGGAAGGGACACTGGGTTTATAACTTGGCTCCAGGTCCTGGCTGTGATCTGGAAAGAGATGCATAAGCTTTCCAGTCCCCACTTCCCCTGTGTATAACCTGAGTGTGTTGATCCAGATGTTATCCAAGATTCATTCCAGCTCTAGAATCTGTGATTCTAACTTAGTAGCTGTATCATCTTGGGTAAACCATTTAACCTCCCTGGCTCCCTGTTTCCTTACAAATTGAGGGTAGGGAATTCAATTAAACTCAATTCAGTTGAATAGACATTTATTTAGTGCTTGTTATGTCCTAGGGACATCAATAAGACATGGAGATACAAAGAAAACATTTCCTACCCTAAAGAAACTTACACTCTATTGAGATAAGAAAAATGTGTAGATAGCCTACTAAAAAAAGTCTTCCAAATAAATAAAAAGTAATTGAGGTGGATACTAGGCAACTAGTTGGAACAGTGGATAGAGTGGTGAGTCTGGAGTCGGGAAGACTCACCTTCCTGAGTTCAAATCTGGACTCAGACACTTATTAGCTGTGTGACTCTGAACAAGTCACTTAACTTGTGTTTGCCTTAATCCACTTGAGAAGGAAATGGCAAACCACTCTAGTATCTCTGCCAAGAAAACCCCAAATGGGGTCATAAAAAGTCGGAAATGACTGAAACAAGCAAACAACAGCAATGAACTCATTGATCACGGAAGTGACAGTCATGCTTTAGAAAAATCTCCTTGGAAGCTAAGTGAAAGATGGATTGGAATGGGAAGATACTTGAGGCAGAGGTGACTACTTAGGAGGCTTCTGGTGGTTTTGTGAGAATAAAATAAGATCATTTGTTTTAAATCAGTGGTGTCCAACTCATATAGAAATGAGAGCCACTGCCCAGTGGGCAGCATATTGATGTACAGAACTACATGTTAACATTATTTGTATTTTATTACATTTTTATTTATTTTGCTAAATATTTTCTAAGTATGTTTTAATCTAGTTCTGGCCAGTCCTGAGAGTGTCGTGGGCCAAATGCAGGCCCCAGGCCCACATGTTCGGTATCTCTGCTTTAGATGTTTATGAATAGAAAGTGCAATATAAATGTAAGCTATTCTGCTATTATATTTGAATTATAAAATCCCCCATTAAGAAAGAACCTTATTGAAAGCTTCTAGGAGTTGATGCAAAGCAAAATGAGAAGAATGAGGAGAAAAGGTATTTAATGACCACAGTAATGTAAGGAAAAATAGCACTGAATGACCTCAATAGTCTGATCAAAGCTGTAACCAATCATGACTTCAAAAGACTGATGGACAATGATGTCTCCTGTTTCTTGGTAGAACTGTGTTATGGACAAGATACAGGCTTATCTATATACTTTCAGACATGACCAACGAGTTTAGCAGTTTGCTTTTTTTGTACTAATTGGTTACAAAGAAGAGCTTTTGGGTGGGGCATTTGAGTGGAAAGAAAGAAAGAAAGAAAGAAAGAGAGAGAGAGAGAGAGAGAGAGAGAGAGAGAGAGAGA
>NW_027187360.1:7015208-7087006 GCF_028583685.1 Petaurus breviceps papuanus | reverse complement strand
GAGGGAGGGAGGGAGGGAGAGAGGGAGGGAGGGAAGGAGGGAGGGAGGGAGGAAGGAAGGAAGGAAGGAAGAAAGGAAGGAAGGAAGGAAGAAAGGAAGGAAGGAAGGAAGAAAAGAAGAAAAATCTGCAGAAAAATTCAGAAGTGGACACTGAAACAAATTGAAAAAATTGATACTACCTAATTAAGATTAACATATATTTTTAAAGAAACCATATTTAACTGAAGGGTATGGTTTCATGAACAATCTCTTTTTTGTCCATTGTATATTTGAATATTTGAGTTTGCTGATGATTACATTTATTAATGGTAATGAACTTAAAATTCTCAAAAAAAAGATACTGTAGAAAGTTTTTTTAACTCACAATCCTTGTTCTGAAGAATAATTTTAAAAACTTATATTAGCTCAATCATATTGGGTATCAAGGATTATCAGTCACCCATAATCAAGCTGTTCAACTTTTGCTAGTTCATTTGGTCTTACTATTGCTAAATCCTTCTACTAAGAGGCAAGAAAGTCACAATGGTGCCCTAGAGAGATACATCCAACAGGTGGCTTTTAGCTTTACACTAAGCACAAAAATGTGGGATATGTATGCAATGGTAAAACTTCTGCAAGGACACATCTGCTCTCCTGACCTCCACTTTCTCACCACCCATTCTATTCTCAACCCCTTGCCATCTGGCTTCTGTCTCCATCCTGCTATTGAACAACTTTCTCCAAGGTTACCAGTGACCTATAACTTGTTAAATTTATTTTTCATCCTCTTTGATCTTCCTGTATCACCTGACACTGTTGACCAATCACTTCTTCAACATATCTTCTCATCATTTGGCTACTATGACACTCCTAGCTCTTTATTCTCTTCCTATTGTGTAAGAGGTCTATTCCTTTTCCATTTCTTTTTCTGGGTCATGGTCCTCTTGCCCCCTTAATTCTGGGTGTTCCCTAAGGCTCTAGCCATGATCCTCTTCTTGTTTCTCCCTCCTCCTCCTCTTCCTCCTCCTCCTCTTTCCCTTTCCCTCTCTCCTGAAGCACCAATCCCGCTTGCTGAACGTGTCCATTTGAATTTCTCACTGGCACCCAGAATTCAACACATCTGAAACTGAACTTATCTTTCTCCCAAAGTTGTTCCTCTTTCCAGTTTTCCCATTTCTTCTGATGGGAGCATCACTATCCTCCTAATCATGCTAGATGAAAATCTTGTAATCATCTTCAACTTGTTCCTTGCCTCATTCATCACTCCTGCCATTCAATTAGGTGCAAAGTTGTGTTGTTTTTATCTCCATATTCCCCATCTGTCCCCTTGTGTGCAAAACTCCACCCTACTCTTGGCACATATATCTCTCTTTTGGTGAAAAATACAATGCCTTCCCAACTAGTCTGCCTACTTCAAAGCTCCATCTTTAAATCTTTCTTTATACAATTTGTAAATGCATAGTTCTGACTATGGCATTCCCTGATATAAAAAAGCATTTTTCATGGTTGCCTATTGTTTGGAAGATAAAATACAAGCTACTGATCCTGGCATTCAAGGTGTGCCAAGTCTTATTCAAGCTTATCTTTCCAGCCTCATTCTTTCTCTTCTTAGAATCATAAGATTTTTAGACCTAGAATGCATTGTCTTCTTGGTTCTGTCTGTTATGTGTGTAGTTTTTTTTTTTCATTTAAGACCCATCATTTAAGTACCATCTTCACCATGATGCCTTCTTTGATTACCTCAAATGAAAGTTATTTTCCCCTTCTTAAATTTTCCTTTCATCTGGATCTGTCCTTTGCCTCCATCAAAGTTATGACATTTAACCAATAGACTACAAGCTTTTGGAGGGACAGAGAATGTATCTTTTTTTTTCATCTTCATATCCCCATGCTCAACACAAGTTTTTTACACATAATAGGCACTTAATAAATGTTTGTTGTTGAACTGAATTGTGTCATTGCAAAAGAAGTGATATTGACTAATATCCAAAGAAGAGAAGAACAATTACAAACTCATTAACAAACTGCTTATTTGAAAATTAAGTCCTAAGTCATTACTGCTTGTCAGTAAGTGATAGTGTTTGAATTTCTACAAATATATATGAATTATATACTTGCAATTTCACACTAGGTTGAGTATATATTTCCACATACTGACACATACTCAGGGCATAGAACTTTGCTTATACTTCCAAATAATTGCCTTTCACAACAGAACTATATACAGAACTTTGATGCATGAATTTATGATTTACTTTTCCTCAGCATAGCTATTATCTGCTATTTAGTCTTAGGATCATAGAAGAGCATTGTTGGAAAGGACTTCAGAAGTCATTAGATCAGCCTGTACCGAAACAAGAATGCATGGATAACAGGTAAGGTAGGTGTAAGGGTTATGGGATTTAAAGATCTCCCATGCCCCATGGACGTGCTGACATAGCAGAGCAAGAAAAAAAAAAAAGCCGAGCTAACGGTCCTATGGTTGGCAGTTGGCGGCAGTTGCCTTTTTTTTTTTTTTTTTTTTGAGTTAGGACTCCGGCTGAGCACTGCCAGGGGCCAGAGCTGCTGGGAGCGCTCTTCCAGGACGCTGGGTGGTTGCTGTGAGTGGGGAGAGGAGGACCTTTGCCTGAGGTAGCCTGTTCTGTTTTAAAGGCTTGAGAATGTGGGTGCTTTCTACTTTATCTACCTGTGCCAATATCATAACTACTCTGATGGCTTTCACTTTCTGGTTTTGGGACTCGGTCTTTTGGTATCTTAATAAATTTTCTAGTTTATTTCCCCAAATGGCAAACCTGACGTATTTTGTGATGGATAATTATATCAGCATATTTGTAATCTCTATAGGCATTGTGAATATGGCATTGCTGATACACTAGGTGATGCAGTGACTAGAGCATCGGCCCTGGAGTCAGGAGGACCTGAGTTCATATCTGGCATCAGGCAATTCACATTTACTAGTTGTATGACCTTGGGCATGTCACTTAATCCCAATTTCCTTGCCTTTCTCCTTCAAAAAAAAAAGAATGCATGACTATGGATGCACAAGCACATACATGCATACACGCAAGCACACATGCATGCATGCACATATTTTCTTCCATCTGTTATGTAGCCCAAAATATCTGCATCTTTAGAAACACTTGACTAACCATGGTCAGGGTTTTTATTTTTTCTGCATTCTGGTCTAAGGGTAAAGGAGTCCTTCATTCGTACCAAATGACAAAGGAGAAGGATCCAAGAGCTTATTCCTCCCTATCCCCCCCCCCCAGGAATTCTAATCATATGATAAGTCAATACAGAATGTCTACAAAGTTAGTCCAACATTTTTCATGTGAGTGACTCCATCTTACTCATTTTAAGTGTTCTAGGCAAGTGATAAATCCCAATTATATTTTTATAAACTCACACATAAAATTATCTATTGGAAAGGCAAAGCTGTAATTAGGAATTCAGTTGAGAGTCAGTAGAAACAAGGTCCCAAAGGAGAACAGATCCCAAAACATAGACATGTGTGTGAATTTGGAGCAGGGTCAAGAAAAGGATCCAAGGTGTCTCTGTGAGCAGGAGGAATATCACAGCTATCCCCTAAGATATGACATGATAAGGAGTCAGGGGTCAGTGCACTGTGTCAGAGGATGGTGGGCCAGGAGACTGCCATAGGGAAGAATCATCCCAACATGTTTCTCTTGGGAAATATAGGAAGCAGCATTTCCTATGTAGATTAAATCACTTGGATCATTATTTCCCCTCAGACCCCAGAGAAACAGCCCAGGACCTAGAGGCCAAGAACCTCAAAAATAGTAGTACCATTCCAGACCACTTATCCTGTTTCTAGAGTAACTATGGAGGTGATAGTGGTGAGCTTGATACCAACAGTTTATTAGTTCAGGCACAACTTTGGAACAAAATGAGATACTCATAAGTAATTGAACAGTTAACAAAAGGTTTACTTTGCCTTTTCACAGCAAGATTATGCAACAAGAATATGGTGGTACCTAATTTCTATAGACACAGTAAGGAAATAAGTCTGGTCAGCAGGGCAGGGTATAGAGAGTTGTGTTATCTTTAGAAATCCACCAAATTGGAGGGGCTCTGACTACATGTGGGTGGGACTTTTATACACTTAGTTGACTAGGAAGCTTCATCGAGTGACATGGGAGCCAGTCAGTTCCCAGGGACGGCTCTGTTATCTTTTAGTGAAAACAAATCCCTGTTTCAGATAAAAGGGAAGGAGATCCTGGTCCTACAGCAAAAGGGGAACAACTCTTGTTGAGTTATTGCCTGACAACTGCCTTTTTAGGTGCTTCAGTCTTTGCTTCCCTCAGGAGCAAGAGTAATTAAAAAACTGGAAAAGAAAATTCTTGCTACCAAAACCCTTAGTAATATCAAAAAAGTTTTATCAGTGGAAATAACATTATAGAACATACATTGCAATATGATTTGCTGTGGTACCCTACCGTTCACTGACCTTTCCATCTTACTTGCAGATTACACCTCCTTGCCGTGCTAGAATGTGAGCTCCTTGAGAGCAAGAACTTTGTACTGCCTTTTTATGCTTATCTCTAGCACTCAGCACAGTGCATTATAAAAATATTTAATGAATGAGCTTTTAATTCACTCTTTCATTCATCAGTGGCAAAGCCCTTGGTTTCCTACCCTGTTTAGCATTCTGTATAAAGAATAATCATATATCAGCTTAAGGGCAAATATGTTTCTTCATTAGAACTACCATTCCAATGGATGGTAATCCATTGATTAAGGACAGGTAACTGCAGAAGACATTGGGTAACCTGATAGGAAACACTGTATACGCGTGCCATAGGAGCAAGCCTACCCACAAAGTAAACAGCTTTCTAATGTTGCTAGGATTCCTAAGGGATGCAAAGCAAGGTGTTGGTCATACTTCCTCAGGGTAACCAATGTACTTAGGAAAGTCTCACATCAGGAAACACCCTTAAAGAAGCAATTTCATAGTTGAGCTGGCATTTTCGAAACATTTTAACTCTTGACTTGAAGTCTATGGCATTAGCTGCAACACTGTCTCCAGAATAAGATACTGCTTTTCTAGCAGAACAAAAGGAACATTAATGACACCAATTAACCGGTGTAATTCTCATTTACACTTCTTTATTACCTTCAGCATACAGTGTGTGATACATTATCTATCCCATTAATTGTTAAAGTACATGCAAGTCAAGATATTTTATGATATGGGGTCATCTGTCATTGATAGGAGAGATATGGCTATATGGGGCTTTTCTTGCTCACCAGGGCCATCTTTATGGGAACTTCATTCACTTTTCCACACGAACTGATAACTAGACCTGAAAAATATGGCTCAAGTGACATGTAGTCTCAGGCCCATGCTGCTTTCTCTGTGTGCATGTGCTCATGTACCCTTAAAGACTTCTGAAGGAAATTCTGTTACCATTGTCCATAGTAAGATTTCCCATTTTTAGAACACATATGATCTCATTGGTGCCTCACAGCAATATGTATGCAGGACTTTTATAATGTGTTTTCTACATAGTTGCTCATAAACGTTCCCAGTTATGACTCTACCTTAGCCTATCCACCTTGGAAGTTTAAAGAAGTCTAGTAATGTTATTTGAAATCTTCCAATCACAGCAATTTCTCCAGCAATTAGTCCAAAAATGAATATAAGTATGTACATATGTGCATATATACATATATAAATACATATGTTCACAATGAGGAAGTTTTCAAAATTATAGACTATTTTAAAATAGCTGATTTATTTTTGTAAATGTTGATTTTCTTCTGAATTTTGTCTATGGACTTGCCAATAGCCTAGTAGTATTCTTTTTTTTCTTTTTGGAGGGCAATTGGGGTTAAGTGACTTGCCCAAGGTCACATGGCTAGTTTTCAGGGTAAGTGTCTGAGGCCAGATTTTAACTCAGGTCCTCCTGACTCCAGGGCAGTTGCTCTATTCACTGAGCCACTTAGCCATCCCCCTAATGGTATTATTCTAAAACTGCTATTCTGTTTTCTCCATAATTCTAAAAACTTGGTATATTCTCCCCTTGGTTCAGACTTGCCTGTTTTCCATCATAAAAGAATCACCATGGCAGGATTCATCACTCTACATCTAGTATTTCCAAATAAAACAACTCTGAAAGAAGCTGAAAAATTGCAACCTGTAGATGGGGGGGGGATCTTCAATTTCCAAAGATTTAGGGCATGCCAAGGAAACTACCGCTTTAACACAGAAAGCTCATAACCCAACCATGCCGATGTTTATGACTAAGAAGAAATCACTGCTAAATTGCTTTAAGATTCCCTTCTTCTTGTCCTTGCTCTTTGATTTTTCCCCAGTTGTTCAACTGCATTACAGAATCCCAATAAAGTATACAAAGGAATCATAGAACAGAGCATGAAGATTCAGAGAGAAGAGAGAGTATAATTATATGATAGGCATGTGTGTGCTGTAAGCTTGCATATATCTATCTCTTTCTTAAAAATAGATTGCATAAAGAAAATCTATGATTTCATTGAAAACAATAATTATGTCAGTTATGCCAAGAAAGGGATTATAATACTCAGGATTTGGAATGCTGTGGTATCACAGAAAATGAGATGCTGCACATTTGTTCCAAATTGGAATATATTAGTTTGATTTTTAATACTATTTGCTGTTCACAACCTTGAGACCTGGGTGAATAGAGTGACTATGGCTGGGTCTCCTCCTCCTCCAAAGATAGAAAATCAAGTGTAAGTTTAACTGACACAATTGAGTTGGACAATATTAGGCTGGAAATTATCACAGCCCTCACATTCACTAACACCGAATTCTGGTGATACTGAGTAAGGACTCCTAAGTCCATGCTGCACCCTGAGCAATGACCTGAACCCCTGAGCACCCTGAGCAATGACTTGTGAACCCCTGCACTCACCACAATGGTGACATAAGAGGAAGAGAAGTAGGATGAAATTTTGTTGGTACATCTCCACTGCACACTCCCATCCTCACAAAGTCACACAGAATTACTAAATCTCTGAGCTGGAAGGGCCCTCATTAACAGCAACCTCGCCCACTGGAGATGCCTCCTCCCCATGGTGCCTGCCCTGAGTCCCTTGCTGATATCACCTTTTCATGATGGGCTCCATTCATGCCTCACTTCTCTCCCAGATCAAATAACTTTCTAGATGGTCCTACCTTCTCACTAGCAACCTTGCCTCCCCGTCCTGTTTCGTTCATTTTTCCCATCAAGCTCCTCTTTATATTTTGTCATCCATTAACATAATGTAAAATCCTTGAGAGTAGAGACTATCTTGTTTTATTCTGCATTTTTTTGCTTTATTTTATTGTATTTGTATCAGCACAGTGCTTGGAACATAATAAGTATTTAATACATGCAATAAATGTAGCTATCTAGCTCACAAAGCATCTAGTCTAACCTTGACCTAGTCAAGAAATCCATTCTTCTACCATATTCTTGACAAATGACTGAGAAGTCTTTGCCTCTACATTTCCAATAAAGAGAGGAATTATCTTCTTCTGAAGTAATGGATTTCACATTTGGATAGTTTTGGTTGTTAGAAAGCATTTTGGCTAGTTGGAGCTCCATCTTACTCTTCTTGGAGCTGTGATTTCTACCCACAATGCCCTGTAGCTTTTGCCTTCCAGGACTGAACATAGCCAGTCCAACTCTTCTTCCTTTTGATAGCTTTGCAAATACTTGAAGATAATTATCACCCTCCAATCAGACTCTCTTCCTCAAGTTTTCTTCTGCTAGCTATACGTTCTTTGTACCTTGAACTGATATTTATGTGATACTTAAAATCTAACTCACCACTCTGCTGTCTTCTAGACACATTTTCAGCTTGCCTATGTCTTTTCTAAACTATGGCACTCGTTACTTAATACGATTCTCTAGTTGTGGCCTTGACAGAGATTGGTATGCTAGTAGTAATGCTGGTATTATATGTGATGTTATTCTTGGTGTTGCCAGGGAAAACTTTAGCTTTTGTTTTGGATGCCAAAGACTTGGAGAGGGCACATGGCACAGTTAATAGAGAAACATCTCAGAATCAAGAAGACCTGAGTTCAAATCCTGACTCTGACACATGTTGGCTATTTGACCAATGCAGGCTGAGTGAAAAAAATCTCTAAGCTCAGTCAGTCAACTAACATTTATTAAGTCTCTACCATATAATAGGCCCTGTGCTAAGCCCTAGGGTTACAAAGAAAGACAAAAGGTATTTCCAGTTCTCAAGTAATTCAGAGTCTAACAGGGAAGACAGTATGTAGACAATAATTTGAAAATAAGATATATATATATATATATATATATATATATACATGATAAATTGGAGATAATTAACAGATGGAAAGTATAAACATTAAAGGTGATCAAGAAAAGGAAGAAGAATGGAAAGAAATATGCATTTATTAAGTACTAATGATGTGCCTGGAAATATGCCAAAATATTTACATATATTATTTTATCCTGATGACAATTTTGTGAGACAGGTACTATTCTTTTATTATTATTATTATTATTCTCATTTTATTATTATTATTATTATTATCCTCATTTTACAGTTGAGAAAACTGAGGCAGAAAAGGTTAAGTGTGCCCAAGGTCACAAAGATAGGAAGTGCCTGAGGCTGGATTTGAACTTCCATCTTTATGACCCTAGGTCCAGCATTCCAGTGCTCTACCTAGCTGCTTCAACAGCTATTTTAAAAGCTTCTTGTAAAAGCTCAGGCTTTATCTGAGACTTGAAGCAAGTCAGAGAATTCAGGCAGTCTAGATGAGGAAGGAGAGCATTCTAGCCTTCAAGACAATCAGTATAGTACCCAGAGTGGGGAGATGGACCGTTTTGTTTGAGGAACAGCAAGGAGATCAATATCATGGGATTGCAGAGTACATGGTAGGGAGGGGAAAAGGTGTAAATAACAAGAAGAATAGAAAGATCAAAAGGGGCTAGGTTATAGAGAGATTTACAAATCAAACCGAGTATTTTAAATTTGATTCTGGGGGCAATAGGGAGCCAGTCACGGGGGTTGATTAATAGAAGAGCAACATGAAGAGAAAGCTTTAAGATCGGTTTGACAACTGGGTGCTGGATGGACTGGATGGAGTGGAAAGACTTGAGACAGGGAGCCCATCCAAAAGGCTATTACAGCAGTCCAGTGATAAGGACCTGCACCAGGGTGGAGGCAATGTCAAAGGAGAGGATGGGCCATATATGTGAGATGCTAATAAAAGTAGAAATGACAGGACTTGGAAACTGGATATGGGAAAAGGATGTGAGAGAATCTAGGTTGTAAGCCCGGGTGACCGGGGGATGGTAGTTCCCTTGACAATAACAGAAATATGGAAGCAGGGAAGTTTTTATGTTTTTTTGTTGTTGTTTTGTTGTTGTTATTTTTGGTGGGGAAAGAGTGCTATTAATTCAGTTTTGGGAATATTGAGATTGAGACATTTACAAAGCATCCAGTTCAGGATGTACAAGAAGCAGTTGGAATCTAAGACAGGGGGTCAGGACAGAGGTTAGGGCTGGACTAATAAATCTGAGCAACATCTGTATAGATACTCTGCTTGAATCCATGGGACCTGATGAGTATCCTAAGTGAAATAATAAAGACAGAGAAGAAAAGGGCTAGGACTTAATCCTGGGGGACACCCACCATTAACAAGCATGACCTGAATGAAGATGAGGCAAAGGACACTGAGGAGCAGTCAGACAAGTAGGAGGATAAACAGAATAGGATAATGGCCAAAAAACCGAGAGAAAAGAGAATGCCAAGAAAAGGGTGATTGACAGTGTCAAAGTCAGCAATTCTTGGCTTCAAGAGGTCAAGAAAGATGAAGAGTGGGAAAAGGCCTTTAGATTTGACAATTAAGAGATCAATGGTAACTTAGAAAGAGCAGTTTCAGCTGACTGATGAGGTCAGAAGCCAGATGGCAGAGAGTTATGACAATAGTGAGGGGAAAGGAAGTGGAGACATCAATTGTTGACAGCCCTCTCAAGGAATTTAGCCACAAAAGGAAGAAGAGATAAAGAATGATAGCTATCAGTAATGGATGCATCAAATAAGGGTTTTTTTGAGGATGGGGAGGACATGGACATATTTATAGGCAGTGGGCAATCAGATAGTAGATGGGGAGAGATTGTAAGTAAGTAAGTAGGAGCAATCTGCTGGAGAAGAAAAGCATCACTAGTGCATGTAGAGCGGTTTGCTTTGGCAAGAAGGGCCACATCTCCTTGTGAGGTGGGGGGAGAGGAAGAAAAAGTGTTAGGAGACATTTTAGTTATGTGGGGGGGATTGGGAGAGAGGGAGCTTCTGGAAAAGGGTCTCAACTTTTTGGTGAAATTTTCAGCTAAGAAGGTGCATGAAAAGGTTTAGAAAAGCTTCAGTGGTGAGTGGGATAATAAGTCAATTAGGGGAGGTATAAAAGGATTGCCTTGCTGCAGTAAGGACCCCGGTGAGATTAGGTACTATAAATTTATTCTGGGAGCAGTCAGCAAAGTTTTGTGATTTTCTCCATTTTCATTCAGCAATATGTTTGTAGGAATGAAGGAAGGAAACAAGTGTTTAGTAAGCACCTACTATGTTTCAGGCACTGCACTAAGCATTCTACAAATATTTTCTCATTTGATCTTTGCAACAACCCTGTGAAGTTGGGATCATTATTATTCTGATCTTACAATAGGAGAAAGTGAGGCCTGAACCTGGTGACTTTAATTCATCCACATTTATATTTATATTCAGGTTCTTGTCTTTGCTTCCAATTTCTATACATATCTTTTAAAAATCTGAGTTAGAAGATGTTTCCTATGCATCCACATCAATCTCTGCATCTTTCTCATTCAAATAATTTCTGGATGTATCTTTTAAATGTTATTCTTGAGACTCTTCCATTCTTCTTGGGCTGAAGTCTCCAGCAAAACTTCTCATGTATATGCCCTCTTCTCTCTTGCAAAACATACCTACTCTGTTTCTAAACCAAACTTCTTACCATTTTTACTCATGGACTTCTTTAGCAGTCTGGTGATGTCTATGGACCCCTTGACAGAAAATTGTTTTTAAATGAATAAAATAAAATACATAAAATTATAAAGAAAATTAATTCTATAGAAATCATTAAATATGCATTGTATATGGTATATATACAATATAATATACGCATTACATGTACACAAATATGTCTGTATAATATTTATAAATTATATATAACATATAAAAGTGTTATAATAATTTTAAATATTTAAAATTTATAGGTAATTTATTATTATAACGGCTATATTATTAAACTATCAAATGGTGATAAATATAATACTATCATAAAATATATACAGTTTATCCTTAACCCAAGTGTTGATACATTGAACCTATGGGAAATAGGGAGCTAGGCCCAAATGACTACCAAAAACTGTAATCTTTCACTAAAATTGTTGAAAATATACTTTCCTGCATATAATTTTTTATAACAAAATATTGATTCTGATAATATGCACTTTAAAAAATACAGTAACCATGAAATAACCCATAAAATTCAGTACAAGAAACTGGTAACATGCAAAACTTTTTTCTCATTAGAAATTCCCTAGAATTCTGTGACCATTTATGCTAGCATCTCAATAAAAATTTTTTTTCAGACTATTTACTTTTCACAACACATGAAATCTATAGTACCATAAATATTGTGTAGCAAATAAAATTCTTAAAACTAAAACATTTTAAACCTGAATTTTACCTCCCACTGTGTTGGATGGTGAAAGGGAGGCATTGTATATACTGCTATAAAACTCTACTTTGACTGTCATCTAAAAACCAAAGGAAGGGTTGTTGTAGGAAAACCTTTGAGACTGGTGAGGTCTCACCATCTCCTTAGAACCCAAAGGACTTTCACTATACTTTGTGGGCATAATTTAAACACAAAACTTGAGTTTTAAAAGCAAACGTTGAAAATATGCAATGAATGCATGAGGAGCTCTTTATGACAGTAGGGTAAACAAGACCAGTGCACACCTAGTAGGATACAGGCAATGCCACAAATCGATATGCATTGTGCTTTTCATTTTTTTCTCTACTGCACATCACCACAAATGTTTGAGGTTACCAGTATGAAAAAGAAAATAAGGCTACTAATAAAATCATAAGAATTCTTGAAGCTGTCAAAGTTAACTACATGAATGCAGAAGATTGACTGTATTATATAAAATACTACATAATATATTTAAATATATTTTATATAATGTACCTATAAATAGTTAAGATTAAAATATATAATATAATATATTATTTGTGTTATATATAATATAATATAAATAGTTAAATGTGTATATATGTATATGTGTGTATCTATAACTATATTTATCTATTCATCCATCTATCTATATGTCTCTCAATCTAAAACCTAAGTTCAAACCTTAAGATAAGAATCTCTGTGCTAAACACTCCTAAATTTGCTTTCTCAAAGTCTAAGATAATCAATAAACATTTATTAAGCACCTACTATGTGCTAGGCACTGTGCTACATACTGGGGGTACAAAAAAAGACAGTCCCTGTCTTGAAGGATCTCACAGTCTAATGGTACATATTAGACCAGGCCTGTACAACCTGCAGCCCACAGGTCATTTACCCATCAAAGGATTTCATGAAAAATGTAGAGGACAGGTCTGTGTTAGACTATGCCTAGCTTTTCTCTTCTCTATCACAAGCTCTATAATGGAGTAGTTATTTCTCCCTAAGGTTTCTGTTATTTCTACTTCAGCAACTAGTTCCTCCTTGCTTTAAATAACAAGCAGAGAATGTTTTATTTGATCCTGGAGAGAATAAAGAGCCACAGTAGCTCTTTGGGATGGTAATGGGGCAGGGGAGGTAACTTACACTTTTCAAAATCACCTTGGAAATTGAGTGAAGGATGGACTGGAGTGGGAAGGGAATGGGGCCAATGAGAAGATGAGAGTAAATAAGATCAAGAGTTTATGTAAGTGACCCAGCAATACCACTTCTAGGGTTGTATCCCAAAGAGATAATAGAAGTGGGAGGAAGACCCATATGTACAAAAATATTTATAGCAGCTCTTTTTGTGGTGGCAAAGAATTGGAAATTAAGGGGATGCCCATCAATTGGGGAATGGATAAACAAGTTGTGGTATGTGAATGTAATGGAATACTATTGTACTATAAGAAACGAGGAGCAGATGGACTTCAAATTTACATGGAGAGGCTTATACAAACTGATGCAGAGTGAGAAGAGCAGAACCAGGAGAAATTTGTACACAATTATAGACACAGTGTATGTGTGATGACCAACTCTGATAGACTGGACTCTTCTCAGCAATGCAGGGTTACAAGTCAATCCAAAAGACTCATGATGGAGAGAGATGTCTTCATTCAGAGAAAGAACTCGAAAGAACAGAGTTTGAATGCAGATTGAAGCAAACTACCTGCTCTCTTTCTTTTCCTTGTTTGGTTTTGTTTCCTCTTTCCCATTGTTCATTCCATCTGATACAATCCTTCTTTATAGCCTGACTAATGTCAAATGTGAAAGTATTTGCCGATCCTATACTTGATTGCATGCCTCCATGGGGGGGAGGGTAGAGAGGGGGAGAAAATTTGAAACTCAAGGAATTGTGGAACTGAATCTTGTAAACTAAAAGTAAACAAACAAATTAATAAAGACCAAAAAATATATAAAAATAAACTATAAGGAATAGCAAGCTATAGATAATGAATTTGCAGTTTCATGTGCAATTATCTTTCTTTATTTTCCTATGTTATGGAAATGCTTGCTTTATTCCATAAATTAAAAATTAAAAAGCCAAATATAAAAGAGTTTATGTAAGGACTTAGCTCTGACAAATAGACTTGCTGCTAGACTAAAAGCATCCTGAGGAAAGGAACCACATCTTAGATAAACTTATTTCCATTCAGTATTGTAGCCTAGTGTTCTATTATACCTTATATACTTGGTTGTATCAAATTCTTAAATTGGATTGAAATTATCCTAAAACTTTCCTCAGGTTTGAGGCAGGCTCTTAAGATTGTATGTTATTCCAACAAATCATTTTTTATAAATAATCGACAATAATTTGACATGTTAATTTCAATTCTATGAATATTAAGCACTTACTATGTACAAGGTGTTGTGACAGGAATACAAAGATGACAAATGGCACAGCCCCTGCCCTCTCAGAGATTATAGTCTACTGAGCAGGATAGCTGCGTACATACATTTATTACAAGGTAGAATATTGTGAGGGAAATGGAGAAATCCAGACAAATCAGTCTAGGAAAATTAGAAAAAGAAGAAAACAATTTCAACTGGTGGGAATGAGGGAAGCCTTCGTGGATAGGCACACATCTGAGCTGAGCCCTGAAGAGAAGAATTTTGATAGGTATAAATGAAACAGGAAGGTGCCTCAGGCACAGATAAAAGAAATGGGACATGGCAGGCAAAGTTTGGAGGGAGCTAGCGGATGGAGCAGGGGTGGGAGACCTGAGGTTTTGAGGCTGCATGTGGCCCTCTAGGTCCTCAAGTGTGGCCCTTCCCAAGTATAGCTTCGAGGCTGCAGGTTTTCCCACCCAGGATAGAGCATTGGACTTGGGATCAAGAAGAGTTGAGTTCAGATCCTACCTTGGAGGCTACATTACTTGTAGCTATGTCATTTCACCTCGGTCTCAGTTTCACCATCAGATTGGGATAATAGCACTTCCTTCTCAGGATTGTTAGGACCAAATGGGATAACGTATGTAAAGTCCTTTACAACCTGAAAGTGTTATGCAAATAACAGCTATTACTAATAGTAGTAGCCCAATTGGCTGGAACATGAAGGGGAATAATGGGAAATAAAGCTCTCATGATAGTTTGGTTGGACTCAAGATGGGGTTTTTGCATTTGAATTGGAGTTTTAAGGTCGGGCTAAATTTTATTTTTATTTTGTGCTGTGTTCAATAGGGAACCACGGAAGATTTCTGAACAGATGAGTGACTTTTATATTTGTCATAGTACTTTGGCTGCTTTGTAAAGGATGGCTTAGAGAGAAGAGATACTCCTGTATCTATTAGGCAGTCTAGCGAGGACATTATTCCAATAGTCCAGATAAGCAGCGATGAGAAGCCAAACAAGAAAGGATTGCTGTGTAAACAGAGTGAAAAGGACGGACTTGAAGGATACTATGAAGCATCTTATTATTCTCTGCACCTCTCAGCCATTTATATGACTGGTAAGATATGGCCTGCTGTAGAATTGAATCTGTCAAAACCTGCCTGTTCCCTTATCCCAAATACCTTCATTGTATGCACAGACCATTCTCACCAGAACTTTACAGAGGTAAGAAGGTCAGCTTGTGGGTTTAAAGATGTTGGTGTTTTCTTGATCACTTGTTTCTTTGAAAAGCAATATTTGAGGGTCTTTAAAAGGGTATCATTTCTAGCATGACAACCTGGATTATGGACCTCTCTGTAGTTATAGGTAATTATGATATGCTTTTGTAACATAAATGCTTTTTATAACATGCTCTGGTAGGAAATGGGGCCATAGACTTGCCATTCTACCAATGGTAGCCTATATCCTTGGATTTTCCTTAACTGAATATTTTTACAAACTCTGATTCAGATAACCTGTTCTGTAACAATTGAATTAAGAATAAAGGACTTTTATATTAAACATCATCACAGTATATGTATAATGTGTATCTAACTCTCTTTAAATTCAGCAGGGGGGGGGGTAAACAGGGAAAATTGAAAAACCATATAGACCACCATTACATAGTCCTTTAGGCCAACTCTTCACTAGTAACAGCATGGGGATTCAGGTTAGTTTCATAAGGACTCAGTTTTCCCACCAGGAGAAATGGGGCAGGGCCAATTAAACTTTTTTGTTAAACAAAAGAAAAATCCAATACGAACTATATCTGTGAGCTAACAGGCATTTAAAAAAAAAAGGATATGATTATGGGAACTGAGATCAGGAAAGCTGCTTGGGTTGCTCAGGAGTATTAAGGGTTGCATTTGTGAAATCCCTAAAAGCCTTCTAATCCTTGAAGGCCTATGGTCAGAGCCATATAGAGAAGTAGGTGATATCCTACTTTATGGGATTTCAAAGGATGCAGGAAAGGCCTTGTCCCCAAAGTACCTCCCGCACTTGCTTGTTCTTTGAAGATCTGTGCCAAAGAAATTTACATCCATCCACGATCAGAGGCTTCAGGGCACCAAAGGAACAAGTGAAGCTGTGCTTCTGGGGACTCAGAGACTGGGAATTGAGAGCTTACTCTGTATACAGGAAAACTTTAGAGTATACCTTATTCTTTCCCTCTTGCACTCTCTCCCATCATGTAATGAGATTATAGAGCTGGCAACAAACCTGAGTTCAACCCTGCTCCCAGGAATCAATTACCACAGTCATCTCCTGCCTTAACTTCAAGAATTCTAAAAGGTCTCAAGCCTCAAGAATCCAGAAAGAATAGAGGGATTGCACTGAAAAGGACCCAATTCCTCTGGACCTTGAGCAGATCCTTCAGAGACTGAACTTCAGGGCAACAAAGGTAGTAGAGAATGTGTATTGTCAGAGACTCATCAATTGAGAACTAAATACTTCTGCCACGTTCAAGGTATCTTTTGATACCTCATCTTGGGCTGAGGTTACAGTAGCCCTGAATATGAATTATGTTCTGCCTGGGGCACAAAGATATTAGTTATTTGCTCATCTAGAAGCCTGGACAGAACTATCTGCCTTTACATCCTCAATTCCATAGATAGACAGACAAATAGCAGTGTTTATTAGGTATTTTTGGCCTGGGTACTTTGCTAAGAGCTAGTGATATAAAACAACACTAACAACAACAAAAATGACACAATTCATATCCTTAAAGAGGTTACATTCTAACAGGAGACAAAACATAAAGCAGAGTTTGAAAGGCGGTGGGGAGGATGGCTAGGCAACTAGTGTAGATATGGGGCGGAACTGACGGTGCAACAGGAGCTAGCGTAGATATGGGGCAGAACTGACGGAACAGGAGCTAGCGTAGATATGGGGCGGAACTGATGGTGGAACAGGTTGGAGGGTTAACCCAAGCTGGAGAGTGAGCAGCATGTCTGAGCCATCTCATGATGTGTCAGTTTTAAATGAGGCAATTTCTTGTGTTTGGAATGATCAGCCATAGACTCAGGCACCACCTAAAATAATATCAGATTCAATCACAGTAACAATCACAAAGCGATTTTCCTAAAACCAAGGTCTGACCATGTCACTGTATTGCTCAATAAACTCCAGTGACTCCCTGTTATCTGTACAAGCAAATATGAGCTATTATTTGGCATTTAAAGTTCCTTCACACAACCTGTTACCACTCTAGTTGTCTTCCTTCCTTCCTTTCTTTTTTCTTTTTCATCCTTTTTCCATCTTTCCTTCTTTCCTCTTCCTTCCTTCTTTTCTTCTATCCATCCTTCCTTCTTCTTTCTTTCCTTCCTTCCATTTTTCCATCCACCCTTTCTTCCTTTCTTCTTTTTTTATTTTTTTTAAATCAATCAGGGTTAAATAACTTGCTCAAGGTTACACGGCCAGTTATTTCTGGGTGTGGTGCTGAGTATCTGAGCCCGGATTTGAATCAGGTCATCCTGACACGGGAGCCGGTGCTCTTACTAGCTGTGCTACCTGGCCACCCCTCTTCCTTTCTTCTTTACTTCCTTCCTTTTTCTTTCTTTTCTTTGAGGAGGCAATCAGGTTTCACAATGGATACAGACCCAGACTTGCAATCAAAAAGACCTAAATTCAAATTCTTTTCCTTACTTAGCTGTGTGTCCCTGGGAGAGTTAGTTAAACTTTCTCAGTTTCAGCCTCCTCATTCATAAAATGGGGATAACAATGAGACTCATCTCACAGGGTTGTTGGGAGGCTGAAATGAGATATGTGTGAGGCTCTTTAGAAAACTTAAAAATCCTAAATAAGTGTTAGTTATTATTATTACCTTCCTAGTCTTTACTATTACTCTGGACTCACTTCATGGTCCAGACAGAGTGGACTTTTAGTTGTTCTTAGCACACAATACCACCATTTTATGCCTCTATAAGACATTCACCGTACAGAGAGTGAGTGGCTTCTTCACTTCTTCCCCTTGGCAAAATTCATCTCCTGCTCCACCACATGAAAGCTTTCCTGGTCCCCTACACCTGCATATGTTTTGTATTTACTGATATGAGTGTGTCTAGCCAACTCTGTTAGAATGTAAACTTCTTGAAGGCAGGGGTCACTTTAACCTTGCCATCGTATTTTCTCCCACCTAGCACCGTTTCTGACACATAGCAGTCACTTCCTAAATGCTGTATGATTGCGTGACTGATTACAGGACCTTACAAAGTGAATGTTCTGATCACCTGTTTCTTCTCCAGTCCTGCAGTGGACAAAATGATGCAGTCTTTTGTCTGTTGAGATGAAAATGCCTTTCCCAGGCTAATTCTCCTTATAATCTCATGCTAATCCATGTCAGCACCACCCTTCCAGAGTCTTTATCCCTCTGCTGATTGTTCCTAATTTATCCTGTATATATCATTTTTTACATGACAACTTCCCCATTACACTGTGAGCAGAAACTGTTTCTGCCTTTTTTGTATCTCCAGCATTTAGTACAGTGCTTGGTGCATAGTAGGTATTTACTAAGTGTTTATTGACTCACTGACAGACATATCTTCTTCTGCCTTGCCTTCATTATGCCTTCAGACTCCCACTCCATTGCTGAAAACAAACCAATCCTCCTTCATTCTGAATGTTTTTATTTCATACTGCTTTGATCTTCTGGTCCAAACAGAAAGCTGATTCTCCAGAAGACACAAAAGATCTGGTTGCTCTCTGTAATAGTTTTCCTATTCTCATTTCCCCATCTTCCTTTCACTGGACCAGGAGAAGGAGGAGGGACACTTTTTGTTCTTCATGGCTTTTGTCAAGACTATATGCTGCCACCATTCAGGGACCTCTCCTCCTTTGATCCTCATCCCATCTATTTGTAGTATGGAGTCCAGATCCTTGTGACAGTCATCAACCAGTGTTCAGGCCTTTCTTCATTCTTTCCCAATCAATTAACAAACAGATTAAACACCTACAATAGGCCAAGCACTAACTTAGGTGGCTGGGGATGTAGAGACAAAAATTAAGTAGTTTCTTCTCGGCCTACTGACCTCCCTGGCTTTCTTTCAGTCCCAAATAAATCCCATCTGTTACTGGAAGCCTTCCCCAAGTTCTCTTATCTCTAGCACCTTCCCTTCATTAATTATTTCTTTTTTTATCTTGTACATAACTTGATCTGCATATATATATTATATATATATATGTATTATATATATATATATATATATATATATATATATATATATATATATATGTCTACATGTGGTCTCCACCATTACATTGTAAGCTCCTCGAGGGCAGGGACTGTCTTTGCTTCTTTTTGTATCCCAAGCTGGCACATAATAAGCACTTCATAAATATTGATTGTTTGATTAATTGTTTTTTAAGGAGCTTAAAGTTCTTGAGTTTGTCACAGAATTTCATGCCTGGCTCACAGTGTTCCTCTCAAGCTTTCTGCTAACACACAGGGACATATAATGTATCCACTGATGTTCCCTGTGTACCCTGGCTTCCAAACACACCCTCTCCCATTTACTCTAGCACTTAACCCTTTAATTACCCCCTCTCTTTAATACAGCTTCTCCCCTTTCTAATCCAGCTTCCACAGAGTTGCCAAAATGAGATTACTAATGTGCAAGTCTAACCCTGTCATCCTCCTCCTAAGGAGCTTCAGTGAGTCCCTATAAATGCCTCTAAATGCAAACTCCTTAGCTTGGCATGAAACTCCCATAGTCAGGTTCAAGCATATCTTTCCAAGATGATTACATATCGCTTCTCTCCCAAGCACAAATATTTCCAGTCAAACTTTCCTACTTGTTCCCCAAATTCTATATTTCATCTCTTAGCTCAGTTCTGGGGCTGATGGCTGAGTCCAGGCACCTTACTTGGCAAGGAGCTAGCCAATGCAAGAAGCAGTCAGATATCAAGGTTGATTATCAGACTCAAAGACAGGGGGAATCACCAACCATCCAGAATTTCTGACACTTCCTCCAGTGAATGGATATATTTGAAGGAACCCTTCTTTGCATGTGCAACATGGAGAGGAGGTGAACAGGATTAAGGGCTCTTGGTCCAGACTGATGCTGTGTCTAGGGGGAATTCCAGGGTTTAAGAAGGCAGCCAATTTATAACTGGTTGGTAGATATTTTAAATGTTTATGGAGTATTTTTCTCTGGTTATTATGCGCTATTTATTCATTGGCTGATTTTGTGCTAAAGAAAAATAATACTGTGTTCAAGATGCAAGTTTGTTTGTCGACTTCTGGGCAGAGAACCGATATGGGTGGACCCACACCATTGCATCAAGAGCGTGTAAATAGCACTAACTGAAATACTGAGGGTTTGAGAAAGTCAAGGAAGGTTTGGCAGCAGTGCCTCCCTCCCCCCACAGGGTTAGTTTTGATTAAATAGATCTACAAATCTACAAATCCCTTGAATCCCAGAAAGAAAGGGACCTGGCTGAGAAACAGAAGATTGCTAATGACAGAGTCACACAGAGCAAGCACAATATTCATTTAACACTTTAGGTCCAGTTAGGGTATGCAGAAAATGCCAGAGGGTAGTGATAGTAGCAATAGTAGTAGGAGTAGAAATAGTAATATAGTTCTTCCTATGTGCCTAGCACTGTGCTAAAAGTTTTACAATTATTATCTCATTTAATCTTTGCAACAACCCAGCTAGGTAGGTACTACTATTATCCCCACTTCCCACAGTTAATGAAATTGAGGCAAAGAGAGGTTAAGTGACTTGCCCGGGGTCACATAGTAAGCATGTGAGGCCACATCTGAACTAAGGTCTTCCTGATGCCAAATCTGGAGTTCTATCTACTGTACCACCTACCTTCCTGGGACTCCCAAAGAATGGCTATCAAAACCACCTATTGGTTAAGCCTGGTGTGTATTTCCTCCTCACCTCTACCTCATAATATCCATAGTTTCTTTCAAAGCTCCCCTCATGTGTCATTGCCTTTCAGAAGCCTTTCCAAATTTCCCTGATTATAAATGCATGGTATCTCTTCAAATTATCCTCTCTCTCTCTTCATATATATGTACATACACACATATATAATTTCATTTTATTATTTTATATGAATAAGTTATAGTGTATATATTATATATACACATTTATTTGTATATTTATATAATAATATATTTAAATAAATATATTTCTATATTTTAACATTATTTAATATATTTATTTGCATTGATGTTGTATCTACTCAGTAGATGTTAAGCTTCTTAAGGACAGGAAGAGTTTTCCTGTTTTGTCTTTGGTTCCTTCACAGTGCTCTGCACATGGTCAGTATTAAATTGGTGCTCATTGGATTGGACCGGATTAGACTGGACTGGATTGGATTGCATTGGAATGGATTGGACTGGACTGGACTGGACTGGATTGGATTGGATTGGATTGGATTGGATTAGATTGGACCAGATTGGATTGGTTCTTTCTTCCCTTCCCATAATGATGCCCATAACCAGAAACAATTAAGTAGTATAGTGATGTTGGGCCTGGAATCAGAAAGATCTGAGTTCAAATCCAATCTCAGATACTTACTAGCTATGTGACCTTGGGCAAATTACTTAACTTTTGTATCTTGAGCCCTCCACTTGCTTGCTTCATGACCTGGAGCAAATCACAATCCCTGAGTCTCAATTTCCTTGTCTATAAAATGGGGATAATGACACTTGCACTGTCTACTTTACAGAATCACCATGAAGAAAGCACATTGTAAATCTTAAAGCACTATAAAAACTGAGTTGTTGTTATTCTTAATGTTATTACTACTAATAAGAAGGATAAAATGGGGATAATATCCACAGTGTCTGCTTCAAGATTTTTGTGAGGATGAAATGAGATAATGTATATAAAATGCTTTGTAACTATAAGGCCTATAAAAATGTAAGCTATTATTATTGGGCTATTATATGATACTGAAGTTCAGTCTTACAAGAAGTAAATTTATATGTTATCTATTAAATACCTCCTACATGCTAAGCCTTTGGCAAAATTGTTTCTAAGTCCTTGAGGGCAGAGAAAGAAAAATTCTGGGACCAGACACACACAGAAGAACAGGCTACTGCTATCACTTACAGTTAGGAGCCTTTTTTTATGTCCTAGATCTGTATCCCTTTACCTTTAACAAGGATTGACTGACTGGCTGTTTAGATAGCTCTTGTTGGGATATAATGAAAATGATTCTAAGAGATCACTTATGGGTACTCAATCAGGATATTGGAGATATGAATATTTACTGTGAAAACTTGTGAACTACTGTATACTTTTACTATCTCTTTGTTTTCAATTATTCTACTTCCTCTTTCATACCAATTTCCCTTTCCCAGACCTTCCCACAAGAAGAATCCCATCCAGTGTGGGTGTTCACAGAACTGAACGAACTCAGAATTGGAAGGGAAGTCTGAAGTCACACCATGTATGGTGCAGGAATCTCTTCTATAACAAACACCCACAGATCCTTCCTATCATAACATGATAGGAAGAACTAATCTTCATATAATACTTTTGTAAAACTATGGGGTGATGGAAAGTTAGAGGCATTATGTGTGCTCTCTGCACATATGCCCTGGACAAATGGTTTCTTGATGCATATATGCTCTCCGTGTGCATGCTCTGGTTATATTTCATTCCCATGTTTATCTTCTATGCATTTTCCCAATCACATGTGACACATAGTAGGCACTTCATAAATGTCTACCAACTTACTCTTTGGCTCATAAAATCACAAAGCCTTCAAGAAAAAAGTATGTGCAGAGCTCTTTTCTATGCCCCATAGAATCCTTTTCCTCATAGAACTTACAGTCTAGTAGGGGGATAATATATAACCATGTGAAGCTAGGTAGTGTAGTAGATAGAACACCAGGCCTACAGTCAAGAAGACCTGAGTTCAAATCTCAGCCCCAGACACTTACTAGCTCTGTGACTCTAAGCAAGTCACTTAAACTTATTTTCCTCAGTTTCTACATCTGTAAAAAAAATAATCTGGAAAAGGAAATGGCAAAACAATCCAGTATCTTTGCCAAGACAGCTCCAAATGGGATCACAAAGAGTGGATCACTCAAGTGGAAAACAACTGAACAACAACCATATAAACATAGACATAATATGCCACATTACATAAGACCACAATGTTTATAGCTCTAATATGCACTGAGTCCATTAGAGAAGTACAATATAAAGTGCTATGTGAGGTTCAGTACCAACCAAGACCATTCCTGATGTGCTGTCAGGGGAGGCACCATGGAAGAGGTGTCTTAAAGAATGAGTACAAAACTGGAAGCTGAATAGAGCACAGAAGGACATTTCAGGCATAGGGAACCGAGCAAACAAAGGAAAGGAGGTAGGAGAATGCAGGACATGTTGGGGGCAAGGCAAATAGTCTACTTGAAGTAGAGATATAACAGGACATAAGACTAGAAATTTAGAGCAGCATCACATTGTAAAAAGTATTGATCAATAGCCAGAGAAAGCTGGCATTTATTCAGTGGACTATTGTGAATCACTGAAGACTTTTGGAATAGAGGAGACATGTAGGAAGAAGATTGTTTTGATAGCAAAATAAAGAATCATTTAAGTAGGGGGGCAGGGAGAGAGCAAATGGAGGGGTTACTCTTAGGAGGCTGCTGCAACAGTTCAAATGCATCATAAGGTGGGTCTTTAATTAAGAACCAGAAAGGATCATAGAGTTAGAGACAGAAGTCATCTTAGAGGTGGTCTTGTCCAAACCCCTCATTTTATAAATGAGAAAATCAAACTGATGAGAATTTAAATGACTTGCCCAAGGCAGCAAATTCCTCCGTCCCAACATCTGACATACAGCATGACGGCATATCTAACATTCTTTCTACTGCACCAAAGGCTGCTGTGTCTATATTAGCAGCAGTGAGAATAGCTAGGAAGAAAGGGAAACAAGCAATATTGCAGAGGGAGCATTGATGAGACTTGGAAACTGATTTGCTATGAGAAGTGAGGGGGAGGGGGAAGAGTCAAAGAGAGGAGAAAGAGCATTAGTGGTCTATCCATAGAGCACTCACATTATGATGAATATGCCCAATCATGGGCTTTTTGAATACAGTCAGATTTTCAAAACATCAATTAGCCAGAAACGCAGGAAAAGAACAATGGATAGGAAGTAATACACCCTACATTAAAAAGCAGGAGTCCAGCTACTGAGCAAACATGAAATAATAGTCCTTGTTTCAATCTGCACCACATAAATATCCTTTTTAGTTCTTCCTTTTTCAACATCAATGCAGTATTTTTCTTGGGAAATAGTGCTAAAAGCCAGAGTGCCATATATTTTGTATAGGTGAGGTTTTAATACGCTCTGGAACCCCTGAAGTCTCATAAAACCCTTTTAAGTAAATCTCACTGAGCTCTAATCTCTCCAAAGCTCCCATGTTCTTCTCTGCTGTTCTATTTAATTTTTAATAAGAACAATTCTATGCAGCTCTAAAGCATAGCTCAATTAAGAAATATTCCTACCAGGCATCTCTGAAATCTTGCAGTGTTCTCCTCTTTATTTTTCTTTGTGACCCTCAATTTGGTTTTGTTGAGATGCTAGGGGGGAGGAGAGAGGGAGAGGGACATGGGTTTATTTTTTAATTGCAAGTTCCATTTCACACTGTTCTTTACAAGCATAGAGGCTAGCTTTCAAAGGTACAAATGCAACTCATGTGCCTGCTGCTAGAAGGATACAGTTGAATACCTTAGTATCATATTTTGAAATTATAAGAGGCATCTTTGATCTGATTCTCTAGACACTACATGTCCACAAAGTTACCTCGAGGTCACAAGAAATAATTTTAAAAACAATGGTGTCTGAATAAGAAATTTGAAACCAAGTATTTTAAAGTAATCAAAACACAATTCCTTTATTGAGCTTTTCCAGTAAATAGC
This sequence comes from Petaurus breviceps papuanus, assembly GCF_028583685.1. Classification (NCBI taxonomy): domain Eukaryota; kingdom Metazoa; phylum Chordata; class Mammalia; order Diprotodontia; family Petauridae; genus Petaurus; species Petaurus breviceps. The sequence continues at coordinate 7,062,010 of NW_027187360.1, read as the reverse complement.
CCTGTTCTGTCCTAGGTAAGCTTAAGCCCATATCAGTGCTTCTATCATAAAATGCTGTTCTCAACCACAAAATTTCCAGTATACCAAATTAGTGGGAAGGTGATACAGCAGTCTGCTGGGGAATTGATGTTTGTTCTTGAACATATAAATACCTTATATGCTGCACAGAAACAATTATGCAACTGTATATGTGGGTAAGTACATGTACACATGCCTGTGAGTGTACTTCATAGACACACACACACATGCAGTCCACACCCAGCAAATTCAGCCTAAGTTGCTTAATATTTGATGCAAAGAAAAGTAATTAAAAATTCACAATTTGTCCCTTTTGTTCATTTCAATTGCAAAAACACTTTTATTTTTCTAGGAGCTTCTATTGTGACTGTCCACAGGTCATTCATAAGTGAAAATAAGTCTGAATGTCACATATATGTTGGGATTATTTTTTAACCTAAGTATCTATTTATTTTTAAAATTCAATTAAAATTGTATATCAAAATTCTTTAATGTTTTTACTTAAAGTTTTGAGTTACAAATTCTCTCTCTACCTTTCTCCCTTACCTCCCCCCTCCTGGAGATGTTAAGCATGTTATACATATGCAATTACGTAAAACAATTCCAGAGTAGTCATTTTGTATAAGAAGACTCAAATAAAAGAAAAAATGAAAGAAAATTTAAAATAGCATGCTTCAATCTGCATTCAACCAAAATCAGTTCTTTCTCTGGAGACAGATAGCATGCTTTATTATTATTTCTTTCAGATTGTCTTGGATCATTGTACTGCTGAGAATATAACTAAGTCATTCACAATTCTTCATTGAACACTATTGCTATTACTGTGTACAATGTTCTGTTCATTCTGTTTGCTTTACCATGTATCAGTTCATGTCAGTCTTTCCAGGTTTTTCTGAAATCATCCTGCTTATTATTTCCTTATTTAAAGAACAATAATATTCTATTACAATTATGTACTACAGCTTATTTAGCCATTCCCCAACTGATGGGTATCCCTTTGATCTCCATTTTTTTTCCACCACCAAAGGAGTTGCTATAAATATTTTCATACAAATAGGTCCTTTTTTTTTCTTTTTTGGATATCTTTGGGATATTGACCTACCAGTGGTATTGCAGGATCAAAGGGTATGTACAATTTATAACCCTTTGGGTATAATTCCAAATTGTTCTCCAGAATGGTTGGATCAGCTCACAACTCTACAAAGAGTATATTAGTGTCCCAGTTTTCCCACATCCCCTCAAACATGCAACATTTTTCTTTTTGTCATTCTAGCCACTCTGATAGGTGTGAGGCAGTACCTCAGAGTTATTTTAATTTGTATTTGTCTAATCGATATTGATTTAGAGTATTTTATATGATTATACATAGTTTTGATTTCCTTTGAAAACTACCATTCATATCCATTGACCATTTATCAACTGGAGAAAGACCTATATTCTTATAAATTTGATTTAGTTCTCTAAATATTTGAGAAATGAGATGCTTATCAGAGATATTTGTTTCAAAATTTTCTCCTACTTTTCTACTTTCCTTTGATTTTCATTGCATTGGTTCTATTTATGCAAAATCTTTTTAAATTTTATATAATCAAAATTATCTGTTTTATATTTTGTGATGTTCACCATATCTTTTTTGGTTCTAAATTATTCCCTTATCCATAAATCTGACAGACAAACAATTCCAAGCTCTCTTAATTTGCTTATGGTATCACCCTTTATATGTAAATCATGTACTCATTTTGACCTTATCTTGCTATACAATGTGAAATGTTTGTCTATACCTAGTTTCTGCCATACAGTTTTCCAGTTTTCCCAGCAGTTTTGGCAAATAATGAGTTTTTGTTCTAAAAGCTTGGATGTTTGGGTTTATCATATTCTAGATTACTATGATCATTTACTATAATGTAATTTGTACCAAATCTATTCTACTGATCCACCACTCTATTTCTTAGCCTGTACCAGATTGTTTTGATAATTACCACTTTATAATACAGCTTGAGATTTGGTAGGGGGAGACCACCTTCCTTCACATTTTTCATCAATTCCCTTGATATCTTGAGCAAAGAGTGATAGTTTTGGTTCATCATTGCCTGTTATAATTCCTTTAATTTCTTTCCCTTCTCTTATTGCTAGAGGTAACATTTCTAGTACAATATTAAACAATAGAGGTGATGATGGGCATACTTGCTTCACTCCTGATTGTACTGTGAAGGCTTCTAGCTTATCCCCATTAGGGTTAATGCTTCCTGATGGTTTTAGATAAATTTTACTTACCATTTTAAGGTAAGCTTTATTTATTCCTAGGATCTCTAGTGATTTTGATAGATTTTGGTGCTAATGGGCTAATAGATTGTGGGTGCTTGTAATAGTAATGAAATTTTGAGATCCCTTTGTATTGGAAAGCTAAGAGGTACTTAGCACATAGTTTCAAATCAAGCCTCTGTTAAAAAAAACAGAAGGTATGAACCCTGTTGCTGACAAAATAGGAAGGGGCTGAACAGGGAGGAGCTATACTGTATGTATATAAGGAAGAGCACAAACGGAAAGTCAGAACTTCTTGGGATGAGCACCTGAAGGCTGGGCTGCTGCTGCTGGACAGGAACTTCTGTGGAGAAAGTGATTTTGATTTTGAGAATGGAGCTACTGAAGACTTCTGAAGGCCAATTGGAGCTGCTGAGGCTGCTGAGGATTTCTGAGGGCCATCTCAAGCAGCCAAAGGCTGAGAAAGCATGACTGTGCCATTGGTATTCTGTACAAATGTTGCTGTGGCTTTGTTAATGTATATGAATGTTCTTGTGGCTTTGTTAAGCCTTGTCTTACCAGGAACAGAGACTGTGAAAGATTTGAGATGGATTAGACACTGTGAGCTCCAATGTGGAGCAGGAACTGCACAGAGAGCTGGACAAGGAACTGGGAGCTGTCTGCCTTTGAACTCAGGTGGCAGTTGGTTAGATTCACATGGGAGCTGGGGCTATGGAAGAGGAGCCATGGTAGCTGAAAGCCTGCCCTGAGTCAAGATAAAAAGACCTCTCCATGGGTACTGAGTAGTGATGAAATTGTGATTTACTTGTGACCAAGAGGTGGATGGCCTGTGTATTTCCCACTACCCATTAAGAGGGTACTCAGTAGTGACTGATGACTGAGTAGTGACTGATTTGTAACTTAGTGTGCCCCATGGGTGGAGGACTTTGACCTTTTGTACGTTATGATTAAGTGATTGATTGACCAAATGATTGCACTTTGTTTAAAACTACGTAACCACTTTGGTGATAAGTTGTTGAATTGTGACATGGTGAATACTGTATTTTGATTTTCTGTGATAAGTTGTAACATTGTGAATGCTATACCTTGATTTTTCTGTAACATTTTGTTCTGATTTGTTACTAAATAGAGTGTTCACTATATTATGTAATCAGAGCATTGAAACTGTTCACAGCAGCAGTCCTCTGGAAAGCTGCTCGTGCTTGGTTTTATAGTGCTGTATTTTGTCAAAGGCTTTTTCTGCAGCTACTCAGATAAATCATATGATTTCTGTGGTTTAGTTATTGACATGGTCAGTTATGTTGATTCTTTTCCTAATATTGAACCAGTCCTGCATCCCTGGTATAAATTCTACCTGATCATAGTGTATGATACTTGTGATATATTGTTGCAATCTCTTTGCTAATATTTTAATTAAAATTTTTTGTGTGTTAGTATTCTTTAGGGAAATTGGGTGTATAATTTTCTTTCTCTGTTTTGGCTATTCCTGGTTTAGGTATCAGCACCATATTTGTATCAAAAAAGTAATTTGGTAGGACTCCATCTATTTTTCTAAATAGTTTATGTAGTATTGGTATTAATTGCTCTTCAAATGTTTGGTAGAATTCACTTGTGAATTTGTCTAGTCCTTGGGATTTTTTCTTGGGAACTTTATTGATGGCTTGAAATGTTTTTTTTTCTAGGATTGTGTTAAGTATTTTATTTCTTCTGTTAATCTGGGTAATTTCTATTACTGTAGCTATTCATTCATGTCATTTAGATTATCAAATTTATTGGCATATACTTAGGCAAAAAAAAGCTCTTAAATATTGTTTTAATATCCTCTTCATTTTTATACTAGTAATTTGATTTTCTTCTGTCCTTTTTTTTAAATCAATTTTACCACTGGTTTATCTATTTTTGCTGGAATCCCCCCCCCCAATAAAACTAGCTTATAGTCTTGTTTATTAGTTAGTTTTCTTACTTTCAATTTTATTAATTGCTTTGATTTTCAAGATTTCCAATTTGGTGTTTAATTGGGTATTTTTCATTTGTTCTTTTCCTATTTTTTAAAAGTTGTATGCCCAATTCATTGGTCTGCTTTTTCTCTATTTTATTAATGTAAGCAACTAGAGATATAAAACTTCCCCTAAGAACGACTTTGGTTGCAGACCATATATTTTGATATTTGTCTAATTATTGTCATTTCCTTTAATGAAATTATAGATTGCTTCAATGACTTTTTCTTTGACCCACTTGCTTTTAAATATAAGATTATTTCATTTCCAATTAATTTTTAATTTCTCTTTCTGTTTTCCACTATTAAACGTAATTCTTCTTGCATTAGAATCTGAAAAGGATGCATTTACTACTTCTGCTTCTCTGCATTTAGTTGTGTTTTTATGCCCTAACACAAAGTCAATTCTTCTCTAGGTGCCATGTACTCCAGAGGGGGAAAAAAAAGATATATTCCTTTAAATTTCCATTCAATTTTCTCCAGAGATCTACCATACCTAACATTTCCAGAATTTTATTCACCTCCTTAACTTCTTTCTTGTTTATTTTTTCTGTTTGATTTATCTAGCTCTGAGAGGGGAAAATTGAGGTCCCCCAGCATTATAGTTTTATTATCTATTTTCTCCTATAACTCATTCAACTTCTTTTTTAAAAATTTAGATGCTATAGTATTTGGTGAAAATATATTTAGTAGTGATATAATGTATCTATGATAACTTTCAGCAAAACATAATTTCCTTTTTTTATCTCTTTTAATTGGATCTATTTTTGCTTTGTCTAAGATCATGATTGCCACCCTTGCTTTCTTTGCTTCAGCAGAAGTATAATAGATTCTGCTCCAGCCCCTTACCTTTATCCTGTGTATATCTCCCTGAGTCAGATGTGTTTTTTGTAAAAAACATATTGTAGGACTCTGGTTTTCAATCCATTCTGCTATCTGCTTCCATTTTATGGGTGAGTTCATCCTATTCACATTTATAGTTATAATAACTAACTCTGTATTTCCCTCCATGCTATTTTTCCTTTTTTATTCCCCTCTCTTTTATCCCCCACCTTTTCCCTCCTCACAAGTGTTTTACTTCTGATCACCACCTTCCCCAATATACCCTCCCTTAAATCAGCCCTCCTTCTCCCTTCTATTATACCTTTCCCTTTTTACTTCCTTATAGGGTAAGATAGATTTCTATATCAAACTGAGTGTGTATGTTGTTCTCTCTTAGAACCAATTTTGATGAAAGTAAGGTTTGAGCTTTGCCTGCCACTGCCCACTTTCCCCTCCATTATACTAGCTTTTTCATGCCTCTTTTATGTAGGATAATTTACCCAATGCAATCTCTCCTTTCCATCTTCTTGTAGTGCAATTTTCTTTCTCACCCCTTTATCTTGTTGTTGTTTTTTTTTTGTATCATCCCATCAAAGTCACCTTATATCCATTTACTCTGTCTACATATGCTCCTTCTAATTGCTCTGATAGTAACAAAGCTCTTAAGAATTACAAATATTATCTTGCCATAAATAAATATAGACAGTTTAACCTTATTGAATTTATATTTTCTCTTCCTTGCATCTTGTTTACCTTTTTATGTTTCCCTTGAGTCTTGTATTTGGAAGTCAGTTTTTTTTTTAATTCAGATCAGGTCTATTTATTAGAAATGCTTGAAAATCTTCTATCTTTTTACATATCCATTTTTCCTTCCAAAAGGTTATATTCAATTTTGTTGGGTAGATGATTCTTGGTTGTAAGCCTAACTCTTTGCCTTCCAGTATATCATATTACAAGCCTCTCAACTTCTTTAATATGGAAGCTGCCAAGCCTTGTGTAATCCTGACTAGATCCATGACATTTGAAGTGTTTCTTTTTGGCTGCTTTCAATAATTTCTCCTTGATTGGTGAACTCTGGAATTTGGCTATGATGTTTATGGGAGTTATCATTTTGGGATCTCTTTCAGGTGGTGATAGTGAATTCTTTTAATTTCTATTTTGCCCCCTAGTTCTAATATATCAGGGTAGTTTTCTTTGATAGTTTCTTGAAAATATGTTATTCAGGTTTTATTTTTGTCTTTTTTATCACAGCTTTCAGGTAGTCCAAGAATTCTTACCGTATTTCTCCTGGATCTATTTTCTAGGTCAGTTGCTTATTCAATGAGACATTTCACATTTTCTTCTATTTTTTCTTTTTTTTTAAATTTTAGTGCATCTTGATGCTTCATAGAGTCATTAAATTCCACTTGTTTGAATCTAATTTTTAAAGAATTTTTTTCTTCAGTGAGCTTTTGTACTTCCTTTTCCATTCAGCCAATTCTATTATTTATGGAGTTATTTTCCTTGGTAAATTTTTGTATATCTTCTCCCATGCTATTGACTCTTTTCTCATGATTCTCTTGCATCACTCTCATTTCTTTATTGAATTTTTCTTCTGCTTCTCTAATTTGCTTTTTTACAATCTTTTTTAAGCTCTTCTAGGAATTATTTTTGGACCTGAGACTAAATAACATTTTTCTTTGAGGCTTCACATATGGTCATTTTGACACTATTGTCCTCTTCTAAGTTTATGCCTTGATTCTCCCTATCATCATAGTAACTTTTTATATTCAGGCTCTTTTTAAAGTTTGTTTTTATTCATTTTTTTCTGCCTTTTTTGTGACTCTATGTTTTATGTGAGATTTGGGCTGTGGTCCTGCACTATCCCAAGCTTTTTTGCTAGGGCTCTAGGTCTTATTGCTGGCTTTCACTGGGCTTCAGGGCTTAGCTGCTTGCTTTCTTTAGAGGGCTGGCTTCCTTTGCACTGAGGTAGGCATGGGGGAACTTCACATTTCGTCTCCCCTTGGTGTAGGGTTTAGATACTGGTCTGCTCCAGGGTTGGGGCCTTGCTACTGGGTTGCTATGGTAATAGAGACTTTCTGGTGAATAGCCCTGGAGGAGGGATCTTTTTCCTGGTCTGTCCCAGGGATGGGACCCTGATGCTGGGTTGCTGTGGAAACAGGGCCTGTCTGGTGGCAGACCCCAAGGGTGGGGCCTCACTGTTGACCAGGCTGGGAGCTGGGCTTCACTACTGGTCAGCAATGGAGGCAAGGCATCACTGGTGGCTTGTGCTGGATGGTGGGGATTACTGGAGTGGGACTTTGCTATATGGCACAGACTGGTCTCTTGACTAGGGGTCTGCTGGTTTGCAGGGGGCTGGGGCCTTGCTGGTGGGTTGCCCCAGGCTTGGAGCACTGCTCAGGTTCCTTGCAGTGAGGCTGGCTGCTGCTACTGCTTCTCTTGGACCTTGCCCCTCTCACACCTTGTTCCCCTCCTACCCTGGTGAAACAGACCTTTCCTGCAGCATCTTTGCTCCTAGATCAATTCTGAGGCAGTTTTCAAGTTACTTGGAGGGTGTAAAGCCACACAGGAACAGCTTTCCAGAGGAATGCTGCTGTGAACAGCTTTCAAGATTCTGATTACATAGTATAGTGAACTCTCCATTCATTTAATAACAAATCAGAGCAAAACATTCACAGAAAATCAAGGTACAGCATTCACAATGTTACAATTTATCACAGAAAATCAAAATACAGCATTTATCATGTCACAACACAACTTATCACTAAAATTGCTACATAGTTTTCACCAAAGTGGTCACATAGTTTTAAACAAAATATGATCATTTAGTCAATCACAAAATCCTTAATTCAATCACAAAGTACAAAAGTCAAAGTCTTCCACCCATGGGGCACACTAAGTTAAAATCAGTCACTATTCAGTCACCATCAGTCACTATTCAGTCATCATTCACTTTTCAGTACCCTCTTAAGGGATAGTGGAAAATACACAGGTCATCTACCCCTTGGTCACAAGTAAATCACAATTTAATCACTACTCAGTACCCATGGAGAGGTCTTTTCATTTTGACTCAAGGTAAGCTTTCAGCTTCCATGGTTCCTCTTCCATGGTCCCAGCTCCCTCCTGAATCTAAACAACTACCACCTGAGTTCAAAGGCAGACAGCTCCCAGTTCCTTGTCCAGCTCTCTGTGCAGTTCCTGCTCCACAATGGAGCTCACAGTGTCCAATCTATTTCAGAACCTTCACAGTCTCTGTTCCTGGGAAGACAAAGCCACAGCAACATTCACGCACATTAACAAAGCCACAGCCCTCAGAAGTATTCAGCAGCTCCATTTTCAAAATCAAAATCATTTTCTCATTGGAAGTTCCAGTCCAGCAGCAGCAGCTCAGCCTTCAGATGTTCATCCCAAGAAGTTCTTCAAGGAGTTCCACAAGAAGTTCTGACTTTCCCAGCTGGGGTTTTTCCTTATATACAGTATTTATCCTCCCTGTTCACCCCCTTCCTATTACATCAGCAACAGGGTTCATACATTTTGTTTCTTTAACAGAGGCTTAATTTGAAACTAGATACCTATCAGTTTAGCAATACAAAGGAATCTTCAAATTTCATTACTATTACAGAGGGCAATTGGGGAGGGCTTCAGAGGGTTCCTTCCTCTTTCCATAATCTTGGCAATGGAAGTCGGGGGATTTTTCAAAGATGTTTCATATTGACTTTATTTTGTCAATATTTTTATGCTGACCAAAAAAGTAAGGTAGGGTGTTTTTGAATATGAACATCTTATTTACTAAAAGGTACATAAAAAGTATATATTTGTGAAGAACAGAGAAAAACAGCTTGAGAAAAAAATAATAGACAATTTCAAGAAAATCTGAGAGAAAAGTAGCCCAAATCAAAGTGCTGGAGGAGCAACACAGGCAGTTCTAAGAGGACCTGAGCCAAAACAATCCTCTCAGTAGCAAAAGTACTTACTGGTGGTTTTTATGCATATCATTCCAGCATTGAATTTACATGTGACTGTTTCTAGAATTTTGAAGTTTATAGTTTGGAACTTCAACATTAAAGATGGATTTGATGACTTTGGGGAATCATACATTAATTATTTATGTCATATCTGACAAAAATATGGATTTTGCATTCCTCAACCTAAGAGAGAGGTAGGTAATTACACACAATGGGGGCCTTGATATGAAGCAGGAGAGACATGAAAAATCAGGGAATGAGAAGGAAGATACTAGAATTAGAAGCTACATAGATGTAATAGTAATGGAATTTAAAGATCCCCCTGTATTGGCTTGGTTTTCAGGTTGAGTGTTAAAACCCAGAGCTTGTGAATCCCACTTGTGGGATGGACTTGTTGATGTGAAAAGAGAGGGCTGAACTGGGAGGAGTTGGTGCCCTGCATTTGGAGAGGCACAAGCAGAGGAAGAGAGGCAGAAGAATTTCTGGAAGCAGCATCGTGGAGACAGAGAGAGAGAGAGGATTGCTGAGGGCCAGTTCAAGTTGCCCAGGACTTTTGTGAGCTGCCACCAGGAGTTGCCAAGGACTGAGGAGACACAGATGTGATGCAAGTTCTTTGTCTGTCTGTTTTGATGCTGTTTTGCCAGATTCGTCTGTTGGTGAAGGACAGTGCTGTTGTTGCAGAGGTCCTGGAACCTTGCTGTTGGTTCAGAAGCCCTGAAGAAGAATTTTCTTGTTGTATGTTTACAGAATTCCTGAAAGAGGGTCTCACTAATGTTTTCAGGTGTCCTAGGACTGTTCTGCATGCAGAGAATGAATTAATGAGGAAACTGACAATGTATCTTGTGGCCTTGTTAAGCTGTGTCTCCTCAGGAACAGAGATTACTGAGAACTTACCTCAGGTCAAGATGAAGAAAAGACCTCTGTTTGGGTACTAAATGCTGTGATGATATCTTACCCTTGCTGTAGCTTGGGGGTAGATGGCCTTTGTGATCTCTACTGCCCCTTTTGAGAAGGTGCTTGACATTAACTGATGATAATTGTAATTCAGTTGTGATCCACTGGTGGGAAACTTTTTTTGTGCCCCTTGACTGACCAAATGAATGTACTTTGTTTATGATTGGAAACTAATCTCCATTTGAGAAGAGGGTCTTTGAGATTGACTAAATGAATGTACTTCCTAGGGGTGTAGTAGTACTTGAAAATTATTGAATTACACTTGGTGAATGCTGTATTTTGATTTTCTCTGTTCTTAATTTGTCACTGAATAAAATGCAGAGGGGTTATGCTGGTATTTTGAACCTTGGAAGTTACCTTTGCTTAGCATTACAATAGAGAAGACAGAAGAAATGAAGTTGAGACAGCAACCCAAGCAGAAAAAGAAGTAGAGGGGAGAATCAAGATAACATCAAGCCCTCCCCAACTTCCCTCCTTTGAGCTGAGTCCAGCTGGCTGGAGACTGAGGGGCTTGACAATTGATGTGGGTGGAGATCTGATTGGAGAGATAGATAGATAGATAGATAGATAGATAGATAGATAGATAGATAGGTAGATGATAGATAGATAGAGACAGACAGACAGAGACAGAGAGAGACAGAGGTATAGATATATGTATGTACATATGTATGAATGTATATCATGTATGTGTTTGTGTATATGGATCATACTGGGAGCTGATTGAAGAAAGCAGAATCCTCTTCCAGGTAAAGAGTTAACAGAAAAGAAACAAAACTTTGCCTTGTCCTCTAGTGTTAGCTCTAGCTTGGAAAAGGGAAAACCCCTCAATGATTTGCCTTTGTTGAACTTTTACTACCATTTACAGATTTAGAGAGGTATAGCTGAGTAGCATTGCATAACTTGGTCTTAAGGGAATTAATTGTTTTTCACTGAAAAAAATTATATTGCCTTAGCCTGGAAAGCTCTGTGGATGCCAGGGTTAAGGCTGCTCATTTCTAAAAGGAGCTTAACACTGCTTTAGAGATCTGAGAGTAGCTGAGAAATAGCTTTGTACAGCAGGAGAGTGGGAAGGCCCAGAATGAATGGCTCTACCTAGCAGATAATGTGTGGTGCTATTACCTAGAGAGATCGCAACTAGTAAGGCCTATGGTTCAGAACCCTCATTTTCCCAGGTTTCTGTACTCCTGTTCCTCACTATTATAGGTCTGCAAGTTTGTGTCTACACGATTCCTACAGTACCCTGGTGGGATAGTGTAACTAAGATTTATGAGTGGAGTGTTATGTTGTGATTATTATTACTTTAGTAAATATTTCATGATTAAAGGTTGATAGTGTCACATTGACTGATTTGTTAAATGGGGAGCACACTGATGGGGTCTCAGGAATCACAGTAATGAGTAGTAAAAAGAAATATATATAAAATAAACACATACCTATATACATATATACACATACACCTATCTATTTTTTTTCTGAGAACAATTTGCCATTAACATGGATACTCCTTTTCAGAACAATCCCAATAGAAAGTATGGGTTCAAGTGTGGTAAGACACCCCAACCCAGAAAGAGAGAGAAGTTGGAGAGAGTTTAAAGTCAATGCCATACTCACTGTAGGTTACACTACTATTTCTGATTGAGGTGTAAAGGTTCCCTTATTTGAGAAACAAGCAAGCACATTCACAAAAAAAAGCTCTTTACAACAAAGTTGTTTCCATGTCCTTGTGGATAGTTTACAATAGTATGACTTTTTCATTGTCTTGGTGACAACAAACTCTCTATTACAAATTATCTTCTACAACAAAAGGTGCCAGGCATGCAATCATGAAACTTCTTGATTGTGTAACGGTAGCTGAATTTTCTATAGGTGTCATCATTTTATCATGAATCATCAAATGCCCTGTAAATTCCCTCCCTTTCCCCTATAGCAAACATCCCAGCAATCTCCCAACAATAGTAAACAAACAAAAAATGCTTCAAATTTCAAGCTATCTCCCAAAACAAAGACAATATAAGAAAAGATTCAGAAATAAAAGTCAAAAGTGTTGGCTAGTATATGAATAACATCTTCTTACTTTTCATTTCATTTCATTACTTTTTTTTCTTTTTTTTGGAAGGGGGAAGGCAAGGCAATTGGGGTTAAGTGACTTGCCCAAGGTCAAGCTAGTAAGTGTGTCAAGTGTCTGAGGTCTAATTTGAACTCAGGTCCTCCTGACTCCAGGGCCTGTGCTCTATTCACTGTGCCACCTAGCTGCCCCCATCTTCTTACTTTCCAAATGATTTTTATTTGAGTTTATTTCCTACTGTATATTTCTACCCAGTTGTCTCATCATTATCTCTAACTCCTCGTATCCATAATAAAACTCATTCTCCTTCCCCTTAAATCTGTCTTTCCTCCTAACTTCTCTATTTCCACCAACAACACTATTATCCTTCTAGTGACTGAGGTTTACAACCTCAGTCATACTCAGCTTCTTACTCTTCCTTATCCAACCAATGAACAAATCCTATCAATTTTGTCTCTATAACATCTCTCATATATGTTCCTTTTTCTCAAATTCACATGGCCACCAACCTATTTCAAGGCTTCATCAACTCTCTGCTAGATGACTGCATTGACCTTCTAATTGTTGTACCTGTCTCCAGGCTCTCCTCTCTGTAGTCTACCCTCTAAATAGCTGTCAAATTGATATTCTTCAAGCACAAATGTGACCATGCCACCACCTTCTTCAAAAAGTTCCAGTGGTTTCTTATGGATTCTAGGAAAACCACAAATTTTCCTATTTATCATTTAGAGCCATTCACCATCTATCTGTCTTGATCTTACTTAGAAAGGTTTATTACATGTTACTCACGTTCATATACTCTATGTTCCAGCCATATTGACCTACTATGACTCTGCCTTTTCATGTCTTTCTCTAAGAACCTGAATATTCTCTTTGTTCACCTCAGCCTCTTAGAATCCATGACCACCTTTAAAGCTCAGTTCAATTTTAACTTTTACTTAAATCTCTTAGACTTGTTGAAGAAGACAAGACTTGAGACCACCAAGTTTTACTTCCAGCATATCTAAACCAGTTAATATCTCCGAGATGCTAATACCACTCAATTACTTCTCAAATTGATATTTTATTACTTATGTGGATATATGTTGTATTCTCTGATCAGATTTAAACTCCTTGAGAACAGAGTCTGTTAGGTTTTGACTTCCCCATGCCGTGGATGGCACATAGTAAGTGCTTAATAAACAAATGCTTATTGGCTGATTGTTTTTAGTTTACAAAAGTATTTTCTTACAAAATCCTTAAAAAGGATGCTAAAACAAATATTATTATCATCATTTTACAGATGGAGAAACTAAAATTCAGAGATGTTTGTGCATTTAAGAAAAAGTTACCACAAAATTATTTCTCAAATTTGAAGATTAGAACCACTAAAAATCATTTATTTATTTATTCATTCCTTCAAAAATATTAAGCAAATGCATGAAACTATGTATTACAGCTAGCACTTACATAATACCTTAGGGTTTACAAAGTGCTTCATATATATTATCTAACTTGATCCTTTTAACATTTCTATGATATTGGCACTATATGTCCATTTTACAGAAAAGGAAGCTGAAAGTTGATGGAGGTTCAATGATGTGCCCAGAGTCACACAGCTAGCAGGTATCTGAAACAGGATTTGAAATAAGGTCCTCTTGTCTTCAAGTTCAACACTCTATGCCCTCTACCATTGGGTATATGTACTTTGGAATGACAATGATGAATAAATTATGAATGATGAATAAAATACAGTCCCCACTTTGAAGGAGGATGGCTTGGTATGGTGCAAAGAATATTGGCTTCAAATCCAGTATATTTAAGCCCATACTTGAACAATTTATTTTCATGGACAAGTTGCTTCACCTCTCTGAATATCTGTTTCTGCAATATCTGCAAACTGGATAAAATGTTATCAACTTCACAGTGCAGGTGTTGGCGAATGGTTTTGTAAAACTTAAAATGCTATAGAAATATAAATTATTGCTATTATTATTATAATCTAGTAAAAAAGATAAGACATGTACTAACCCATTAACATAAATCAGTATAAGTGCTATCAAAGAGGTCTCAACAACATATTACAGGATTTGGGGAAGCTTAATAACCAGGGCTAACAGAGAAGGCTTTGTGGAAAATATGACATTTAAGCTGGGCCTTTCAGGCCCATTTTAACAGATAGCTATAAGATGCAGAAGGCATTTCAGGGAAGAGGGAATGTATGACCAAAGGCACAGAGATAAGAAAGCTCAGAGTATGTTTATGAAGCAACATAGATTTCAGATTGGTTCTTCTTCTTCTTTTTTTTTTTTTTTTGCTTTTTGGAGGGCAATTGGGGTTAAGTGGCTTGCCCAAGGTCACACGGCTAGAAATTGTGTCAAGTGTCTGAGGCTGGATTTGAACTCAGGTCCTCCTGACTCCAGGGCTGGTGCTCTATTCACTGCGCCACCTAGCCACCCTATATTTGTTTTTTTTGTTTTTGCTTTTTTTTTGGAGGGCAATTGGGGTTAAAGTGACTTGCCCAAGGTCACACAGCTAGTTTTTGTATTAAGTGTCTGAGGCCGAATTTGAACTCAGGTCCTCCTGACTCCAGGGCCAGTGCTCTATTCACTGCACCACCTAGCCACCCCCAGATTGGTTCTAAAGAAGGATGAATGTAGAGAAACAGTAGGAGAAAAGCCTAGGAAGGTATGTTAGGGCATCAAATGCAAGTCTAAGAAATGTAGGCTTAATTAGGTAAGTCATTGGTAGATTTTTGCACAGGGTAATGGTACAGTTAAATTTGTGCTTTAGAAGTATTAAATTGGGTCCAGCTTATAGAATGAATGGGAGAAAGAAAGGACTAGGTTTTTAAAGACCAATCAGAAGACTGATGCAATACTCTGAGTTCCAGTTTACAAAGAACCTGAACTTATATGATGATACCAGGAATTGAAAGGAGAGGACAGAGGGCAAATAACATGGTGAAAGATTGGTTAGAGTTGAGATAGGGACTGAATAAAAGAGAACTCTTATTTTGAGCCTGGCTAATTGGGAGAAAGTCATTGCTATTAAAAGAGATAGAAAAGTAGAGAGTGGGAAGCTAGTTCCCATAAGATGGTGAATGATGAGTTTGAATTTAGACATACTTGAAGAAAATCTTAGTGGTCTCAAGTCTTTTCTTCAGCAAGAAGTTATAAATGCTGAATTGGAGTTTAGGAGGGTGTCTTGACTAGAGATACATATCTAGGAGCTATCTGTATAGAAATGGTAGCCAAATCTGTGGGAATTATCTTAACAAGCATTAATTAAGTGCCTACTACGTGCCAGGGACTGTGGTCACCACTGGAGATAAAAAAGGGGGGGGGGATAACATTACCAAGAAAAGGGCATCCATGAGATCAGAGGGCCAAGAATAGACCCTTTGGGTCTTGACCTGTAGTAGGTTTATAGTAAGGAATGGGAACATTTACAACCAGGACTCTTAACCTTTTTTATATCAGTAACCCATCTGGCAGTCTTGTAAAGACTATGGATCCATGATCAGAATAAGGTTTTCAAATAAGAAAAATAAAATACAAAATATTATGAAAGGAAACCAAATATGTTGAAACATAGTCATCAAATGTTTTCTAAAAGATCATGGATCTCCAGGTTAAGAATTGCCAATTTAAGAAATGAGAAGATAAAATTATCTTTGGAACTCCATATCTAGCACAGTGCCCCATAGGTATTAGGCACTGAATAAAGTTTTATTCCAAGAATCATTGAATCTCACAGCAGGAAAAGATAACAGAAATGATTTACTCCAACCCACACCCATGCAAGAATCCCCTCTTTAGTATCCCCAACACGTGATCACAATTTTTATCTGATAACTTTCAGTGATTTGGGCTCCACTCACTCCTGAGAAGCGCATGCCAGTTTTGGAAATTTGTAGTTAGAAAGGTCTTCCTTATACAAAGTCTAATAGAGACTTCCAGCAACTTACCCCCAGCTGCTCCCAGTCTAGTCCTCTGGGACCAAGCGGAGCAAGTTTATTTCTTCTTCCATGTGGTAACCTTCAAATATTTCCATATAGCAGACTTCTGCATCCCATAGCTTAAAGATAACCATTATGTCCTTTTTTGTTATTTCCTTCTCTCCAAAATTTTCTCTTCTCCAGGCTAAACATACCCAGTTCCTCCAACTAATCCTAATATGAATTCTGCAAAACATCACTAAGCTTATCCTTTATCTGGACATGCTTCTCCCACCCCCAAGAACTATTTCCTAGTCAAGTCTATCCCCTCCTCTACTTTCATAGTTGACTTTTTTAATTTGTGTAGGACTTTCAAACATGTTCTTCTACAATCCCTAATCCTGGCATGAAAGCAATCCTAGGTTCTTGAAGATGGTAGCAGTGGAATATAGGCTCTGAAAGGTTGTACCAAGCTGGAAAAGATTTGGATATGGTCTTAGTAATACTCTGCATTTGCTGTCCAAGTATCATCCCCAGGCAAGCAAATCCAATAAATTGACTGCTAGGTGATAAGTTATTTGACCATGGCACTCCATGAAACAAATTAAAATACAAAGTGTTCCTCAGATCCATGTGGCTCACCTCTGCTTCTATCAAGTGGAAAAGCTGAAAAGGAGCTAACGATGCTAAGAATGAAATAATTCTAATACTAGTAATAGAGACTATGATTTCATTAGTATAGGGAACTCCCTCTTCCAATGCAGATCACACATTCTCTGCAAAGTTACAAATTTAAGTGGGTTTCAAAGTGACTCACCCTTCCTAGAGTTTTACTAGAGGCAATATTTGAACCCAAGTCCTCTTGGCTTTGAGGTCAGCTCTCTATCCATTGTGCCATGATGCATATAAAAAATAAATAATCAATGATTGTTTAATAGAATCAGACAGTTCTTTGACCGCCTATAAAATTCATTTAAAAACCAACACTCAGTTCAAAAAGGGAATAACACATACTCAGTTGGAAGTAGAAATCCATCACCCTATAGAGAAGTAGGGGGGGTAAAGGATAAGAAAAGGTGAGGGGACTAATAGAAGGGAGAATGGATAAAAGGAGACAGTGGTCAGAAGCAAAACAAAGTTTTGAGGAGGGACAGGGTAATAGAGAGGGCAGATGAGGAAGGGATATACATACATATGTTTATATACATGTATATGGAGAAAGAGAGAGGGGGGAGGAGGGAGAGAGGAAGCGGAATAGGTAAAAACAGGAGGGAAGGAAATACACAGTCAATTAGCAATTATGTGAATGTGAATGGGATGAATTTACCCATGAAATGGAAATGCATAGCAGAATGGATTAAAAACCAGAATCCAACAAAATGTTGATTACAAGAAATACACTAGGGGCAGCCAGGTAGCAAGGGGCGGCCAGGTAGCACAGCGAGTAAGAGCACCAGCTCATGTCGGGATGACTTGGGGATTGAATCTGGGCTCAGACACTTACCACCCACCCAGAAACACCTGGCCATGTAACCTTGAGCAAGTTACTTAACCTCAATTGCTTAGGGGCAGCCAGGTGGCTCAGCAAGTAAGGAGCACCGTCTCCAGTGTCGGGGTGACCTGGGGATCAAATCTGGGCTCAGATACTTAGCACCACACCCAGAAATAACTGTGTAACCCTGAGCAAGTTACTTAACCCTGATTGCTTAAAAAAAAAGGAATACACTTAAAATAGAGATACACATAGAGTAAAAATAAGAGGGTGGAGCAGAACCTATTATGCTTTGGAAGAGGTAAAAAAAAAAAAAAGCAAGGATAGCCATCATGATCTCAGACAAAGCAAAAGGAAAAACAAACCTTTGAAGAAAATTGAATGGGAATATAAAATATACTTTTTTCTCAGCTATGCATGACACCTTCATAAAAATTGAACACATATTAGGACATAAAATCCTCTCAACCAAATGCAGACAAGCAGAAATATTAAATACATTCTTTTCAGATTATACTACAATAAAAATTACATTCAATAAAGTTATAGAAATATTAAAAATTAATTGGAAACTAATATAATCCCAAAGATGAGTGGGCCAAAGAGAAAATCATTGAAATCATAAATAATTTAATTAAAGGAAATAAAACAACAATGAGACAACATCCTTATGGGCTATAGTCAAAGCAGTACTTAGGGAAAAATTTATATCTCTGAATGCTAACATCAATAAAATAGAGAAAGAGCAGAACAATGAATTAGGCATGTACTATCCAGATAAAACCCTAAGCAAGCATTGTCTGTAGTGGAGACAATCTAGAAGCCTTTCCAATAAGATCAAGGGTGAAGTAAGGATACCCATTATCACCACTATTATTCAATATTGTTCTAAAAATGCTACTTATCTATAATCATATAAAAGTGTTCTCCTTATTGATAAGAGAAATGTAATAAAACAAATCTGAGGTACCACCTCACACTTATCAGATTGGCTAACATGGCAGAAAAGGAAAATGAAAAATGTTGGAGAGGATGTAGAAAAATAGGGACACTAATGCATTGTTGATGGAGTTGTGAATTGATCCAACCATTCTGGAGGACAATTTGGAAGCAAGTCCAAAGAGCTGTAAAACTGTGCATTCTCTTTGACCCAGCATTACTGTATCCCAAAGAGATCAAAGGAAAAGGAAAAGGACCTACATGCAGAAAGATATTTATAGCAACTCTTTTTGTGGTGACAAAGAATTAGAAATTGATGAGATGCCCATCATTTAGGGGGTGGCTAAAAAATTGTGATATACGATTGTGATGGAATACTACTGACTATAAGAAATGACAAGCAAGGTGGTTTCAGAAAAACCTGATAACACTTACATGAACTGATACAAAGTGAAATTATCAGAGCTAGGGAAACATTTTACACAGTAACAGCAATATTGTCTGACGATTAACTGTGAATAATTTAGCCCTTATCAGTAATACAGTAATCCAAAACAATTTTAAGGGATTTATGATGAAAATGATATTCACTTCTAGAGAAAGAACTAATGGAGTATGATTGCAGATTGAAGCATACTGTCATTGCTTTCTTTATTATTAGGGGTGGTGGGGGTTGGTCTGTTTTTTTCTTTTACAACATGGCTAATATGGAAATGTTTTGCATGACTACACATGTATAATCTATATCATATTGCTTGCTTTCTTAAGGAGGGCGAAAGGAAGAAAGGAAAAGAATTTGGAACCCCCCCCCCAATTTTTTTTTTTGCTTTTTGGAGGGGAGAAGGCAGGGCAATTGGGGTTAAGTGATTTCCAAGGCCACACAGCTAGTAAGTGTTAAGTGAGTGAGTCTAGATTTGAATTCAGGTCCTCCTGACTCTAGGGATGGTGCTCTATTCACTGCACCACCTAGCCACCCCTGGAACTCAAAAATTTAAAAACAAATGTAATTTTTTACATGCAATTGAGAAAAAATAATAGAAAATAAAGAGCCAGTATTCTAAATGGAGATCATTATTCAATGATCAATGAATTAATATACAGCTGGAAAAAATTAAACATCTCAGTGATAATATTGTCGTTATAAGCAAAATGAAAAGAAATAATAACTAGATGAAAGATATGCTCACAGGAAGTGCTTCGAAAAGCAAAAGAACTGGTGTAGCTGGTTTCATTTCATACCATGCAAAGGTGATAAGTGTTGTCATTTCATTTCACTGAACATTTGATCATCTAACCTTGAAATGAATATGAAGAACACTAACAAAAAAACCACCTCCACGATAATTTTAGAAAAGCACCAATATTTGTTACCAAGGTTAAAAAATATAGAAATTATATAAAGAATTTAGTAAGAGCCTCCAAATAAATCAACATACACTTAGGTGCTTTCTAACTTGAATGAAAAGATATGTACAAGAGAAGATGTTGAAAAATGTGATTCAATATTAAGAAATTAAAGAGGCCAGAGACTTATAGACTACTCAGAAATCTCATGCCTGTATATTATAAATAACATATTTAAGAAGAAAACTAGAAGGCACTTGAAAATATGAAGCTGGAAGAGAATTGCTCAAACTCAAATTTTCATCACAAATAAAAGAAACTAATAACATCTTAAGAGACAAAAAGGACTGGATATTGATGTGGAAATGATTCCTGCAACAAAACTATCAAATAGTTAGAACAATGTTTCTTAACTTTATTTCAAGAACTCCTTTGGAAGTCTGGTGAAAATGATAGATCTGTTCTCAGAATAATGTTTTTAAATGCATAAAATAAAACACATAGGATTACAAAGGAAACCAATTATACAAAAATGCAACTATAATTTTTCTTAAAAGTAATTGGGGTTAAGTAACTTGCTCAAGGTTACATGGCCAGTTATTTCTGGGTGTGGTGCTAAGTATCTGAGCCCGGATTCGATCCCCAGGTCATCCTGACACTGGGGCCGGTGCTCTTACTCACTGAACCATCTGGCCACCCCTATAATATTTTTTTAAAGATTCATAGACTATAGGTTAAGAATCCCTGATAGCCCAAAGGTCAAAATTAATACCAATTTAGAGAGGTAAAGATAAGGAGATATTCTACATAATCATAACATTTCTAACATGACAATCAAACGATCAATTGATATTGAAAAATAGAACTAGATAAATGTAAAGATGTTAATGTTATGAACATTTTCTTCATAAATTTAACTAAAACAAGACAAGTGTCAGGAGAAAAAAGACAAAAGAACCCAGGAGCCACTTCAGTGGGCAAACTTATCTCCTTAACAAATAGGGAGCCATTGTGGTCAAAGATAACACCGCTTCAGAATACACATCCATTTGTTAAATATAGAAAAGAATGATGAAAGATTATAAGCAATATTCCCTCACAAGATTGCAAAAAGCAGGCGTGTCTGCAAAACACCCATTGTGAGACTCAATTAAATTAAATCATCCCCAAATAATTTTTGGATGCTAATCTAAAGAATACAATAAATATAATGGAAAATGGAACAGATTTTGCAGCGTTTCTATAACAATCTATTCTTATCACTTATGAAAATGGAAGGAGCATGTTTTCATTCTAACACCTCCCCATCTGATGAGGAAGAGTAATAGACTTTTACAAGATAAAGACAAGAAGAATAACTGCCCAAAGAACAGATCTCTGCTGGTGGTGACCCAATTTTGACAGCATTGAGGGATCAATTTTCAATATACTTCAAAATGGGGAAAACACCAAATGATTAGAAAAAGACAGATGGTCCTATTGGAAAAACAATACTGTGAAGAGGATATTATTAACTACCAACCCATATACTAACTTTTTTTTGTTTCTATCAAGCCTTTATGAAAAGAAGCTACACATGTTTATGAGAATTATGTATATTGTATGAGAAGGGACCAGGAAGGCTGACCTACTTGATTTTCTATAGTAAATTACATTTTCACAGTCATACAAGTGACGAAAAATTTTAGAGATATCACTGAGTTGTTTGTTGATCACACACACCAAAATGGTATTTGACTTGGTAGCACAAAATACAGGCTCAAAGATTCTGAGTTGAACAAGATGTGTTTCTTCCATATGTTACTATCATAATATCTGCCTTGACAGATGCAAACATAATAATAATGTGATCATTGATCCTCTGATTGTCAATATTAAACAAGACATAAAAGAGGGAGGTACATGTGTACCAAAAGTGTTTGCTATTGTCCTGGAGGTTGTCCTTCACAGAATCTAAGAAAATTTTCCTGCAAATGGTGAAGTCCTTCCAATATGTCTCCTTTTGGATGGTATTCTATCTATTTTATCAAGTCTGGGAATATCACAGAGTTTCTTCCAAGAGGTCAGCAGCCTCTTCCAAGAGTCTAACAACAACCTGCACAAGAAAAACCCAATAGATGAAAAAATGCATAGTGAACATTTTATAATGTAAAATTTTATGGACAGTTCATTGAATTAATCCATTGATCTATACATTTGGAGCAACTACTGTATATGGACAATTATCTGAGGCCAGAATTAAGCAACAGGAAGACAATGAAGTGGATTTCAAGTCAATGCTTTATCTATCTCTTCAAGTTTAGTGTCATTTGAAAATTTTATAAGCATGCTTGCTTATCAAGCATTTTGATGGTAAAGTGAATAGAATACTCTGTTTATGATCAGGAAGTCCTGAATTCAAATCTCTACTTACTAGCTATATGATCTTGGGCAAGCCATTTAAACTCATTTGCCTCAGTTTCTTCAACTGTGAAATGGCATAATGATGACACCTACCTCCCAGAAAAAACAAAATAATATTTGTAAAACACAGCCCAGTGCCTGGCATATAGTAGGTACTTAACAAATATTTCCTATCTTCCTTCCTTCCTTCCTTTCTTTCTTCCTTCCTTCCTTTCTTCCTTTCTTCCATCCATCCTTCTATCCTTCCTTCCATCCTTCCTTCCTTCCTTCCTTCCTTGCTTCCTTCCTTCCTTCTTTTATGCCCTCATCAGGGTCCCTGAAAAAATGTTAAATAGCAGAAAGAAAAGGAAAGACCACTGAAGCACACTCTAACAGAGACCACCCTCCAAGTATGCCTCAACCCACTAGTGACTATTCATTTGGCCCATTCAACTAATTCTAAATCCACACTATGATCACCAGATTCAAAACACTTCACCTTATTCCTAAGGATAGCATGACTGTTTTTGTCTGTGCTTTACTGAAATCTAGATGGACTATGTAATAACAATAATAGTAACTAACATTTATATAGTGCCAGTCACTGTGCTAAATGCTTTACAGTTATATCTCATTTGATCCTCCCAACAACCCTGTTGCATTAAATTGCGTTGCTCCTTTTTGTTTTTTACAGTTATGATCTTTTCCAATGATGATCTCTCCCTCCACAGAATCTTTCCTTGTAACAAAGAAAAACAGTGCAGCAAAACTGAACAATAATGACTGCTTATGAGAGCATATCAACATTCTGTACTACTTCTCTATGAAGAGAAGGAAAACGTGTATCATAATCTGTTCCTGAGACTAGCTCTTGCTTAACCGAACAGAACTGAATAGAATAGAAATAAAATGAATCCCTTGAAGAAAACAAAGAGAGAATGGTCTGACAGGCAGGATGAAAACCATATTTCAGTGTTAGCAAAGCCATGGAAAACACAGCATCATGAAAGAGGAGGCCATGAACACTGTCAGATGGTTTAGAGAGATTGAAGAGGACGAGGACTGAAAAAGATGATTGGATTTGGCAATTAGCAGGTCACTGCAGGAGAAGAAGTATAACAGAGTGAAGAGAGTGGGAGCCAGACTGAAGTGGGACACCGGGGAATGAGTGGTAAGGATGCTTAAACAATAAATAGTCAACTCCTTTGAAAAGACAGAAGGAAGGACACAGAGAAAGGGAGGCACCTCCAAATGCAAGGAGACTTCAGGAAGGTTTGTTGTTACTGTTGCTGTTGTAGTTGTTGTTGTAGGCTAGGGAAGAGCTATGCATAACAATGTGAGTGATATGACAGTGGGCAAGTATGTTACAGTGTGAACTCCCTTGGAGTTCAAGTTTAGAGTAGATTACAGGACTTCTATGCCCTTTTTGGAATCCCTGAGGTTTGACTTCACGCTTTAGGGCCCTGGGGTCTCCCCGTTTTCACCGTTTGAAAAATCAGGCAAATTCTGACCGAAGCAGTGTGAGACTTAGTTACTTTGGGGAGGTAGGGATGATATCACCATGACCTCTTTCCCTTGATGTCTCTATTTAAATGATCACTTATTAATAAATAATCTGGTTGCTCAAGTAAAAGGTATATTTTAAATGACCTTGAAAGGGCATTTCCATTTGTGACTTAAGACCTGCTGAGCAATCAAATAAGAAGGCAGTCACCAAAATCCCCGCTAATAATAATGAACTCTACATTTAAATTTGTACTTCTCATATATTCATGGATATGGGTAATATAGCTTCCATCACCATAATGCAGATACATTTTTATTAGATTCATCTATAATATTAGTTGAAAAACTACATTTAGCCTACCTCTCATTTGAAAGGTATTCTGAGTCCCCTTTTTCCTATTATAAAATGTCTAGTTTTAAGTCTCACATCTGTCATTAAGTAGCTACATAACCCAGGGCAAGTCATTTCTCTCCTCTCAGCCTCAATTTCCTCCTATGAAAAATGATGGTGTTTAGATTATATTGTCTCATGTTCTTTCCAGCTCTGATGTTCTATTCATTCATTCATTTATAAACATTAGGTGCCTACTCTATGCTGAGAACTGAAAGTCATGAGGGAGACATATTATTTCACTATCCTAACCCTCATAGTTAACCTAATGGGGGAAAAGATACAAACAGCTGTAATTTGATAAAATGTATTAGGGAGCTATATAGCAAGGTGTTGTGTGAAGCCCAAAGGGGGAAAGTTGTTACCACTAGGGAGATCAGAGAAGGTGTTTGGGCTGGGCTTTAAAGGATGAATAGGAATTCAAAAGGTAAGGAGGGGGAGGGGAGACTTTCCAGGTATAGGGACCATTAGGAACAAAAGATAATCATGAGGTCATAGATTTACAACTGGTAAGGACCTTGGAGGTCTTACAGATCAACCATTTAATTTTAGAAAGAAAGAAAATTGAGCCAGAGAGGTTCAATAACTCTCCAAGGTCACAAAGGTAACAAGTGGCCAAGCCAGGAAGTGAACCCTGCTTTTCTGATTCCCAGTTCAGAGCTTTCTATCCCATCACACTACTTCAATGGGAATAGACAGGGCACAGTCAATGAAAGAGAACAGACCATTTTGGATGGAACACAAAGTGCTTGGATGGGAGTAATGTGAGATAAAGCTGGTAGAGTAGGGTGCTGCCAGATTTCAGAGAGCTTTGAATGTCAAGTAAAGAAATTTGAAAGCTAGCTAGCTGATGGACAACTGAAGTCACTGAAGATTTTTAGACAAAGGAATCACATGAACAAATTTATCCGTTCCCTGTGTCTATAAAATTCACAACAACCCTTTTGGAGAGATTTAGATTTTATTGTTTCTGTTTGATTTTTTTTTTCCTGATGACTGATTTTTTACAGTAAATTATTTGGGCCATTGGCCAATGGAATTTAATTTATCTTTCAGTGAACATACTTCTAGATTTATTTATTTTGCTTTTTTAAGTCCAAACATTTAATACCCAATGGAGTACCACCCACCAATCTGGGTCTTCAGATTCAGGAAGTTTAACCAAATTAAATGCTGCCCTATTTTGATGCCACAATGAATAGTGCTGGCTTAACTGCAATTAAATAGTCCCCACTGACCACTGAAAGCACAGTACATGATGTCAAGAGTGGTAAAACTGTCAGATTAGTGGAAATTCATTTTCCTGATTACTTGGCAATTTCCAGTCTAAACAACCCCCACCCAAAATTTTTTTTCTTAAAAACCTCAGACCTCATATGGGAATGATGCAGCATTTGCTCATGTGAGGACAGAAGGTGATGTGGCCCCAAGTACTTAAGGAAGAAGTCTAGAAATGACCTAGGAATAATGCTTTGGCAAATTACATTATCTAATCATAAATTTAAAACAATCCTTTTCTCTTTTTTCAATGTCACCAAGTATATGGGAAACAGGTTTGCTAAGCTTTAAATTGATATTTCTTTTGTATACAGTCATTTTTGAACCTTGGGTATGTGGACAGTTTAGAATGCCCTGAAGAATAAGTAAACAGATGCAGAGGCCTATATGGTAGCCTTTGTATTTTATACTCTGTTAGGTTGGAGGAATTTTTTTTTTGCTTTTTGGAGGGCAATTGGGGTTAAGTGACTTGCCCAAGGTCACATGGCTAGTTTTTGTGCTGAGTGTCTGAGGCTGGATTTGATGGGAATAGAAGGCTTTCATCCTAGGAATGTACCCAATTTGTTTTGTGGAGGCTATGTAAGCTTGGTTGGGGGTGAGGAGAGGATCTTATTACAGGATTATGAGATCATAAATCTAAAACTGAAGAGGATCTAAGAAACCATTTAGTCCAACCTTTTCATTTAACAAATGAAGAAGCTGAGACCTAGATTGGCTAAGTGATTTGTCCAAGGTCACACAGATAGTATCAGAGATATCCTGTCTATATTGCCCACCCCAAGTAGCCCTTGAACCAACATTTCTCATGTTAGAAATTCCTAATTAGAAAAATAATCCTCTGGCAACTAGGTGATACAGTGGATAAAGTGCCAGTCCTTGAGTAAGGAAAACCTGAGTTCAAATCCAGCCTCAAACACTTACTAGGTGTGTGACCCTGGGCAAGTCACTTAACCCTGTTTGTCTCAGTTTTCTCATCTGTATAATGAACTGTAGAAGGAAAGGACAAACCACTTCAGTATCTTTGCCAAGCAAACCCCAGACAGGGTCATGAAGAGGCAGACACAACTGAAAATGACTCAACAACAACAAAAGCAACAAACTGAATCTAAAGGGGTGGAGTGGCTAGAAAGAAAGTTTGTACTTCAATCAGTAAAAACCATGTGGCTGCCATATGAGCAGCTTTCACTGTATTGAAGGAATTCTCCATTTTCATAAGTCCTATCTAAGCTAGAAAGTCTTTTTTTTTTTTTGCTTTTGTGGAGGGCAATTGGGGTTAAGTAATTTGCCCAAGGTTACACGGCTAGTTTTTTGTGTGGGTGTTAAGAGTCTGAGGCCAGAACCGAACTCAGGTCCTCCTGACTCTGGGGCCAGCACTTTACTCACTGTGCCACCTAGCCTCCCCTAAGCTAAAAAGTCTTAGCATGGGTCTGGAGAAGGAAATTCTCCATGGGTCAACAAAGGCCTAGTTACATTCTGAGAGGTTCAACATCCATTTAGCTATGCATCGATTAATTCTATAACCACAGCAAATCTTGAAAAGCATTTGGAACTAAGTATTAGGAATAAAACTCTTCCTACAGCAGTGGGGTAGGCTGGCCAACTCCAGGAAAATAAATATTTCTTTTTACTGTAAGGAATTATACCTTGAAAAATGGGTAGAAGATGCTGAGAGACTAATTGTACTTGTAATGTCCTAACAACTAGAGCTGTCTAAAAGTATGATGGACCAGCTCATGAGGTGGTGGGTTCTTGCTCATTGGATATTGTCGAGCAGAACCTGGATGACCACTTACTAGTAATATTGTGTAGAAATATCTTAAAGAAATATGGGTTTAGGGGCGGCCAGGTGGCTCAGAGAGTAAGACCACCGGCTCCAGTGTCGGGATGACCTGGATCAAATCCAGGCTCAGATACTCAGCACCACACCCAGAAATAACTGGCCGTGTAACCTTGAGCAAGTTACTTAACCCCTATTGCTTTAAAAAAAAAAAAAGAAATATGGGTTAGATTAGATGGCTTCCATGGTACCATGTTATCCTGTGATCTGTTAAGGGTCTTTCCAAAATCTCTACACTTCTATTAGAATATATTAATTAGAATTTTGTGGCAATAATTCATAATATTCTAATGAATCTCTGATCTCATTGACATGGCCATTGTTTCCAGACAGATTGCAACCCACCCATCATTACTGATATTTTTTTAAACTTATATTTATGCTAAGTGTGGTGGCATAAGCCTATAATCTTTGAAATTAAAGAAGACTGAAGCTGATGGCTCCCTTGAGTATGGAAGCTCTGAGCTATGATAGAACTAAAGTTGATTATCTGCTCTGAGTCTGGCACCAATAGAGCAAGCCCCCAGGCAAAGGGTCCAGCAGGCTGCCTCCGGAGGGGTGAACGGACCCAGGTTAGACACTGTGCCAATCAGCAGTGAGGTCTGGACCGTGAGTGATTGCTACACTTCTGACCTGAACAAGAAGTCAAGTCTCAAAAGCCAAGAAAAACAAGGGGAAAAGATACACACACACACACACACACACACACACACACACACACACACACATATAATTTTAACTTTAAAAAAATTTCAATTTATTGCCTCATCATATCCTTGTAAAACTTTGCCACATTTGCCACAGAAGGAAAGGAATTCACCAACTAATTAAGTGAATTACCTACAGTCACGTAGCTAGGTAGAGAAAGGGTCTTGACTAGATCTTAAATCCTTCTTTTCAAGTCCTTTGGTCTTTCCAATAGAGTACAATTAGATGCAACCCTTTCAGTATTTTCTGGGAGTTGGGAAAAATTAAAGAGTGAACCATCCTGGCAATGACTCAGAGATTGCTTATCTCCAACTTGCTATCCACTGTGAAATCTACATACCATTTGTTCCCTTTAAATGGATATGTATCCCACTAGGGATGAGAACCACATTTGTTCTGTCACTAGTGAGTAATGCAGTATGGCTCCCATGTGGTACAGATGCCAGATTATACAATAGCCTGCTTTGGGGTGCAGGTGTCTTTAGAATAACAAATTTTCTCTTATGGATGTTAGCATTACACTTTAATAAAAGCCAAAATAGCAGCCACAAATCCCAGGCTCCCCTAAAGGGCATACATTAGAAATCCATATTTGTTATCCCCACCCTTTCATAATTCACATGAACTAGCTCACTCTGTGGCCTGAGTTACTTTTTCCTACTGTCCTGTTAGGTGGAAACAAATGGGCAGCAATGTTCTCTACTACACTGATGAAAAAATCCTGCCCCTAAATGTGGAGTTTGATGTTCTAAGTTATAACTGTGGCACTTCCCTCCGCTCAATGTTCTTTGTCCGCAGCTGTGTGAAATAGTAGCCCCACGCAGCTCAATGGCCTGGGCCTCTCAGGGTTATAGGCACTTCCTCCTCAGGACACCTTCTGCACTTGGGACTTTTGCAAGGACTTAACCTACCCACCTGTAAGTGTTTAAGTGTGAACTGTGAATATACCTCTCTGGAAAAGCACAGAAAACATCTGCCCTCTGAAGGGGCTTACACCCACACAAGGTTCACACCTTCTAAACTTAGAGGTGAAACCTTGAAGGTGAAAAAGAAGGCAGGAGTGGGGCTGGTGGCATGACACTTTAGAAATGTGGCTGTTGGAAGAAAAGGGAAAGATGGGTTTTCCTCTATGTGTGCCCCACTCCTATCCTACAGATGCAAGAGAGGCAATGAGTGCATCCTTTTTTCATCTAGCCAGACTCCAAATCACTTTTGTAGTGGAATCTGAAGGTTACTCCCAAGGCTTTCCAGCATCCAGTGCTTAAAACTTTCAGGCACCTGGAAATAGAGGTTCCATTGTATCCATTTACATAAAACAGATACTCCCCACTATAAGGAAAGCTGCTAGTGATGGCTGTCCAGAGTATGCAAATTTTCATAAATCTATATTGGATCTAGTAATTACAAACTTTGTAAAGTTCAGTTTCAGGCATCAGCAGTCCTCTAATACTCATAATTAGAAACAAACAATAAGCCCTAGGTCAAAAATTTTTTGTAGAATCAGGGCATTAAGAAAGAAGTCTGGACAGACTTATTATTTTGCCTCACAATCACTAGAGGGCACCATTATTTGGGGAAGGTTTAAGTTCGGGCCACGCCTACCCCATCAACTCAACACACATACAAAATGAATCCACTACTTTCTGTATATTTCGCAAGCATGATCTTCTCATGCACATTTTGAGCATAATCTGATTCACTTTAAAATAGAAATGTCTTTGAAATACAAGAAACTATAGACAGCTCTCATCCCCTCCTGGGTACTCTTGTCTTTAAAGCAAACTCCCAAGGCTGATTATGAATCAAATTGCATTTTACTCATGTCCTGGGAGAGAAATGTTAGGATGGATGGGTGTTGGAGCAAAAGCTTTAGGAAGCTGCTGCTGTTTGCAGAAAAGGAGTTGGCTTTGAATTTTTGAAGTTGTACAGTAGCTTATTTTTATACCCATTCATGAGTCATTCATTAGCACCCGAGATGGTTATCTGCCGTCAGGAGAACAAGAGAGATTTCCAGTCTAATAAACACCATCTTAACTGTCACTGCTTGATGATATGTGTGGGGAGGTATGCCTGGGATTTCCAAGTCTTGACACCCCTCTCCTGGGGACTCAATGTTCTTGTCAATTTGTCCTCTCAGGAAGCTAACTTGGTTTAGCCAATCTTCCTCCAGTCTAGACAAATACACACAGAACTCCCACACCTGCTTGTCCCCAGGCTTAAGAAAAGGTAGAGGCACAGAGTGTATCAGTTTGCTGGTTTAATATGTGGTGAATCAAATAAAAAGCACATATTTGCAGCAACCATTAGCTGATTTTTACATGAGAAAAGGCATCAAAGATAAATTACTCTACCAAGCATTATGCCTGAATAGAGATACCAACACTTCTATATGAAATCAGATACACCTTTGATATTTAAGAAATACACAATTAAGTCAGAGTCAAGTATGAGCTCAGGCCAGCATTGTAGGGAGCTTTGAAAAGTCATCGGGCCATCAAAACTCTCCTTAGTCACATTGGTATTGGACCCACCCATAGGTTCCCAGGGTCTGTGTTCTTCCTCTGGTCAGTTTCACTTCCATCTGCTGGACCATCACATTAAACTGGGAGATCATAAGCTTCTGTCTCTAGTGAATGTCTCATGCCTACTGCCTTATCTTTCCCACCACACCTTGAACTCCTAACAGATCTGAAGAGCAAATGAAGAAAGCACAGAAGGACGTCTTCTCAAGCACTCTGGTTTCCCACAGTGTGACCTTACAGAATAGCAATGTTTTCACAACTGAGGTGGGGACCTTTATCCTGAGATGTACTAATAAAAGATACTATGAGTCTAACAATCACAATAGCTAGCATTCATATAGGATTTTAAGGGCTTTTCAAATATTTCCTCAGTTTATCCTCACAACAACTCTTAGAGTATTATCACTATCCTCATTTCACAGATGAGAAGACTGAAGCAGACAGAAGTTTAGTGGCTTATCCAAGGTCAAGTTGTTCATAAATTTTTGAAAGTGGATCTGAATACATGTCTTCCTAACTCCAGGTCAGCATTATATCTACTGCACCTCCTAGCTGTCCGTGAGCGCCCTGGGGATGGGGCAAAGATGTGGTTTCATTTATCTCTGTATCTTCCTCAGTACTGAGCACAGTGCTCTTCATGAAGTAAGCACATTTAGGATATTTGTTAAAGTTAAAGAAGAAAGGAAGTATGACTCATACAGTGTGCCTATTAAACTGATGAACTACATGATTCGTGATTTTTTTTAGCCCCCAGATAATTCACAGCTTTGTAAAAATGTGATCTTTGATTGCAAATGGTAGGTTGTGTTTTGTCACCCACCCTGGAACTAAGGACTCTGGGACAAGAACCAAAAAAAAATCAAATGAACATTTTATTATTCTATCTGTCTTTCCTGAGCAAATCAGGATCTTATTAATTTTAACTGTTTCCCTCCACAAAGTCTACATTCTTTTTATTGGGACACTATCAGCACCTAGTACCCAAAGAAGATTAAGATCATGCTTTCTTGTGAAAATCATAGTTCTTTTTTTTTCTTGCAGTCATTAGTCCAAGTAAAAAGTAACATTTAGTGTCAATTTACCTAATTACACAATTATCTTTTAAAATCGGCCTTTTATTTTACAAAGTTGTCGTTTTATCATGTTTTGCCTACTTTATTCTCCTGGGAGCACCTACATAGACAATTACTATTAGCACATGAGGGAAGGCAGAGCATCATTATGGTAGAGAAATAGGAAGGCAGTGGGAAGGTAGAGAATAAGTAAAAGGAGGGAGGAGAGAGGAGCAATAGCCAATAGCTACAGGGCACACAACCTCTCTAGTACAGTGAAGCTCCTTTCTAGTCTGT
Organism: Petaurus breviceps papuanus; assembly: GCF_028583685.1. Lineage (NCBI taxonomy): Eukaryota > Metazoa > Chordata > Mammalia > Diprotodontia > Petauridae > Petaurus > Petaurus breviceps. Next base: position 7,030,261 of record NW_027187360.1, on the reverse strand, counting down.
AATGTGTTATAGATCTAGAGCCTGAAGGGAACTTAAAGGTCATTAAGTCCAATTGCCTCATTTTACAGATGACAACCAAATTAGTCACACAGCTAATGAGTGAATGAAGTAAGATTTGAATACAGGTCTTCCTGACTCTAATCCCAGCATTCCACCCAGAAGGGGGAAGCAGGGTTTTGGGTGCTGATATTTGGAAAATAATTATCACACCTTATCTGCAGAACCCTGTAATCCTTGGAGGATTGAAAGAGGGAATGATGATAACTTCATCAGTGTGATGCAAAGGGATAGAAAGAGTCTGGTGACTCTCAATGCCTTTCCCTTTGTGTCTTCTGGGGAAATTTCCTTGGCATAGGAGTGTTGTAGGTGGCATAGGGAGGTTGTAGGTGTCTATATAAATTGTTGAGTTTTCTGAGGTCTTGGGCCCTAGAGAAGAATAAAAGGATTTGATTTGAAAATTATAAAGCATTTTATAGGTAAGGGGTTGGGGATTATACCTGATTTTGTCATGTCACAAGGCATATTCCTGACCAACCCTTCTGAGCCCTTCTCTTTCCCTTAGGACACAACTGCATCAGAAATCAGGGGACCCAGACAACTTCTTCACAAATGGAATTCTAGCCTCCCTAAAGGGAATTGTTCTTACTCTTGCCTATAGAATTATGAAAGGTGAGGTTTGGCTGTCATTTTTATTTATTTCTCAAAGTGTGGACTCAGTCCTTTTTATTTTTTGTACATCTCCCTGAGATACAGGCTAGAATGATGGGATTAAAGAGGAAAAGTCCAAAGCAAAACCAACAAAGGTGATGAGGTCATCTAGAGACACCATCATCGATGGTGGATCCATAGGAGGCTGCCACTTATTGATGAGAATCAGGGACCTGCTCATAAGCAATCAAGGCACACAGCTCTCTGCAAAGGTCATCAATGTAAAAGAACATTTGGGTTTGGAAATGATTAACACTGTAATGAATATTTGCTAGAATGAGGAAAAGGGTGGATCTTGATAGGACAATGAGCACACACCAAAGGACTTGAATGTTAGCATGGTATATTAAAAAGTAAAAGGGGCAGGGAGCTGGGAGGAATTAGAGTTACACTTAGTCACTGTCAGACCAAGCCCTGCCTGTTCAAGGAGAGGGTGCTCTGCACTGATCAGGACTCCCAGAGAGCAATATCTCTTCTTCTGTAAGGGTAAATCTATCAGGATTTACCCTCGCTTGTCTGAGATATCCCTGAACACTATCCAATTTCCGTTCTTTCTAATTCCATACTTAGCAAAGCAACCTTCTGATAATTAATTTGGTTTCCCAGGTTTGCCAATATGGGGAAAGGGGCATGCTGAGTTATTGTGCCAGTTAGATCTCTTGTTGTAAATGAATAAATTGGCTTTGGGATTTATCAATGTGTCTCCTGTGAATTTAGGAAGCATGAGGCAGTTTTCTCAGGTTTGATCACCATGGGGTGAGCTGACAACAGTGTTGCTACACCTGCAACTTCACCTAAACAAAACCTTGAGCAGAGAGGACCATCCTGAGATGTGGTAACCTTGAGTTCCCCTTTCCCCCAAGGCTCTGCTAAAAATGAAAAAAAAAAAATCTGTTTTTAGAGCCCCTTAAGGCTAGCTTATAGTAGGTTGCCTCTGCTCTAGACAAGATTCCTCCTGCCTATTTCGACCCCCACCCCCCAATCCTCATGCTTCAGGATTACATTCAACCAGCCCTCTCAAGACAGTCCCTGGTGTCTGCTTACATGTGACATCAGAGTTAGAAACCCAGTTAAATAGGATTGAGTGAGAATTCCCCCTCCTCCCTTTAAAACACATGTACTTTTACCCACATAGAAGAGTTGCATTGGTGTTTAATGTGCAGAAGACAAAGGATTCGAGTATCACATACATGCACTAGGAGAAATGATGACAGCTTGGCCAAATCTGGGCATGCCAAATAGGAGAGACTGTCTCGGGACTCTTGTCATTACCACCCCTTGCTTCTCCTGCCAGGGCCTGAAAAACTTTGCACCTGGGACCCATTTATATCCTACTTCCTTCAATACCTGTGACCCAAACTCATTCTCTGTCCTGAAATCCACTTCCATTTTCACTGTTATCCCCTGTATCTACCCCCTAAGCGTCTAATTTTAGGCCATTGGCCTTTCATTATATGCATTAAAATGAGTCATAATAAAGAAGAGTAAGCATTGCTCTAGTGGATAGAGAGCCAGTCTTTGGATCAGGAAGCCCTCTTTGGGTCACACATCTGACATATCCTGGCTGTGTAATCCTGGGCAAGTTATTGAACTTTTCAGTGACTCTTGCAGTTTCCTAAGGCTTTAGAGTTTACAGCAGATACAGATCTGCTTTGGTAGGTGGGACATTACTTGGAGTTCTCCATGACAGTGAAAATCACTGGTCCCTTCCAAATAAATTTCTAAACGGTCTATTGCTTTAAACATTACCATCTTATTTAAATCCATTGGAAGAGACCAGGGCAGCAGGCATCTACTTGAATTTCCAAGTTTAGAAAGAGAGATTGATTAGCTCTAGAAGGACAAATGCAGGTTTGATGGAAGCTCCTCTTTTTAAGGAAAGGACTACTAAGTTTTTCAGAAAGACCCCACCTGCCTCAAATGGTTAATATAAAGCTATAATGGTCTTCATCTTGCAAATCTTCATGCAAATGGTCTTTCATGATGAAGGGAACATACAGTAGGTAAGAGATTTTAAAGGGTGAGGACATTGTGATTAGTCAAGAGTAGGAAGCTAAGAGTAATCTTGAGTAAGTCAAAGGCAAAATGACCCCCTTCCCAGAAAGAAGCATAGAACCAGAGCTAAAAAGGACCTTAGAAAGGGTCTTGATTAGTGTAACCTTCTCATTCTATAGATGAGGAAAAGGAAGCCCAGAGAAATGGCCGAATTTTCCCAGCATTCCACAGTAAATTGATGGCGGGGCCAGAACAGTATGTAGCACTTTGGGGATTATGCTGTCCAACAATCTAATTTTAAGGAGGAGGAAACCAGAACCATATCTCCTGACTTATAGACTCACTCCCCTAGTCCACAAAGGCTCCCCATCTAGGAAAGCAAGAACATTTTCTCTGGTGTCACTCATTCAGAGATGGTATAACCCTAGAGGAGTCCCTTGGCCTCCCTTGCTAATACATAATAAATGGCTCACCCCACCATCAGTCCCGTGCACTGCTTTACAATTCTTCAATAGGAGAGTGAGTCGACAACAACAAATCTCTCTTCCTTCAGCTGCTTCTTTGAATTAATGCTTTGCCGCGTTTTGTTTTATGCTATCTCTGGGGAGGAGTGAATATGTCATTGTAATTAACTCATCTGATGAGGGAGGTCTCGTTTATTTCTTCTACGAAATAACAGGTGGTGGGAGAGCTCTAGTACATTACAGTGATATGAATTGCATTTAGAATAAATCACATTAAATAAATAAGGAAACAAAATGACTTTAAGGTACAATTTTTTTATTGTTTTAAATTAAGCCTTAGGAGTCAGCTGCTGCATATCAACTGCCAATGTGGGACTAGGTAACATCTCCTCTGCTTTCCCCTCCATCCCCCTGTTCCCTTTGGGGATCACGATAAAAGAAAGATTGAATAACAAGATTGCTCTCAAGTTCAGCCTACTTTGGGCAGCACAAAGCTGTGTTCCTGTGGGGCAAGAGGCCTGACTTGGCAGATAATGCTGCATGAGGCTCAGGGAGGATTCCCTTTTACTACATCATTCCTGGGAACATCTGAGATAAGTAGAAGCTGATGGCAGGGGAATTTCTTTTGGTCGATTTTTTTTTTTTGCCTTTTGGAGGGCAGTTGGGGTTAAGTAACTTGCCCAAGGTTACACGGCTAGTTTTTGTGTGTGGGTGTTAAGTGTCTGAGGCTGGAACCGAACCCAGGTCCTCCTGACTCCAAGGGCTGGAGCTTTACTCACTGAGCCACCTAGCTGCCCCTCTTTTGGTCTATTTAGGTTCTGTCTAATAGACTGTCATAAGACTTAGAACTAGGAAGGACCATAGAGTCTTCATTTTACAAGTGAGGGAACTAAGAAGGCTTAATATAAAGACAGGGCAAGTGACTTGCTTAAGGCCACACTAGTAGTAAAGATGAGAGCTTACATTCAAACTCATGTCTTCACTCTCCAAATACAGGTACTGGTGTATGGGAGGTCAATGGCCATTTTTTGGTGGTGTTTAGTGGGTTCAGTAGAAGATATTACTTGGTGTGGAGGTGGTGAGAACTGGCAGAGTGCGAGCACAGGAGACATCAACAGAGGGTGGGAAGAACAAATGTGCCTGTGGCATTGGTAGGATTGGCCCAAGGTCACCTCCCCCTGCCTGTAGAGGTGCTTATGTTGGTCCATGCTGTTCCTTGTGTTTCTACTGAGCCTGTACACACTTAGCCAGTAGGGGAAGCAAATGGTAATGAATCTGTGACATCAAATCCAGCTTACTACTCTGGGTGAATGGTAACCGGAGTTATTCCTGTTTGCCACCCCTAGACAAGGGTGCTAACTGTAGGACTACTTTATCACTGTAATAGATTTAATTCAATTTTTTTTCAATGAACAAAAATCTATTTTTTCTCTCTCCAACCACCACCCTGTAGCAGCAAGCACCCCAAGCGTCCTCAGGGTTTGCCAATACAGGTTCTTAGATCTGCTTTGATAAAGGAAAGCAACTCAAAATGGGTTAACAAGCTTACTTTAATCAGTCAAACATATATCGTTTACCTCGTTCAGGGGAAAAAGGTCAGCACCCCAAACTTCAGAGTATACAGACAGAATTATCAAGACAGAAACAGATCAAGCAGACAGATTTCCAACTGTCCAACCATTACATCCATATTTCAAAGCCGGGGGGCTCTGGACAATGGCTTCCCAGAATTTCATCTGATCAAATCACAGAACACTTCTCAAAGTGAGCCCCAAAACAAAGCTACACATCAGGGCTTATATAGCCTCTTCTGCCTCAGAGAATGTAACAACCTTATTGACTCACTGGCCAATCAAGACTTATCTACTGAAAAACAAGCCTCCCACCCCAGGCTCCAGGTGCACTTTAGCCTAGGGGCAGGGAAGATCTTACAAATTTACATTCCCATTACACACCCCTCCTCCAAGTAGAGGGGAAATTCCTTATAAGAAATATATATAGTTAAGAAAAACAAATTGACTAAACTTACTTTTCATGGAGTAATATGTAGCACAAGTTAATTTCAACTTATTCTTTCTTCGTAAGTATCTTCATCTTATGTAACATGCAATCAAAACAACAGAACTAAATATAGAGATAAATGGGCACTATTAATAAGTCATTAGTTTCTACAGGAAGTCTTTCCCAATCCCTCTTATTTCAGTGCCTCCTCTCTGTTAATTATTTCCAGTTTATGTTCCATATCTTGTTTGTACATAATTGTTTGTACATTGCTTTATCAATTAAACTGTAAGCTCCCTGAGAGCAGGGATTATGTATCTCTAATATGTAGCACAATACCTGGCACAATGTAGAAATTTAATAAATGTTTATTGAATGAATGCTACATGGAAACTTAGTAATTCTATTTTTACACTATAAATTGTCTTGTAATTATTTGTGCGTATGTCTGACCTTACTCTCTAGACTTTTAAACTCTTTGAAGACCAGGACTGTATCTTTATATTTCACTTTATTATCTCTCCCAATGTCTGATGCAATGATCTGAACATACCAGGCACTTAATATACTGGATTAGAACCAACAAGTAGGGGCAGAGTCAAGATGGCGGCTCCGGCTTCCACCTTCTCCAATGCATTTAAAAGGGGACTCTAAACAAACTTTGGAGCTGCAGAACCCACAAAATGACACAGAGAAGCTAACTTCCTGCTGAGGACAGCTCGGCAAACCGGCAGGAATTGGCCAGCACAGTGTTCTGGGAGCTGAGCCCAGCCCCACACCAAGGCTTTAGCCCCAGGGCAGGCCTGACCAGCCACAGCAGGAGGGACTCCAGATCAGTAACAGTTGTGGCCACTTCCAGATTTAACAACACATAGATGTGAAGGACAAGGTGAGAGGTCAGTGCAGTCTGGACTTTGGGACCCAGTAAGTGGGAGTGCATGGCTTTTGCCCCCTGGGCGAGAAGCTGCTGAGACACTGGCACAGCCAACCAGTACCACATGGCAGCTTCAGCTCCTGGCCTGCAGAGTGTAGGGGGACCAAGCACCAGTCTGAGGGGTAATTGCTCATACTTTAACCTGCTTGGATCTGGATTGCAGTCTATGGTAGAGGTCCTGGGGTTTGTGCCCAGCTTGTCAGAGCATGTGGAGACCTCAGAGAGGGCACCCATCTAATACCTCCAGCAGCTGAGAAAACCCCAGCGATTGGGACGAAAGCTCCCCTGTCTGGTGACAGAGTCCTACTGTGGCAAAAAGGTCAGGGTTCAAGTGACTGAGAGGTGACATGACCAGGCAAAGGAAACAAAGCAGACAGAAGATTGCAACATGAGACTCCTATTTTGGGGACAAAAAGGAGCAAAGCATGGCACAGGAGGAAGACAGTTAAGACAGAACTCCTGCACCTAAAGCTCCAAAGGAAAAATACGAGCTGGTTACAGGCCATAGAGAACCTTAAGAAGCAGATAAGAGAAGTTGAGAAAAAATTGGGAAGAGAAATGAGAATGATGCAAGAAAATTATGAAATGAGAGTCAACAGCCTGACTGAGAAAAATAACACCTTAAAAAACAGACTTACTCAAATGGCAAAAGAGGCTCAAAAAGGCAATGAGAAGAAGAATGCCTTAAAAAGCTGAATTTTCCAGATGGAAAAAGAATCTCAAAAGCTCAATGAGGAGAATCATTGCTTCAGAATTAGATTGGAGCAAATGGAAGCTAATGACTTTATGAGAAATCAAGATGCTGTTAAACAGATCCAAACAAATGAAAGAATAGAAGGCAATGTGAAATATCTCATGGGAAAAACCACTGACCTGGAAAATATATCCAGGAGAGATAATTTAAAAATTGTTGGACTACCTGAAAGGCATGATCAAAAGTAAGAACCTAGAAATCATCCTCCAGGAAGTTCTCAAAGAAAACTGCCCTGATGTTTTAGAACCAGAAGGCAAAATAGAGGTTGAAAGAATCCACTGATCACCTCCTGAAAAATATCCCCAACAGAAAACTCCTAGGAATATTATAGCCAGGTTCTGGAATCACCAGATTAAGGGGAGAATATTACAAGCAGCCAGGAAGAAACAATTTGAATATTGTGGAAACACAATCAGGATAACCCAGGATCTGCCAGCTTCTACACTGAGGGATCGAAGGGCTTGGAATATGATATTCCGGAGGTCAAAGGAGCTGGGATTAAAATCAAGAGTCACCTACCCAGCAAAACTGAGTATCATGCTTCAGGGACAAATATGGTCATTCAGTGGAATAGAAGACTTTCAAGCATTCTTGTTGAAAAAACCAGAGTTGAATAGAAAATTTGACATTCAGATACAAGAAGCAAGAGAAGCATGAGAAGGTAAACAAGAAAAGAAATCATAAGGAACTTATCAAAGTTGAACTATTAACATTCCTACATGGAAAAACAATAATTGTAACTTATGAAACTTTTCTCAGGAGTTGAAGGGAATAGAAATATATATATATATACATATATATATATATATATATATATATATATATGAGGGCATATGGGCATATGAATACATATGTGAATGTGTGTATATATATTTACAGGAATACATAGATAGAGGGCACAGGACCAATTTAACAGGAAGGGATGATACTTAAAAGGTGAAATTAAGAGGTGAGAGAGGAATATAATGAGAGGAGATGGGGAGAGACAGAATGGGGTAAACTATCTCATATAGAAGAGGCAAGGGAAAATGGTTACAATGGAGAGGAAGAATAGGAAGGCAAAAGGGAATGCGTAAACCTTGTTGCTATTGAATTTAGCTTGAGGAGGGAATGCACACTAAATCTCACCCTCCAGGAGTTGGGGGGGAAGGGGATGAGAGGGGGGGATGATTAAATGGAGGGCAGGCTGGGGGTGAAGGAAGTTGGGAGCACCCACTTTTGAAAAGGGAAGGGATCAGAGAATAGAACAAGTGGGAGGTGGGATAGGAGGGAGGGAAATATAGTCAGTCTTTTACAATATATCTACTATGTTATTGTTTTGCATTAGCCACACATGTGCAACCTATACTGAACTGCTTATCTTCCCAGTAAGGGTGTGTGACAAGGGAGAAAGGGAATGAATCTGGAATTCAAAGTTTTAAAATCAAATATATATATATATATATATATATATATATATATATATATACATATATATATACATATATATACATATATATATACTATTATTAATACTATTTTACATGTAATTGGGAAATAAGATGTATAGGCACTGGGACATAGAGATCTACTGGAAAAGTCAAAAGGGGTATGGAAGAAAATATGGGAGAGAGCAGATTGGAGGAGGGAATATCCTGTGGGACTGCTATTTTGGGGTGGTGGGTAGGGGAAAAACGGGGAGAAAATTTGTAACTCAAAATCTGGGGAAATGAATGATGTAAATCAGAAGTTCATAAAGCATTTAAAAATGAAAAAAAAAGAACCAACAAGTAACAGCATCATAAAAATGTGCAGAGAGAGGCAGAACAAAACTCTCCATTAAGAACCATAGAAATGGGGCAGCTAGGTGGCCCAATGAATAGAGCACCGGCCCTTGGGAGTCAGGAGGACATGAATTCAAATCTGACCCCAGACACTTAATACTTACTAGCTTTGGTACTTTAGGCAAGTCACTTAACCCCAATTGCCCTGCCTTCTCCCCTCCAAAAAAAAAAAAAAAAAAAAGAACCATGGAGCCTTTAAGTTAGAAGAGATTTCAGAGGGTATCTAGTCCTACTTGGACCCACTACAGTAATCACCTCTAAAGTACTCCAAAGAAATGCTCATCCAACCCAAAGTGCTAAGGAGGAATTTTGGTGCATTGGGAAAATCCAGGTGTGGTTTGAAGAGATCAGATTCAAGTCAATTCAATTCAATAAGCACGTATGGATCTCATGCTATGCAGCAGGTGCTCTGCTAGACTCTGGAAATGCAGAGACTAAATAAAAATCAAAAACAAATTCCTGCCCTCAAGGAACTTATAGTCTACCGGGAAAAATCAATATGTAAACACAGACATAGGGTAGATATATCTACTCTAGATAAATAGATAGTGCTATAATGAATAGAATGCTGAAGGATATTGGGAAGACCTGGGTTCTTATTCCTCATGTGACACTTCCCACATGATCAAGTCATTCAGCCCTATGAGCTTGTCTATAAAGTGAGGGTGTTTGACTGAAAGACCCCTAAGGTCCTTTGCAGTTTTAAATCTATGACCCTGTTATTCATTAGGCCCACACTAGAAGCCTCTCTAAGTCAATTCCATGCCATAACTAAACACCAAAGTAGGATTTTAGGAGTGGACTAAATACTCGTTGATGTATAAACTAGTAATAATATAACCAAACCTTTTTCCCAAAAAATATAAATGTATTTATTTTTAGTCTTCAACATTCACTCTTATAAGATTTTGAGTTCTAAATTTTGCCCCCTCCCCCAAGACAGCAGATATAAGCTATACATGTTTAATCATATTCAACATATTTCCACATCAGTCATGTTGTAAAAGAAGAATCAGAGCAAAAGGGTGAAAACCACGAGAGGAAAAACAAAAGCGAGAAGAGTATGCTTCAATCTGCATTCAGACTCCATAGTCCTTTCTCTGGATTTGGATAGCATTTTCCATCATGAGTCTTTTGGAATTGTCTTAGATCATTGCATTGTTGAGAAAAGCTAAGTCTAACAAAGTCAGTCATCCCACAATGTTGTTGTTACTGTGTACAATAATCTCCTGGTTCTGCTCACTTCACTCAGCATCAGTTCATGCAAGTCTTTCCAGGTTTTTCTGAAATCAGCCTACTCACCATTTCTTATGGAACAATAGTATTCCATTACATTCATATACCACAACTTGTTCTGCCATTCCCTAATTGATGGGCATCCACTCAAATTCCAGCTCTTTGCCACCACAAAAAGAGTTGCTATAAATATTTTTGTACGTATGGGTCCTTTTCCCTCTTTTGTGATCGGTTTCCCAAAATATTAACGTAATTAAACTTTAATATATTAAATACTAAAATGCATTTTCTACATAAACTGGCAATGGACTTCCTACTTGATACGCAAATTAGTGTTTTTAAACTAAGCATTTTCATTATTTTGACTGTAGTTGGGCTCAGAGATCTTTATTGCCTCCCTTTTTGTGTACCCATGAGAGTACTGAACATAACAGAGCAAACATCTTACCTGAATCTAGTCCAAACCATTTCTACCCTGAAGATGATGCCTATAATGAAAACCTGCCTTTTGCAAATGACTCATTGTGTGAAGATGGTGTTGAAGATGTTGGAAACCAGGGTGGTGTGTGTGTGTGAAAATGAAATTAATCCATAGAAAGATGAGGATCAGCAGTCTATCACAGCAGAGCTGTTTGATAATAATGGGATTGAAGAAACAGGCGGTGCTTGGGAAACACATAAAAGTGCAGGAAATGGCAATGGAAATAATGAATTAATAACTATTTCAAGAGATGTCAGGGCAAGAGTCAGCAGCAGACAAAGGAAAAATATTATGTCAGGAAATGATAGGGGTAGGATGGCCATGACTAAGTCCAAAGTTGGCTGTGAATTGAAAGAGTGAAGAAATGTAACAGATGCTCCCAATTTCAGATCACTAAATCTACTCATAATAGCTATCTCTATTTCAGTTCTTTGTTGTGTCTCTTTGCCCTCTGCCAGTTGAGCTGACTGGCAAAACCTAGTGAGTGAGCTTATAAATGTTTGATTCTTAGATGCTAGTTTGGATTCCAGGTTATTGGTCCCAACTCCCAAGCAGTTCACTGGATTTTGGACTGGAAGAGACCAGGTGTAATCCCCCTCATTTTACAGATGAGAAAACCAAGACCCACAATCCCTTGCCCCACACAGATAGCAAATAGTAAAGATGGGCTTCAAAACAAGGTTTTCTGACTTCAAATTCAGTGCTCTTTCTAGTTCACTGTTGTTGTTCAGTCGTTTCACTCATCTTAGACTCTTCATTTGGGGTTTTCTTGGTAAAGATATTAGACTAGTTTGCCATGTCCTTCTCCAGTTCATTTTACAAGTGAGGAAACTGAGGCAAAGAGGGTTAAGTGACTTGCCCAGGGTCACACAGCTAGTAAGTGTTAGAGGTCAGATTTGAACATATGAAGATGTCTTCCTGAGTCCAGGCCCAACGCTCTGTCTACCTACACACCCTTCCAGTCTACTACACAGCCTTTTAAATTACATCATGTTAAGTAGCCATCTACCTACATATCCAATCGTCAATAAAAGAATAACTTTAATTCATCTCTGTACCTAAAATCCTGCTTCTCCATTGTTCTTGTGCTTGCCAAAGCTGTTTCTTTCCACCCTTGTTAACTCAAGGACTGTCCTCTCACAATCCATGACCAAAAATTTACCCTGAAATTTAAGTCGAAATAAATGAGCTTGCAAGAATAAAAATTCTTTTAATTGACAGAAAAGGGGAAAAAATGTATTTTCTCCTGCAGATGGCTTTTCTATCATATATAATAAAGGATCCTTTACATTTTAGGCATGAATTTGGTTTATTTCTGTCTATGTCTCCTCTAGGGGGAGCTGACTGTCAACAACAAGATTTGTGGGCTAGTAAATGAGTGATTATTATTTGCCAGGTTGAATTATTGGGTCATTGGCCAGAACTACTGGATAATTTGTTTCCAGAAGATATATTCTAGAAGATATATTCTCAAAATACTGCATCTGAATTTGTAACTGTATTTTTAAACTATTCCTAGGTCATTCAATTTTATTTCACCAAGAAAAGGCATTCCAATGCTTAAGTTAGCTGGCTAGATGAATAATAAGAATATTCAGAGAAAGAAATACTAATTTAAAAACTTAAAGAGCCCGAAAGGTCATGGATGCCATACTTGCAATTTTATAACTAAGATAACTAAGGCTTAGAGAAATCAAGTGACCAGCCCAACATCACATGACTAATTCATACCAAAGTTTATGCTGGAACTCTGCTCATTTAGCCTTGTACAATAGACTGCCTGTGAAAGAAATGGTTCTCCATCACTCTAAGTCTTTGCAAAAGTACTAAATTTCAAGTGGGAGGACCTGAGATTAAATCCCTGCTCTGTCATTTTCTCCCTTGTAACCTTGGGCAAATTACTGAACCCGTTCTGGGTCTCATCAGTAAAACAAAGAAGTTGGAGTAAATGACCTTAAAGGTCTTTTCAAGACTTTATGTTCTTTTGATCCATACTCTAAGTGGTAGGATGAATTCCTTTTTAAGTATGGCTTGGGCAGGTTGCTTATGAGATTCCTTCTAACTCTGCAATCCTATGATTCTGTGACCTATAAATTTCCTTGATCACCAGTGCAAGAAGATTTAGATTTACCCCTAAAAGTTCTGAAATTTATCAGCCCAATATTCTATTTACAATCTTCTTTTCAATAAATCTTCCATATTTGGATCCTAACAAAATAGTTCTTAATGTTCTGCATGAGAAAGTGGAAATGATTCTGAAAGGAAAACAAAGATGGGGAAACCATACAAACCAGACCAAGTAAACAAAAAGGAGGTCTGTGCTGGAAGCAACACAATTTTGAAAGCATCAAGAAACTGAGACTTATGGGCACCTAAAAGATGGGAGAATACTAAACAATTGTGGAAAAATGGGCTGTGACACTTTATCAACAATAAATTAGGTATAAGAAGCATTATAAAAGCTATTATCAAAAAGAGATCTAGGATCAGTAAAGGAGGTGGGCCAATCAGGTAACCAGAGCAAAAGAGAACAAATGGATAACATGAATGCTAAAATGGTACCCATATAATATGGCAAGACTTGAAAGAAGGTTTTCATTACACGAATGTCTCACCCCTAAATGAATTCTAAAAAGACATGGACAAGAGTCACACAGTAGTAGAGGGTGTGCTTGGACCATGGGCTACACTGCTGGAGAGAATATCCACACTGATGAAATTTAAGAAGTGCTGAAATCTTCAAATACTTTGTTCATGTAGTTGTGGTTCTTTTACTGAAACTTTTTATTATAATATCTTGTCTCTGATATAGTCAGCTACTATACTTTTAAAGGCTTTTCTTTTGTGTACCATCCTGAAAAATCTCATCATTATTCCTCATTATATCAAATGGTTATTGCTTTCACCTCCCGAGATTTCTAAACAGTATCACAAAGGGCTAATTGAAAGGCATGGCATGGAAATGTAAAGGAAAGTGGGGAAATGAAGCTTGGAAAACTGTGGGGAATGTGAAATCTGCAGCGAGTAACCATCTTCCCCTTCCTGGCTGATGAGTCCATCTGTTCTTTGGCTTGAAGTAGCAGGTTAAGAATGAATAAACCATATGTTTCTGGAAGGTATGGGTGCATTGTCAATCAATTTCCACTTAATGTGAAGGTGATTAGGGCACTGACGGGCACAGCATCATAGCAATTTTAAGGATGGTCAATATCTTCCAGTGACAGCAGGCATTCTGGTGTTATTGTTGTTATTGGATAGTCTAAGAATCTAAAAGTGTTGATTAGCATTTTTAGAAAACTGTCTTTAGTCACTAAGTATGTACTAGTCTCTGATTCCTCTTTGCCTCTATAATTTCCTCAGGTGACAGTGAGGTGGGAAATAATATTTATTCCATTTTAAACAATTACCAGATCCAATCATGACTCTTATGTTTGACTTTTCAAATCCCCTTTAAATACTTCCAAAGGATCCAAAGTTGTTTATTTATCAAATCAATGTCTTTGGCAAATGCCTTCCCTTATGAAACTAGGAGAAGATTGCCCAGCAACATGAATGAATTGGTCCTTCCTTTCTTCCTTAGCCAACAGCAAAATAATTTGTGACAAACAATTGGCTGCTGACAGGGAAGAGAGACAATAGGAAATTCAATCAGGAAATATTTCTTAAACTGAAAATAGATGCAATTATTTTTTATCTGTTAAGATGGAAGAAGATATATAATAAAGGGATCCAAAGAACTATGACAAGCAAGCATTTTTCTAATTATGATAGATCCAAATACATTTAATATTTTGCTTATCAATTTTCTTGAAAGTTAGTACTATAGTATGAGTTGTAAGTTCAGAGACAGTAATAAGACAGTTCTTAAGGGCAACCCATTCACTTGTAATTACTCTGAGGAATGTGGGCCATCTCCAGTCATCCTCATCTATGTCAGGCCCCTGGACCCAGATGGCTCCAGAGGACAAGGTAAAGGTGGTGGGTGACTGTACACAGCTCTTCCTCACTTAAATCCATTTCATTTGCAAGTCATGGCATCACCTTCCTGATGTCATGGTCCTGTTCAAGAACAAAGGACAAATAACTACTCTGAAGAATAGGCAAGTTTCAATACAAAGAACTTGAAAGAACACCCCAATTGCTTTACTTTCATAGAATTTTCCTGTACTGATCATTTCACTTAAAAAATAATCACTTTCTAGAGGAGCAGAAAATGAAACAGCTAAAATCCAACCAAATAAAGAAGTGGATTTCAAAAGGGACAAGAAGTGATTAGAATCTGTTAGGGAAATAGAGAAGGCTAATATTATGAATATACCACAATTACTCTTCATCCAGATATATATATATAGAGAGAGATATATAGCTATATCCTGATTAGTGTGGATAATGAATCCCAGGAAGTAGCTGAATGTTGAGTTTGCACTATTCAAAGTTATAATTATGTAAAGTATGTTCATTGTTTGTAGTAGAATGGAAATATCCAGCACAAATACAAATCATATGACCACTTTGTGGAATCTGTTATTTGCTCTAATTAGGACCTAGTATATGTATAATATGTGTGTATAATGGATCTACATAGTGTATGTGGACATATGTGGGAATTATATGTGTATACAGATTTGAGTTGGTGGGAACTGAATTTGTGCTTTCT
>NW_027187360.1:7001095-7015198 GCF_028583685.1 Petaurus breviceps papuanus | reverse complement strand
TTGTGCTTTCTTGTTGGGGTGATTAGGATATGGATGGTAGAAAGCACTGAGGGGAGCTGACGATAAACTGATGCCTGGTGGCAGAAGAGAATAGGATTGTGAATAGTTCGGCTACATCTTGACTTAGTTCTTCTTTGGCTGCAATGATTGATTATATTGTAAATGGCAAACAATCAGGTACTTGCATCAGAGTGACTATTTCATGGACTGGTCACAGAGAAAGTACTTGTGCAGAACTCCTAGCTGTAGAGAATTCCATATAATCTGATCAACAAAGTACTGTTACAAAGAAGTCATTTATGGAAATGGCTTTGTTGTCCATAGAATTCTTATTTTAAGTGCTTACTATCAGGGAATTTTCCTTGTATGGTCAAATGGAATAGATTTGTGGTATTCTTTGTTGACAGTAGTAGTAAAATTCTGACTATCTCTGATGGCATGACTTTTTTTTTGGGGGGGGGGTGAGAGGCAGGATTACAGAATGAAAAATAACTATAGTCCCTGCCTTCCCTTAGCCTTCAGTCTAAAGGATATTTCCTTAATCGTAAGAACACTTAAAAATGTTTAACTTTACAGGATATATTCAATTTCCCTTTCCTTCTCTTATTTTAAATTTTGTGTTAAAAACATTTGATCCTTAACTTTTCAAGGTGAAAAATGATGTATTCAAGTTGCAAAAATATGTATAATACCAACTCACCCATATTTGGAAGAGAATGAACTGAGAATTTGTTTTGATTGGATGTATAATTTCACTGGTACATGTAATTCCCAGTGAGTAAACCACCATCACTTAGGCAAAGGTGCAAGTACTCTATGATTTATAGCCTTAGATAGCTACTAACAGGTTAAGTGACTTGCCCAGGGTCAGTATGTTATTTAATCCCCCTTCTTCTTCTCCTCCCATTAAATGACTAAGCCAATCATTTTCTACAAGTGGGGGACATACCAAATAAAAAACAAAGGTACCCTAATGACTAGAGCCTCAAAAAGCTCATGCACAAATTTTGGCTTTCTACTATATTCTCTGTAGTTTATTTGCTTGCAACTATGCACTGATTTTAATTTGGGAGAGGGGTTCCAGAAGAGTTGGAGACTAAATGGAAGTCCCATTCTCATGTCAGAAAAAGAATTGATTCTCCTATTTTCTGCCTTGGTGACTGTAAATCTCTTCTCTTCTACCAGTCTTTTTTTCTCTTTCATCTGCAAAATGAGAGGAATGATAATATTTGCACTACTGGCTTCATAGGGTTGCTGTGAGCAAGTATCTTTGTAAACTATAAAACCCTATAGAAACATATATGTGTATTTCTAAAGGACTATAGGACTATATTATCTCTATATATGTTACATCTATATCATATTCAGGCATATAGGTGGCTATTTGTGTATTGCATGCCTATCAAGGCATAGGAACATCTATGTTGAATCAGAATTTTTTTACTTTTTATTTCTTTCAAAACTAAAGTTTCAAGACTTCTTGGTCAAAAAAAGAAGCAATTTAAGTCCATAGGGAAAAAAAAGAAAAAAAGGGGGAAAAGTAACTCAGAGTATGACCTTCTTGTCCAATCCAAACAAATGCCCTTCGCACTAAGCTCTTCTCCATTAATCAATTAATAAGACAAGAGAGAAGATGATTCATTCTGGAAAAGATGATTTCATATTCATGCTCTTTAGTAAAAGAGGTAGGGCAGGATATCAATCAGAGACCCAGAATCAAGAGACCCAGGTTCAAAGCCCATCCCTGTCACTAAAAGGCTCGAACTTTATGCAAGCCACTTTGTACCTTGGTTTTCGCATCTGCAAGATAAGGATGATAATATCGGTATAACTTGCCTCACAGTTGGGGTGTGGGTGATATATAGCATTTTAGAACTGTAAAACATCACATAAATAAATGTAACTTGTTATAAGGGGGGGGGGGAATGCAAACCTGTGATCTCACTGGTATGAGGAACACCAAAGGAAGAAATTTTCTCTACCATTGTACAGATTGGCACCTGTTCTGCAACTTACAGACCTGCCGAGTTGCCTAGAAAACTAAGAGGCTAAATGACTTGGTCCAGAGGTCACACACAGCCAATAAATGTGTCAGAGACAAAACCATCTTTCTGATCTTTCTGATTGGAGTGAGCTATCCATATATTATATCACAGTACTTACATAAAGTCATTCTTACTTTGAAATACAAAAGATCTGTTAAGAGTCAACTTGATACATCATTTCATTTAAATGCTATTTTTCCCTAAGTGTAGGACATTTAGTATTAATGGACAAATTTAGGCTCCAAAATATTTGTTTTTCTCATCTTGCGGTGGGGAGAGAGAAATAAGACAAATCACTTATTTTTATAAACTAAATTTTATGTTTATTTTTCATTTACATCATTCATTTCCACAAGATTTTGAGTTACACATTTTCTCCCCGTCTTTTTCCTACCCACCACCCCTAAACAGTGATACCACTGTATACCCCCTCCCCCAATCTGCTCTCTCCTATATCCTCTCCATCCCCCCTCCAACTTTTCAGCAGGGCAAGATGGATCTCTATACCCTAGTGCTTGTGTATCTTATTTCCCAGTTGCATGTAAAAAGAAATAATAAAAAATATATTTTTAAAATATTTGATTTTAAAATTTTGAATTTCAGGTTCTTTCCCTTCCTCCCTTGTCACCCACCCTTATTGTGAAAATAGGCAATTCAATATAGGTTGTACATGTATAGCTATGCAAAACTTTTCCATATTGAATATATTGTGAAAGACTGACTATATTTCCCTCCATCCTATCCCGTCCCCCCACTTGTTCTATTCTCTACTTTGACCCTGTCCCTTTGCAAAAGTGTGTGCTTCTAACTTCCCTCCCCCACAACCTGATCTCTCCTCCATTATTCCCCCTCTCATCTCCTTCCCCCCTACTCTCCTGTAGGGTGAGATACCCTATTTGGTGTGTATGTCATTTCCTCCCTAAGCCAAATTCAATGAGAGTAAGGTTGACCCATTCCCTTTTGCCTTCATGTTCTTCCCCTCCATTGTAACAGTTTTCCCTTTCCTCTTCTATATGAGATAATTTACCCCATTCTGTCTCTCCCCATCTCTTTTCATTCATTATATTCCTCTCTCACCACTCAATTTCACCTTTTAAGTATCATCCCTTCCTTTTTTTTTTTTTTTTAAGCAATCAGGGTTAAGTAACTTGCTCAAGGTTACACGGCCAGTTATTTCTGGGTGTGGTGCTGAGTGTCTGAGCCCAGGATTCGATCTCCAGGTCGTCCCAACACTGGAGCCAGCGCTCTTACTCGCTGAGCCACCTGGCCTCCCCTAAGCAATTGGGGTTAAGTAACTTGCTCAGGGTTACACGGCCAGGTGTTTCTGGGTAGGTGCTAAGTGTCTGAGCCCGGGATTCGATCTCCAGGTCTTCTCAACACTGGAGCCGGTGCTCTTACTCACTGTGCTACCTGGCCGCCCCAGTATCATCCCTTCCCATTCAACTGGTCCTGTACCTTCTGTCTATGTATACCTATACACATATATACAAACACTCACATATGTATTCATATACCCATATACCCTCCTAAATAGACATATATATGTATGTACACACACACACACACACACACACACACACACATATATATATTTATATTCCCTTCAACTATTCTCATACTGAAAAAAGTTTCATAAGTTACAATTATTGTTTTTCCATGTAGGAATGTAAATAATTCAACTTTGATAACTTCCTTATGGTTTCTTTTCCGTTTACCTCCTCGTGCTTCTTATATCTGAATGCCAAATTTTCTTTTCAACTCTGGTTTTTTCATCACAGATACATTGAATGACGATATTTTCCCCTGAAACATGATGCTCTATTTTTCTGGTTAGGTGATTCTTGGTTTTAATCCCAGCTCCTTTGACCTCCAGAATATCATATTCCAAGCCCTTCAATCCCTCAATTTAGAAGCTGCCAGATCCAGTATTATCCTGATTGCATTTCCACAGTATTCAAATTGTTTCTTCTTCACTCCTTGTAATATTTTCTCCTTGATCTGGGAACTCTGGAACCTGGCTATAATATTCTTAGAAGTTTTACTTTTGGGATCTTTTTCAGGAGGTGATTGGTGGATTTTTTTTCAAACTCTATTTTGCCTCTGATTCTAAAACATCAGGGCAATTTTCCTTGAGAATTTCTTGAAGGATGATTTCTAGGTTCTTTTTTTGATGCTGGTTTTCAGGTAGTCCAATAATTTTTAAATTATCTCTCCTGGATCTATTTTCCAGGTCAGTGGTTTTTCCAATGAGTTATTTTACATTGCCTTCTATTTTTTCATTTGTTTGGATCTGTTTAATAGTATCATGATTTCTCATAAAATCACTAGCTTTCATTTGCTCCACTCTAATTCTGAAGGAATGATTCTCCTCAGTGAGTTTTTGAGATTCTTTTTCCATCTGGCAAATTCAGCTTTTTAAGGCATTCTTCCTCGTTGGCTTTTGGAGCCTCTTTTGCCATTTGAGTTAGTCTATTTTTTAAGGTGTTATTTTCTTCAGTCAGGCTGTTGACTCTCTTTTCATGATTTTCTTGCATCATTCTCATTTCTCTTCCCAGTTTTTCCTTCACTTCTCTTATTTGGTTTTCAAAATCCTTCTTAAGCTCCTCTATGGCCTGTAACCAATTCATATTTTTCTTGGAAGCTTTTGGTATAGGAGTTCTGACTTCATTGTCTTCCTCCTGTTCCATGCTTTGATCCTTTTCGTCCCTAAAAAAGGAATCTAAGGTTTGACTGCTGTGCTTGCTTTGCTTCCTTTGCTTGCTCATGTTGCCACTCAATAATTTGACTTGAGCTTTTTGCCACAGTAGAACTCTGCTTCCAGAGAGGAGAACTTTGTCCCAAATTGCTGGAGTTTTTGCAGCTTTTGAAACTATTAGTTGGGTGCCCTCTCTGAAGCCTCCACCTGCTCTGGCACCTGGTCATATACCCCAGGGCCTCCATCCTAGACAGTGATCCAGATCCAAGCAGGTTAAAGCAAGAGTGATTACCCTCAGACTGATTGCTTGGTCCCCTTACAATCTGCAAGCCAGGAGCTATGAAGCAGCCATGGGGTGGCAGCCACAGTGCCTCAGCCACTTCTCTCCCCTGGGGGCAGAGGCCAGACCACACTCCCTGATCCCCTGTTCCCAAAGTCCACACTGAACTCTCACTTTGTCTTTGGCATTTATGGGTTGATAATTCTGGAAACCACCACAGCTGCTGGTGATCCACTTTCCTGAAAATCTGTTCCAGGGTTGGGTCCACCCTGAGGCTAAAACCACAGGCTCATGCAGGGCTGAGCTCTTCTCCCAGTAGGCTGCAATGGACTCTTCCTGTCCACCTGCCAGGCTACCTTCAGTGTGAGGTTTGTTTCTCTCTGTCACTTTGTGGGTTCTGTAGCTCTAAAGTTTGTTTAGAGTCATTTTATAGGTATTTGAGGTGGTTTTGGGGGGAGCACAGGGAGTTTTCCTGCTTCTATGCAGCCATCTTGGTTCCCCCCTCTCACGTCAGAAACTTCACTTATAATCATCATTGTTGGTAACAGAAGTAAAGAACCCACAAAGATGGGGGAATGGAGAAACAGGGTTATAGAATACAAAATAATTATAATCCCTGCCTTCTTGTATGCCTACAGTCTAAAGGGTATCTCCTTCAATTTAAGAGGGCTTAAAATGTGAAAATTTACAGAATCTATCCAAACTTTCTTCCTTTCTCTTATTCAATATATTTCATTAAGCACATTTGGTCCTACTGATGACAAGAGGTTGGGGTGAGGAAGGATAGAGGGAAGGGGAAAAACACTGCTCTCAGGGTGATATAATAAATAATTCCCTTCCAGTTATGAGACTATTGTTACATGAAACTTAAAGTAATCTTCTAAGCAGAGCTTGGGGGCACCTGTGCCTTTTAAGTGAAACTATTCTGTTTCTAGGGAAATACATACTTTAAAAAATTAAGCTTGAGGCTAAAAGCCTTCCACAATAAATCTCCCTCTGGCACCCTTCTCTTGGGACAAATATACCAAGAAATCTTCAAATAGGGCACTTATGGGCCTTATCAGCTGGTGTCTCCCTTCTTCTGGAGAAGTCCCTTTGTTTCTCATTAAGAAACCGAGTTCAGTTGGACATCTCCTGAGGTTCAATTAAAAAAAAAAAATTCCCTCAAAGGACTAAAACTTATTTCCTTCCAAAAACAACCCTTAGGGAACAGAAAGCAGACACTTTACAAATGATTGTTGCAGCTATTAGGAACCCCAATTCCCACTTTCCTGATGGCATTAAAAAAAAAAAACACCAAGCCTACCACAATTCCCTCAGTGCAAAAGTGGACTCAAGTGCAACTTGCCCACAAAACATAACATCCAACTGGGATCTTTCAACATTTTCCCCATTTGCATAATGAATGTAGGGGCTGCTAGCAGGAGATCTGCAGACAACAGACTTTCCAAGGAACCTACTCTGGGGAAAGCATGCCGTAAAGGCTAAGTGCCATTTAGTTACTTAGGACATTCATGCTTGAAAAAATTTGATATTAAATTTGAAATGAAACACCTACAACTACAGTAACTCTTCAATGCTACCTAAGTAGTAGCAGAGCTAGAATCACAGGATTTTCGACTCTGATGACCTTTTTCCTCCATCTAAATAGTGTATATCCCCCCCCCCCCAAATCTCACTTTTCTTATTTGGGGTAAAAGACACATGGCATTATTGCCAGCCTAGGCTCCTCCCTCATGCCCTAGAGCATTCTTCCTCCTGGAAGATCATGCTGTCCTGGAATTCATGGAAAGAAATGCTCACAGTCCCTCCCTCTGATTAGATGACTCCTTCTAGAACCTTCACTTAAGAAGAGTTACTGGGTCAGTCCTCTTAATTCCTCATTGGACTGTGATCCAGTCTCCTCCATTGTGCCCCTTCATCCTTTTCAGCTTCCTTTTATGTGTTTTATACCATTAGAATGTGAGTTTCTCACTGGCAGGGACCATATTTCTTCTTGTATTCCCTGCACTCTGCACAGTATATGGCGACTGTTTAATAAATGCTTATTGGCTGGCTGAATTGGAACTCTAAAGGTGAAACAGACTTTTCAGATCATCTATTCTAATTTCTTAATTTTAAAGATGAGGGTGCTAGGGCCCAAAGAGTTGAGGTAACCTGCCCAAGACCAAGCTAGTAAGCAGTATAGAGTGGGAATTTGAACTCAGTCTTCTTATTTCAAAGCCAGGGATGAGTCTTCAGCACCACATTATGTTCCCTTGTGTTATTGCCCCCATTTTGCATCTGAAAAAATTGAGGCCTAGACTGGTAACTCCACTTACCCAAGATCACAGAATTAGTAAATGTTGGAATCAAGGCTTACACCAGGTCTTTTGATTGCCAGAGTCTTTCCACTATACTGCGATGTCCCTCTGCAACATGATGTGAATTCCCTATTTCATTTCTACACCGTAAGTAAAACATCTTCCCCACTGTAAAAGGAAAGATAAGGAATCTGAGCACCAAAGAAGTACAGGGATGGGGTTGAAGATGAGATAGTGCATATGTCATGGTTTGGGGGTGTTTTGTTTTGCAGTAGGAGACATTTGTCCTTGTAAATGGGACACATTCTTATTTTTCTTGATCTGCCTCAAGGCAATTTAGTGAACTAATTTATCTCAGATATAGAAATCTATGACTAATAGCTAAATAACAGAACATTTATAAGAATTCATGCAATCCATGGCAGGAAGCTTCTATACAAAATCTCTAAGAAGTGGATATTCAGCATCAACTCATAGACCTCCAGTGAGAAGAACCCTTTGTTAAGCAGATTTTCCTTGAATTTAGCTCAAATTCATCTCTCAATAATTCCCCCACTATCCAATTGCTACTCATTCTGCGTCATGGGGCCAAACCAAAAAGTGAATTTTCCATGTTACAGAACTTCAAATACTTGAATCAATCAACAAACATTTAAGAAATACCTACTGTATACCAGGTACTATATTAAAAGACAAAAATGAAACCATTAGCTTTTAAAGAGCTTACATTCTGTGCTTAATGACAAATCTCATGTCATAGCCAAGTCATTTACAGATTGCACATTCCCAACTCCTTCAACTGCTCTTCTGACTATCAGGACTAATTTTCTCTGTCCATCAGCTTGGCACGGCATTTCATAAAAATGCGGTACTCTGAATGCAAAAGATCATTGCACTGGGCATCCTCCTCCTGGTCATTCAGGCCCTCATCTTCACTTGGATGCCTTAAATCTAACCTTAACCCTAACCTACCCTACATGTCCAATTTGTTGCCAAAATAATCCTGCTGTTGCCATAGCATCTGTCTATTACCACCCTATTTTCTATCCATAGAGCTACCATTCTATTTCAGCCCCTCATCTCTTCTGTAGGCCACTGCATAAGCATCCTAATCAGTCTTTTCCTCACCATCTAGCCTGTATACAATTACCAAAGTATCTACCTAAAACTCTGGTTTGATCCTGCTGTACCCTCCCACCGGACCTGCATCAGTAAATTCCAGTGTCTCAGAGAAAATTTTCCATTTGTCATTTAAAGTTCTTTATACTTTGATCTTTTCCTACCTTTCTGGTCTTATTAAAAAAGGCTCTCCTTGCATTGTGTAATACAGACACACTGGCTTGCTCCTTGTTCCATTCACAGGAAACTCCATTTCCCATCTCTAGGCTTTTTGCCCTCTCTGTACCTCTACCCCACCACCATACCTGGAGTGCACATTCTTCTTACCTCTGCCTCCTGGAATCCCTGGATTCCTTCAGGACTCAGTTCAACACTGCCTTTTGCACAGTCTTGCCTGATAACTGATGCTAATGCCACCCCTCCCATAGCCACCATGTGCATGTTTGTGTGTGTATAGATTGCATGTATGTATTAGGTACTATTATATATCCATGTAACTTCCCCCATTAGAATCTAAATAAGTTCCTTAAGAACTAAAAAAGTTCCTTTTTGTCCTTCTATCCCCAAGTTTAGCACAATGTTTTGTTGTGATTGTTGTGGTTGTTGTTGAGTTGTTTTTCAATTGTGGCTGACTCTTCCTGATCCCATTTGGGGTTTTCTTAGCAAAAGATACTGAAATGGTTTGCCATTTCCTCCTCCAATTCATTTTATAGATGAGGAAACTGAGGCAAACAAGGTTAAATGACTTGCCCAGGGTCACACAGCTAAGTAAGCATCTGAGGCTGGATTTGAACTCAGGTTTTCCTTACTCCAGGCCCCTCAATCTACTGTGCCACCTAGCTGCCATTTAGCACAATGGTAAGCACTTGCTTAATTCTTGTTGATTGATTGATTTAAGTATATGATATAAATAACAGCCCTCCCCTAAGAGAAATAAGACATTTGCTTACTGCTTCAGTAGTGTTACTTTAAGAGACTGGAAGATGTCTCCAAGGCTAGCTAACTCAGTTTCTCTTTCTATAAGTTGGAGTATATGATCATTGTTCTTTCTTTCTTTTTTCCAAAGCACTTTGAAATCACCAGATCAGAAGCAGCACAGAGCATTACTATTCTTGTACAGTAGTGCTGTGGCATATAATTAAATCATTAAGAGGCAAATTAAATCCTCCAGCAGTGTTCCTCTAAGTATTTGTGGGCAAACCTATTAGCATTGTACCAGTAAACTCTGGTTACTGCATGCAAACTGAGTAGCTTCACCATCAGAGGCTTTTGGGGTACACAGGGGGTGTGACCTTGTATGGAAAAATGCAGGAGGGCTGATAGAGTAAGGATGCCTGAACTGGATTGGACTAATGGCAGTGCTTCAGAAATCTCCTGAAAACGGAGCTGACAAAATTCACCTATTGAGTGACAACAGTGGAGCTCGTTCTTTTATGGGGTAAATAGATTCCAGTGTTTTTAACTTTCCACTTTAGCTTTGTCACAGGATGAAGGATCAGAGACCAAAAGCAAGAAGGGACTTCAGAAATTATCTTCTTCAACTCTCTCATTCCATAACCACTATCCCTTATCCCTCCTGAATATACTCTCTAATATTCATTGAATCACACAATCTTGGAATTGGATGGAACCTCAAGGACTACCTAGTCCAGGGTTTGGGACACTGTGGCCCTCTAGGTCCTCAGGTGCAGCCCTTTGACTGAATCCAAACTTCATCGAAGTCATCCTTCCTAAGAAGGTCCTCCTAAGGGTAGGTAGTGGTTATAGGAGCAATGGATATTCAACGAAGTTTGGATTCAGTCAAAGGGCCGCACTTGAGGACTTAGAGGATCACAGGGTCCCCGCTCCTGGACTAGTCCAACCCCATTTCACAAAAGAAGTCCCTCTACAACATTCCTGGCAAGTGCACAGCCACCCTATGCTTGAAGATGTCCTATGGTGAGGAAAGTGAGGAGTTCCCTAGCTACTGAGGTAGGCCATTCCACTTTGGGGTAGTTCTACTTGTTAGAAAGATTTTCCTAACACCAAAACTAAGTTTGTCTCTGTGAACTTTTTCCTGTCTTGGTTCTGTCCTCTGGGGTCAAACAGTCTAAGTCTGAATTCTATTCCGCATGACAGTCCTTCAAATATTTGAAGACAGCCATCACAACCTCTCTTCTCCAGGACAAACTATATTTCCTTCTTAAGCTGATTCTTATATGCCTTGGGTTGAAGGTTCTTCAGCATCTAGATGACATAGTGGATGGAGTACAGGACCGGGAGTCAGGAGTTCAAATTTAGCCCCAGACACTGGGAAAGTCACTTAACCCTGTTTGCCTCTATTTTTCCATCTGTAAAATGAGCTGGAGAAGGGAATGTCAAACCACTCCAGTATCTTTGCCAAGGAAACCTCAAATAGGGTCACAAAAAGTCAGACACAACCAAAAAAACCGGCTGAACAACAATATTGTGCAAACCCTGGAGATGTAAAGACAAAAAGGAAATGATTGAACAACAAGAAGGTCCTTTGATGTGCTAGGAGCCCTACACTACTTGCTTATCAATGTTCTTCCTACACTTTGGCACCTAGAATGGAACAGAATATACCAGACATGGTCTCACCAGCCATGCTTAAACAGAACCATCATTTCTCTTTTCTCAGGCACCATGGATCTCAATGCAGCCCAAGATTCCATTCACTTAATGTGACCTTAATTTTCCTGATGGTATGGCACATTTGTGGTAGCCCCAGAGATTGTCTGTGGAAGTAGAATTTTCAGGATAATGTAATCTCTGCATGTAACTTGATATATATGGCATCAACTCATATTCTGGCTGACCCATTGACAGTTGTTGCTGCCCACAGACTTTCAATGTGTTGTGACTTGTGTTTTGGTCAATATTCTGATCATTTATATGATGACCCTGCTTAAACCATTTAATAAAATGTAAACAACATGAAAGTCTATTGGAAGTCAAAATAACTCATTATTGCTGGTTATACACACATCAAAATCCTGAGGGGGGCCTGACCTGATTGTAACTTTCCTCTAGAGCCATATAATAATTTCAGCTGTGAAAGGAAATTTTATGGCATGTAAGATTAGCCCACACTAATGCAAGGTCAAAAATAATAGAATCAATAGGCAAACTCAATACTGTTAACATTTTGAGAAAATTACTACCAGAAAACAATGTCAACAACAGATTGAAATGGGTCTCCAAAGTCGTCTTATTGATTTCCTTTCACTTGGGTGACAATCCAACTCTTTCTTCTTTGCAACACGGTATCTAATTTTTTTTTTTTGGTATTTTTTCTCTCAGCTCTGCTTTAACCATGGAATATTTCTGTGTTACTTTTTTGACTGATGTCAAGCATTACATGCATGGAGAAAACTAATATGGCTGTCTATACAGAAGAGAACAGGGCATAAAGACTTATTCCATCAGGCAGGGTATTTAGAGAGCCCTTCACTTAGGGCTCATTTAATAAATCCAGTAGTTATTTTAATTACTGTAAGGCACCCAAGTGCAAATGTAAATGATGTCATTAATAAATTTCTAAATAAATAAAAACCTTTTTATTAGAATGCCCTCAGGCTGGGTGATGGTCTTATCTTAGCAATGTGGCAAATATATATTTTTCCTTCATATCTGAGGATGATTGCACAGACTTTTGGAGAATGGCTGATAAGATCAATAAGCAAGTGGTGGATTTCTTCTTTTTACCCCAACCTGATGTGCAAATGCTGAAAGTGGTTCTTTGATTTGAAACTGTAGCTGCTCACCCAGAGGACCGGAACCACTTGGGAACTGGTCTCCCCGCCTCAGATGACTTTCCTTAGTCAGACTCCTCAGCATCAGCACTCAATCCCTGACAGCTGAGAATACTGCAGGATTGGTAGTGTTAAAGTTCCTCTGTGGTTCAGACCAAGGTCTTAGGGTCTAATGCCATCCTTCCTGGGTCCTCCTAGAGTGTGTAGTGGTTACAGGAGCAATGGATATAAAGTCAAAGAGCCCGAGTTCAAATCCTAGATCTGGCCCTTGCTGGTTTGTCACCTCCACAAATAATTTCTCTTCTCTGGGACTCAGTTTACCAATCTACAAAACCAAGGGATTGGCCTATATGAAGCAGCAGCGTGGAAAATGGGGAGAACACCACTGTTTCTGGAGTCAGGCGATCTAGATTCAAATCTACTTGTGTGACCATGGGCAAGTATTTACTCACTCTGGGGCTAGGTTCCTTATCTGTAAAATGGAAAGGTTGTTAAAGTTCTAGATGTATGATCTGATGACTGTGTGTGTGTTCCATATAATATGTGTGTATATATTCCATATATTCCTACACACACACACACACACACACACACACACACACACACACACATTCTTCAAGTGCCTTTCTATTCTAAAAAACCTATGACCAAAAGCATACTGGTTAATATTTAACCACTGGCTCTCTGAAAAAAAAAGTACATATGAAACATTTTTAGGTTTAATCTGCATTATTACTATTTTCTCCATTGCTTACTTAAGTCTAGAGAATCAACAAAACAGTAAATCAAGCCCTGATTTGTAGTTTTTCTCAATTCCTGAGGTGTAAATGATCGCATGAAAATTTTAACAATCAGCTTTCACAGACTGGTTCAACGTGTCTCTGTCGTAGCCTTGCTGAGTCTGAAGAACTCAATATAGCTACCACATGTTGCTGTCTATATACATATACATGTCTATACCAAGAAATCTGTGTTTGAATTCAGTGCTAGTAGAAGAGCTGGTACCTTTCTGGTAACTCTGTAGTCATTCCCCTTAATATTCAGTGAGCAAACCTTGTTTAAGGGCCTGTAGCATACCAAGAAAAGTATTGAGCCCTGAGGGAGCTTTTTAACCACGTATAGGTACTGTCCATGGGAGATTGTCTTGGCAAATATACTGGAGTGGTTTGACATTTTCTTTTCCAGTGGACTAAGGTAAACAGAGTTTAAGTGACATGCCCAGGGTCACACTTCTAGAAAGTATCTGACATCACATTTGAACTCAGATCTTCCTAATGGCAGACCCAGCATTCTGTCCACCTAACTGCCTCCAAGATAAGATAAAATGATCTTGACTAGATACTCTTGTTAAGTGGGTCCCACCAAGTTAAAAAATAGACATCACACATTTCTGTTGATGTTTCTTGTCTTTGGCGGGTCCATTTGCCACCCTTTAAGTATATGTCTGTATATTCCTGTGACTCTGAACAGATGATACCCACAAAGAAACCTGGCACTCATCCTACACTAAGATAGTCCCCTCCATTCAACCCAATCACCCTGTTGATAGGAGACGAAAGCTATTTTTGTTGGCCTCGACCTTCCAGGGATGTACAGAGAGACAGCTGAACCATGAATATATCAATATGTCCTGTGCAATATGGAAAACCTGACTTTAGAATTATAAACCCTTATATTTTTATAATTCTTTGTGGTTTAAAAAGCACTTAATATACATTATTGTAATTTATCCCCCCCACCCCCCAAAAAAAAAATCCCAAGAGGCAGTGTGGTATAATGGACAAAAAAAAAAACTGGCCTTGGAGCCAGGAAGATCAGAGTTCAAGTCCTATCTCTGAAACATAGTAGCTGTGTGACCCTGTAAGGGTTATGGGATTTAAAGATCTCCCATGCCCCATGGACGTGC
>NW_027187360.1:6974235-7001085 GCF_028583685.1 Petaurus breviceps papuanus | reverse complement strand
ATATTTGTAATCTCTATAGGCATTGTGAATATGGCATTGCTGATACAGACCCTGAGCAAGTCACCTAACCTTTTATTGCCCTGGGTGACTCTAAAATTATAAGTAGTTGAGAAGTTGGTAGAGGGAGTCTCCTCACCAGGGAGGTCCTTAAATCACTGACATCACAGATTCAATATCTATATCTTGGGGGTGGAGCCAAGATGGCAGAGTAGAAGCCACGACCTTCCCGCGGCTCCTGCTTCCACCCTCCCCAATCCATGTAAAAAGGGGATTCTAAACAAACTTTGGAGCTGCAGAACCCACAAAATGACACAGAGAAGCTAACCTCCCACTGAGGACAGCTGGGCAGGCCGGCAGGAATCGGCCATCGCAGCACTCTGGGAGCTGAGCCCAGCCCCACACCGAGGCTTTAGCCCCAGGGCGGGCCTGACCAGCCGCCAGCCAGAGGGACTCCAGATCAGCAGTAGCTGTGGCCGTTTCCAGATTTATCAATACATAGATGCGAAGGACAAGGTGAGAGGCCAGTGCAGTCTAGACTTTGGGACCCAGGAAGTGGGAGTGTGTGGCTTTTACCCCGGAGCGAGAAACCGCTGAGATGCCAGCACAGCCTGCCAGCGCCACGTGGCGGCTTCAGCTCCTGGCCTGTAGAGTGTAGGGGGACCAAGCACCAGTCTGAGGGGTCATCACTCTTGCTTTAACCTGCTTGGATCTGGATTGCAGTCTAGGGTGGAGGTCCTGGGGTGTGTGTCCAGCTTGCCAGAGCATGTGGAGACCTCAGAGAGGGCACCCATCTAATACCTCCGGCAGCTGAGAAAACCCCAGCATTTGGGACAAAAACTCCCCTGTCTGATGGCAGAGTCCTACTGTGGCAAAAAGCCCAAAAGTCAAATCATTGAGTGGCAAAATGAGCAGGCAAAGGAAACAAAGCAGACAGAATTCCAACATTACACTCCTATTTTGGGGATAAGAAGGAGTAAGGCATGGAACAGGAGGAAAACAGTGAAGTCAGAACTCCTGCACCAAAAGCTTCAAAGGAAAATACAAGCTGGTTACAGGCCATAGAGGACCTTAAGAAGCAGATAAGAGAAGTGGAGGAAAAATTGGGAAGAGAAATGAGAACAACGCAAGAAAATTAAGAAATGAGAGTCAACAGCCTGACTGAAGAAAATAATACCTTAAAAAACAGACTGACTCAAATGGCAAAGGAGGCTCAAAAAGGCAATGAGGAGAAGAATGCCTTAAAAAGTCGAATTTGCCAGATGGAAAAAGAATCTCAAAAGCTCAATAAGGAGAATCATTGCTTCAGAATTAGATTGGAACAAATGGAAGCTAATGACTTTATGAGAAATCAAGATGCTGTTAAACAGATCCAAACAAATGAAAGAATAGAAGGCAATGTGAAATATCTCATGGGAAAAAAACACTGACCTGGAAAATAGATCCAGGAGAGATAATTTAAAAATTATTGGACTGCCTGAGAGCCATGACCAAAGTAAGAGCCTGGAAAGCATCCTCCAGGAAGTTCTCAAAGAAAGCTGCCCTGATGTTTTAGAACGAGAGGGCAAAATAGAGGTTGAAAGAATCCACCAATCACCTCCTGAAAAAGATCCCAAAAAGAAAACTCCTAGGAATATTATAGCCAGGTTCCGGAATTCCCAGATTAAGGAGAGAGTATTACAAGCAGCCAGGAAGAAACAATTTGAATATTGTGGAAACACAATCAGGATAACCCAGGATCTGCCAGCTTCTACACTGAGGGATCAAAGGGCCTGGAATGTGATATTCTGGAGGTCAAGGGAGCTGGGATTAAAACCAAGAGTCACCTACCCAGCAAAACTGAGTATCATGTTTCAGGGGAAAATATGGTCATTCAGTGGAATAGAGGACTTTCAAGCATTCTTGCTGAAAAAACCAGAGTTGAATAGAAAATTTGACATTCAGATACAAGAAGCAAGAGAAGCATGAGAAGGTAAACAGGGAAAAGAAATCATAAGGGACTTATCAAAGTTGAACTATTTTTTTTTAAGCAATCGGAGTTGGGTGGCTTGTTCGGGGTTGCATGGCCAGTTGTTGTTTCTGGGTGTGGTGCTGAGTGTCTGGGCCCGGATTTGATCCGGGTTGTCCCGGCACTGGAGCCGGTGCTCTTGCTCTCTGAGCCACCTGGCCATAGTTGAACTATTAACATTCCTACATGGAAAAACAATAATTGTAACCTATGAAACTTTTCTCTGTAGTTGAAGGGATTAGAAATATATGTATGTATGTATATATATATGTGTGTCTTTATATGAGGGTATGCGGGCATATGAATACATATGTGAATGTATGTATATACGTTTACAGGTATACATAGATAGAGGGCGCGGGACCAATTTAACAGGAAGGGATGATACTTAAAAGGTGAAATTAAGAGGTGAGAGGAATATAATGAGAGGAGATGGGGAGAGACAGAGTGGGGCAAACTATCTCATACAGAAGAGGCAAGGGAAAAATGGTTACAATGACGGGGAAGAATAGGAAGGCAAAAGGGAATAGGTCAACCTTATTCCTATTGAATTTGGCTTGAGAAGGGAGGGAAATACACACTAAATAGGGGATCTCACCCTCCAGGAGAATAGGGGGGGAAGGGGATGTGACGGGGGATGATGGAAGGGAGGGCAGGCTGGGGGAGAGGGAAGTTGGAAGCACCCACTTCTGAAAAGGGAAAGGATCAAAGTAGAGAATAGAACAAGTGGGAGGTGGGATAGGAGGGAGGGAAATATAGTCAGTCTTTTACAATACATCTACTATGTTATTGTTTTGCATTAGCCACACATGTACAACCTATACTGAACTGCTTGTCCCCCCAGTGGGGGTGGGTTGCAGGGGGGGAAAGGGAATGAATCTGGAATTGAAAGTTTTAAAATCAAATATTCAAATATATATATATATGTGTGTGTGTGTGTGTGTGTGTGTGTTTGTGTGTGTGTGTATACTATTATTAATACCATCTTACATGTAATTAAGAAAAAAGATATACAGGCACTGAGGCATAGAGATCCACTGGAAAAGTTGAAACGGGTATGGGAGAAAATATGGGAGAGAGCAGATTGGAGGTGGGGATATCCTGTGGGACTGCTGTTTTGGGGGAATGGGTGGGGGAAAAACGGGGAGAAAATTTGTAACTCAAAATCTGGCGGAAACGAATGATGTAAATCAGCAGTTAATAAAACATTTAAATTAAAAAAAAATATCTATATCTTAACAAGCCTATGAGAGGCAGTATGGGTAGTGGTGAGAGGATCCAGCATCAGAGTCAGGAATCCACAGGTTCAAATCACCACTCTGGCATATAATAAGTAGATAAGGCTGGGCAAGTCACTGGATCTCTCAGTACTCTAGGAAATGCTTGAAGATTCTAAACTGCTGAATAGTTGCTTGTCTCCTATCGTTTAG
This sequence comes from Petaurus breviceps papuanus, assembly GCF_028583685.1. NCBI lineage: Eukaryota > Metazoa > Chordata > Mammalia > Diprotodontia > Petauridae > Petaurus > Petaurus breviceps. The sequence goes on along the minus strand of NW_027187360.1, from coordinate 6,997,650 downwards.
GAGGGTCTTCTCATTAGATATGTGTTCTACAGGAATAAAACCATAGATCCAGACCAAAAACAATACACAATTCAGCCCTGTGAGGTTGGTAGTATACAAAAGGGGTGTCAAGCTCAGTGCAAAACTCCTGAGTGAGGTTCACTAGATTAATATATAATTGGAGGGGTGGCTAGGTGGCATAGTGAATAGAGCACTGGCTCTGGAGTCAGGAGGACCTGAGTTCAAATATGGCCTCAGACACTTAACACAAAAACCAGCCGTGTGAACTTGGGCAAGTCACTTAATCCCAATGGCCCTCCAGAAAGCAAATAATAATAATAAATATATATAATTGGAAATTATTTTAAAAAAACAAGCAAAAACACAATGCAATATAGATGATGGTTTCCTAAATCAATATTTAGCAGGCAGGGGTCTGTTTCTACTTAAATTTCATATCACTGCTATGCATATTACTTATCTACTTTACATATAAGGAAAGTGAGGCTCATTACTTTATTACTATGATGATGATGATGATGATGAAGGGGGTAATTCAAATTTATATAGAAGTAGAACCTTCTAAGAAACAACCCTTGGAGCTAGAGAAGACAGGTTCAAGCCCTGACTCTGACATATGTGGGGTCCCTCTTCTCTTTCTGTCCCCCTTCTCATGCATAGAAGAGAGGGCTTTAACTATAGGAAAGAAGATTGAAAAAAAATGATCCAGGTCATGACAGCACTCCCTTGAAGTGAATGACTGAAGGTCAGAGGGAAGATATTCTATTAATGCTTGATCTGTTTTAGGCAGCTAGGTAGTGTGGTGGATAGAGCAAAGGGCATAGAGCCAGGAGGACTCATTTTCTTGAGTTCAAATCCAGTCTCCACATTTACTAGCTATGTGACCCTCGGTGAGTCACTTAACTTTATTTGCTTCAGTTTCCCTATCTGTAAAATGGGCTGGAGAAGGAAATGGCAAACTGCTTCAGTGTCTTTGCCAAGAAAACCCCAGATGGGGTCACAAAGAGTAGGACACAATTCAAACAACTGAACTGACTTACTCTATAGTAAGTCTGGTGTGTAACAAGCACTTATCAAAAGTGTGTTGTCAAGGGCAGCTAGGTGAATAGACCACCAGCCCTGGAGTCAGGAGGACCTGAGTTCAAATATGGCCTCAGACACTTAACACTTACTAGCCGTGTGACCTTCAGCAAGTCACTTAGCCCCAATTGCACTCCAAAAAAAAGTGTGTTGTCCAACTGCTCCTTCATGGGGTGTCCAATGAGTCCTTACCCACCCCCATCCCCACCATTTCACGACATAGTGAACAAAAACCAGGCAGATATCCCTGCCCAACAACAGAGACCAAGAAAATCACCAGGCCTTCTGGATTTCCATTGCATAGCTACTGTGTTTCCCCGATAATAAGACACTTTCTAATTATTTTTTTTTGGACAGAAAAACACCAGAGGGTTTATTTTCAGGGGAGGGCTTATTTTAATGAACATTGACAGCAATTTTAATAAACAGGTAAATGTGAACAAAAAAATGTACCTTTATTCAATAAGCAAATCACTGGTTAAGAACAGGATGACGCGCTCACTGCTGCAGCTCTGATTGGATGCAGCTCGGAGCGCGGCGTGCGTTTCACCCGGGGGAGGGGGGACGGTGCATACAGAGGGTACCGTAATGTAGCGTGTAGCACAGGGGATTACCTTCACTACAGTAGCAATCTCAATAGGGCTTATTTTTGGGGGAGGGCTTATTTTAGAGGAACCTTACACAGTAAGGGGAGGGCTTATTTTCGGGATAGGTCTTATCGGGGAAACACGGTAAGGCTTCATTTCACCAATTCCAAATTTATATTATTATATTATCATCTGGCCCATATATGTCTCTGCATCTTTTCTTAGAGCTATCTAGGTAGTACAGTAAGGAAATAGAGCAATAAACTTGAACTCAGGAAAACATGAGATCGAATCTTGCCTCACATGCTATTTATTATGGCTCTGGGCCCCTTCTTTAACCTTGCTTAGCCTCAGTTTCCTCCTCTATAAAACAGGGACAATAAGAACACTTTTCTCACAAGATTTTCATTAGGCTCAAATGAGGCTTTCTATGCCAAGTGCTCTGCAAACTTTAAAATGTCATATACATATTAACTATTATTACTATTATTATTATTCTACAAGAAGAAGAAAAAAAAACTTTTGGAATGCTTTGCTAAGATCTAGATAAACTATACCTGTAGCATTATTTTGATAGATGAGCTTAGAAATCCTTTTCCCCTATTTTTTTTTTGTTAGGGCAATTGGGGTTAAGTGACTTGACCAAAGTTACACAGCTTTCCCCCTGTTCTTCATGAAGCCATTTGTGCTAGCTGTTTGTAATCACTGCTTCCTTTTCTAAACAGTTTACTGATGAACTCTTTGATGACTCACTTTAATGATTTCCCCCAAATCAAAGGCAAAATAACTGGCCCAAAATTTGCAGGCTTGGCTCACTTCCCTTTTGGAAGGACTTTTGTCCTTCCAATAGTAATAATATTAGATAACATATATCTAGCAGACACTACACTAAGCACTTTACAATTACTCTCATTTGATCCTCACAATCCTGAGAAGTTGGTGCTATTATTATCTCCATTTTACAGATGAGAAAACTGACGCAAAACAGAAGTGGCTTGCCCCAAGGTCATCTAGCCAGTAAGTTTCCGAGGCCACATTTGAACTCAGGTTTTCCTAAGTCCAGGCCTAGCAGTCTATGCTCTGTGGCACCTCTCTTGTTCTCCATGGTCATTCAAGTGTCATTGACATTAACTCAGCAACCACATTTGCCTATTCTTTTGGTACCTGAGGATATAGTCCATCTGGGCTAAATGACAAATTAATTAAAGGTTCCTGGGTCTTCACTGACTTTCCCTTTACTTATCTTTAGCTTTTACTCCCTATTTTCCAATTTTGTTCATCATTTCCAGAACAAAGATTATTCTTATTGATGGAGAAAAGACCAAGAAAAGATTGGAGCCATCTACATCTTCTCTGTTGTTGGTTACCATCCAACCTCACCCTCCACTTTCCCCCCAGCAAGCAGGCCTGACCCTTCTTTCAGTCTTCTTTCTCCCAATATAGCTTTTAAAATGCTTTTCTGTTGTCAAGTTTCACTCCTAACACTGTTTTTATAGAACTCAACCATGTCCTTATATTTGTTTGATATTACTTGCCCTTAGCTCTCCCTTTTGTGTACAATTTAAATTTTAGTTTGGATGCAAGGAGAGCTAAAGAACTGTGGAGGAAGGTGCTGATGGTCTAACTACTAAGAGTGAATGCTCCAATAAGAGTTATGATCTAAGAGTCCAGGACCACAGAGCTCCCCCAAGGTCAGCTGGTCTTCCTAGGTTTCAGGAAGCATGTAGGTATAATGAAGGGCAAACACAACATTCAATGGGAACGCCCAACCAGAACCTTTTTGTCTTTGGCAGTGAGGTGACACCAAAGAGGATAGGGAACTGTACCTGGAGTCAGGAAGACCTGAGTTCAAATCTTGCCTCAGGCACATTAGTTATTGTACGACCCTAGGCAAGTCACTTAATGCTGCCTGCTTCAGTTTCCTCATCTGTAAAATAGGGACAATAATAGCACTGACCTCCTAGAATTGTTGTGAGTCTAAGATGACATAATATTTGTAAAATTTTGTGCAACTCTTAAAATACCATATAAATGCTGTTTGCAGCTGGGTTGTGCAGTGAATAAAGCTAGACCTTAAGAAGACTTGGGCTCAAATTTAGACTCAGATATTTATTAGCTCTGTGCCTATGGACAAATCACTTAATTTCTTTATCTGTCTCATTTTACTGAAGTGTAAAAAGGGGATCATAATAGCACCTACCTCACATGGTTGTTGTAAGGATTAAATGAGGTAATGTCTATAGAACACTCCTACATGCCCCGCATATAATAGGTGCTTAATAAATGTCTATCTCCTCTATCCTGTGCATTGACATTGACAGTGATATCCAATATCTCTTCCTTCACCCTCACCTGCACACAGTTTCAGATACAGAAAGGGAAGTTCCTCTATCATGGGAATCTCACATGTTTCTAACTCCTCAATACAATACTACTCTACTCCTACCTTTTCTTATTTCTTTTGAATATGATATGTCCAACCAGAGTCATATGATAGTCACTAGTTTTCTCACACGAAGTGTCACCCATTTGCTTCCAATTTTCTTCTTTGAGTTAGGACCTTTAATTCAGGTTATTTGCGGCCAAAATTTTGACTATGTGAGTATAAACATTTGAAGAGATGGTTTTACTACTAGTTTTCTTATTTTGTCTCCTGTGGACTTCTGACCATTCCAAGAGCTTTACTTTATATGCCTATATATTTCTGTGAAAGTAACTAAATTATGTCAAGATTATATTACTGAGATTCATTAAAATATAGCAAATTCATGGAAAAGGAAGGGCTTGCCAGGGACAGATCTTTGATATATAGTTCCATTAATAAAAATCCATAATCATGCATGCCATCTAGGTAATAAAACTATGCTGCCCTAAGGACAGAAGGGAATCTTAACAATGGAAAACTAGCCAGTCGCTCAGCACCATAGAAAGTTCAACACTTCTACTGGGTGGACTCATGTGAATAGCAATTTAGTTAAGTGTAGGATACCCAGTACCATAGCCTTCTTGTTGAACAAGATCAGGATAGTGGCTATCAGCACTCCCTAGTGGTCAAACACATACTATCTATGTGAATACAGGTGAGTTAACCTTTGATATTTGAGAACTTTTAAAAACTCTTTCCTTAATGTCTAGGACCTAAGTTTCACCCCTCAAAATGAGGAAATGAGATTAGATGATTTCTGAGTTTAAATTCAAGAAACCATGAATAATACAGGATGAGGTTGAGGAATAGCCAGTTTGGCTAAAACATAGTGTATGTGAAAGGGAAGTAGTATGAAATGAGGCTAAAAAGGTAGGTTACATCCAGATGGTAGAGAGCATTAAGTGTCAGCTGAAAGAGTTATGTTTTGTCCTACAGACAACAGGGAACAACTGGAGTTTTTTAGATGAACGAATGACATAGCTCAGACCTGTGAATAAATAATATAATCTTGGCATCTCCGAGAAGATAACTTGGAGAGGGGAAGAATCTGGAGAAAGGGAGTCTAATTAAATCAATAGTGTCTTGCAGTGTCCAGGAGGGTGTAATGAGGACCTAGATGAAGATGGAAGAATCATGAGTAGAAAGAAAGGGATGCATGTAGGAGAGATATTCAGTGTCAACAGACCTTGGCAAGTGATGACATGAATAGGCAAAAATGTCTCTGAGGTGAAGCTCCTGAGTGACTGGAAGGATTAGCAATGTCATCAGCAGAATTAGAATATCTGGGGAAGGGGGCATGTGTTGAGAAGAAAACCATAAATTCAATTTTCATCTATTTGAGTTTCATATTCTGAACTGTTGGAGAGAGACAGCAGGCATTTGGTAGAAGACTGGAGTAGAGACTTTACAATGAAAACAGCACTGATTTTAGAATCAGAATAAGGTTCAAATTCTGCTCTCGTCACTTACTACCTTTGGGAGCTTACACAGTCCACTTTGGGCCTGTTTCTTTCTCTATAAAATGAGAGTTTGAATTAGATCATCTCTGAGATACCTTCCAACCTCTAGCTCTGTGATCACATTATGATTGAACAGAGATTTGAGGATTATTTGCATTGAGGCGGTTAAATATATGAGAATGGATTATATGACTGAGAGAAAGAAAATATATAAAGAGAAAAGACGGGAGCAGGAGTAGGAAAAATAAACCAGCATAGAACAAAGAGAGCTCAGATAGGAAGGAGAGAAACAGAAGAAAACAGTGTCACTGAAGCCTTATTAGGAGAAAGTATCCAGAAAGACGAGGTGGGTCAATAGAAAATAGTTATCACTTTCATATTTACAAAGCATTTTCTCTCAACAGCTCTGGAGCCTAGCAGATGCAGGAAACATTGACCCTATTTTAAAGAAGAGGAAACTGAGGTAGAGAAATTAAATTCCTTGCCCAGGGTTATCCATATTTTGGAATCAGACCTAGTTTCCTTCGACCATACCATGCTGCCTCAAGGGAGATAAGGACTGAAAAAAGACTTGTATTTGTCAGTCAAGACACTGGTGGGGGGGGGGGTCTTAGAGAGATAATTTCAGTAGAGCAATGAAGAGAATGAGATTGAAAGGGTATGAGGAGTGAGTTGGTAGTGAAGAAGAAGAGGAGGAGGAGGAGTTGACATTTTTATAGTGCTCTAAGATTTACAAAACACTTTACTAATATTACCTAATTTTATTCTCACAATAACCTGTGGAGTTATTTTCCCTATTTTATAGATGAGGAAACTGAGGCACATAGAGGTTAAATGACTTGCCCTACATAGCTACTAGGTTTCTTAGGTCAAATTGAAACTCAGATATTCCTCATTCCAATCTCCAAACACTATCCATTACACCAGTGAGTTGGAGACAGAAAATAGAGACCCCTTTTAGTAGAGGTCTAGTCATGAAGGAAAGGAGAAATATGTTAGTTCTTGAAAGAGCCTTAGAGACCATATAGACCAATGCCTACCCAGAGCATAATTTCCCTCTACAACATCCCTGACAAGTGCTCATTCAACCTCTTTCAAGCACTTTCAATTATAAGGAGCTTACTACCTCCCCAAACCATTGTGGAACATCTCTAAATGTTAGGGAGTTAGATGGAATCTGTGTCCCTGTGCCTTGCACCCATTGTTCTTAATTCTGCTTTCCAGAACTACTTTTGGGTCATAACAAGAAGGATGGCCTCAATGACAGCCAGCCAACCTAATAGATTCACAGGTGACTTCTGATTGAGCTGCTAAGGGAAAGGGCAATAGACACATTGTGGTGCATTAAGTAATGCACTAGTCTTGAAGTCAGGAAGACATGGGTTTGATCTGACCTCATATACTTACTATATGACTCTGGACATGTCACATAACCAACTTGGGTCTCAGTTTCCTCATCTGTAAAATGAAGTGGTCAGACCTGCTTACTTCTAAAGTCCCTTCCAGCTCTAAATAGAAATGATTCTCCATCCATCCCTTTCTCTGCCTTTCTGAATTTTAAACCTATACCTCTTCTACTGCTGGTCCATCCTGGATCTTCCCTTAGTGCCTGCAGCCTCCTTACCCTGGAACAGCCTACCATTTTTTGGTCTGCTCATCCTGGCATATTTGGCCTGCTCCCTTTTCCCCACTGGTGAGTCCCTTCTGAGATCTCCACTTTGTGGAAATGTCCAGGCTGTCCTGCCTTTGTTATCCTCTCATCCCTATCTCTGACTTTCTGGACTTCAAAACCATATACTACCTGCCCCAAGTACCTTCTTCTTCTCTCCCTTACCCTCAAAGCTTTTCAGCTTCCCTTTATGTGCTATGGAGTAGAGTAATAAGAACGAACACTAGATGTAGAATCAGGAAAATGAGATACAAGTCCTGTCTCTAATGCTAGTTATGTAAATTATAGGCAAATATCTTCTTGATCACCTTCAGTTTCTTCACCTGTCAAATAAGAATGATTGTCCTGATTATGCATGGGGTGACTGAGGTTTTGCCCATGTAAGCAGCCTGTGGGTTGTGTTTTGCCCACGTAGGTTGTGTGCCCACATAGGTTTATCCATATGGGGCTCACTGGGAGGCCTGAATAAATATTTCTAGTCTCTTCCTTCCCACCCTTCTCTAAGGGAGACTGATTCCTGCCAGGAAAGGAAACAGATGAGAACCAGAAGCTGGCGACTTTTCTCCTCAGACAGAGGGCTAGGCTAGAATTACATCTATCTGTCCCCCTAAACATTGTTAATCTAGGAGACATGACTTTTAGATTCAAGTTGAGCTTCTGATAACCATCTCTTAATGGAAAAGTGTGCTCCAAGCTATATATATAAGACTTTTCTCCCTTTCCACCAAATGCCAGTTCTACTAAGGCCACATTTAGCAAATAACACATCAACAAATTGATCCAAATCAAAAACAGACTGAAATAAAAGAAAGCATATAGATGAGAATACATACAAGACACACAATTCACAGAGTGAATGAGCTCTCCCAATGGAAATAAGAAATCTTTGCTCAACCAAAGGAAAGGGCCCCAGGTCTCACCCAAGTGTAAGTTCCCCAAAGTCTCTAGCATAATAAGCTGGTGATAAGACCATAGTGCTGTCCTCTCTACATGGTAGCTTCTTCCAGAGTCTTTCTCTCTCTCCTAGGACCTAAAGAGAATCTATAACCACATGTCTTCCCTCTTGAAACCAGAAACCAGAAGATGAAGCTCCCTCTTTCTTAAGTTCTTGACAATTCTACCTTCCATGAAAGCATGGATCATTGATTAATCAATCTCCACCATTGAGGAGAGGAGTCTGCAAATGGACTTTGAGGTACAGGTTACATTAACTTTTGAAGATTATTCTTTCCTTCTTGAGGCCTTGTCATCTTCCACAAGCCTACACCACCAGCAAAGCCAAAGGCCAAAGGTCCTATTGTTATGACACCTGTGAGCCACTATACCCTCTAAATTCCCATGGTGGCTAAGGATTAGGCTGTCCCCTCAACTGCAGTAATTACGTCAGCCTTCCCATTCAATTGTTCACTGCAAGGGAGAAAAAATTCTAGGAATAATACTTATACTATCTATTTCACCGTATTGTGGAGAGAGGACCATGTATTGTTGTTATTATCATCATTTTCATGACTGAGTCTTAACTAATGTCTTTATAGAGAACAGAAAAGATAGCAAGGAGTCAATCTGCTTTGACAATCAGCAGGCCTCCAAAAAAGGTAAGAAGGATGAGTTTTAACCACAAGATGAATCTCGGCTGCATTTCTCTGCTTAACTAGGCTCTTTCAGCAGAGTTCTCAAAACTGTGAGACCATTTGATTTATGCAAATTGTTTTATATGAGGGATTTCACATCACTTTAGTTATGGAGATCTGATATTCTTAGAATAGCAGCTAATAACACTAAAGGTTGTTGGTAACAAGTACTGTAGGCTCACAATGGAATTTAATCGCTGGCACTATAGGCTCACAATGGAAAGTAACAATGCCCTGAATTTAATAGGTTTCATTTTTCAAAATGATTATTTTGCATTTGCAACCTCTCATTCATGATGATGGTGTTGGAAAAGAACTGATCTGAGAATTTTTCTCCTCTAGCATAAAGTCCCTTCTCTAGTTGTAGATGAAAGGATAAAAAAATCAATTAACTCTGACCAACAAAGTCCACTTATGCTCCTCTTTAAGCATCATGTTTTAATTCCTTTTTTGACATTCAAAAACAGTTTAGAAATCTCCACTATGATTTCCCAATATCTTCCAATTCCCAATTTCCTTCCATTTCCCTAATTCCTCTTATTTGTAATTTCATAAATGCCTCCATTCAGTCTCTGACATTGTCATGAGTCTGTTACAGGTCAAATATGAGGTCAACAAATTCCAAAAAGGGACCCAAAGTGTTTGTCATAACATGTATTGCTTGTAATAAGTAGACTCTCAGCTGGGACTTAGAAAATTCTTTTTCAGTCATACAGAGAGTCTTAATATTATAGTAGTTTCTCTAAAGACATTTAATTTAGAGCTAGGTATAATTTTGTATTACTCTTCATGACCCTATTTGGGGTTTTCTTGGCAAAGATACTGGAGTAGTTTGACATTTTCTTCTCCAGATCATTTTACAGATAGGGAAACTGAGGCAAACAGGTTTAAGAAATTTGTCCAGGGTCACACAGCTGATAAGCGTCTGAAGACAGATATGAACTCAGGTCTTCCAGACTACAGGCCCAGCTCTCTATCTACTATACCATTTAGCAGTAAACAAGCTTAAAACGTCTTCCAAGTCATTCATATTTTGTTGATCTACTAACTATTCACCAATCATTGCCCAATGCTATTTCTTAGTCCACGGCCTCCTTTACCCTAGAAGAGATTTCTTACTCTTCTGAATATTTGTACCAATTTGCTTTTACTCTCATAAACATTTTCCTTTATTTTGATTTTGAATTTAAAAACAAACAAACAGTACCAGGTACACGGCAAAACATAGGGAATTGTTCATGAAATCATGCGTACTCACTTCTTATCATCTGCCTTTAAAAAAATTCTGCTCTGGGGCAGCTAGGTGGCACAGTGAATAGAGCACCAGCCCTGGAGTCAGGAGGACCTAAGTTCAAATCCAGCCTCAGACACTTAACACAAAACTAGCTGTGTGACCTTGGCAAGTCACTTAACTGCAGTTGCTCTACCTTCCCCCCTCCAAAAATCAATATATATATCTGCTCTCCTGAGGGTTTTTTTTTTTTAATGAACGTCCTTGTGTCCCTTCTAAAAATTGGTTTAACGGACCTTTTTTGGCATCACTATTGCTAACCTCCTTCACTCAGTAAACCATCCCTCTCACCCCAAATAAAAACACAGAGGAAAAAGAAAACCCTTCCAGCATATGAGCATTTTAAAAAAGAAATTCATACAGTAGCTAAAAATGTGTGTCTCTTTCTGTAGAATGGGTATTTTGCCTCTCTATCAAGAGTTAGGTAACATTCACACTTCATCAGAGATACTTGGGGTAGACATGAATGGCCATTACTTTGATATTAATTATGAAGGCTCACAACCAGCCCCCCCCCTTTTTTTTTTACAATGTTGTATGCTTGTATAAAATTTTCTCTTGGTTCTGTTCATTTTACTTTGCATCAGGTCAAATTTCCTAGGACTCTCTCAAATTCTCTATTTTGTCATTTCTAAAATGGCACAATAATATTCCATTACATTCATATATTCTTAATTTTTCAGAGAGTTTCCAGTTGGTGGGTACTACTTAGCTTACAATTCTGTTTATTTTCTTTTAATGCTCACTTCATAATTAAGAAGGATTTTTTCACTTGTAACTTTTCCTTCCCTTGATCTTAGCGCCCCCCATCATATACTTGCCTGTTTTCCTTTATAGTCTGATATATTTCTGCATCAAATTTTTTTGTGCCTGTGTAAGTATGTATGTGTATTCAACTCTCTTTTATCCATTTCAAATAAGAATAACTTTCATCTGATGTCGACTTTCCTCATCCTTTCCTTTATTTTTGTATCCTCTTCTTTTCACACAACCAATTTTGAGAAATAGAAAGTTCTACCTTTTTCCTCATTTCTACACTTCTGTATTCTTCTCCCACCTTGTCTTTTTTTTCCTCTTAAAACCCTCAGAACTTAACTAATTTACCCTCAGGTTCTCTGTCTTCCTATTTAATTCCCTCAATGCCCTTTGAAGACAACAAGGTTCCTAAAAGATACATTTCTTCTCTCCCTATTAGAATGTTAACAGGGTATCATATTGCCCCTTCCTCAAATAAATTTATCTTTCTAGGTTTCTCTCTACTCTTGTGTTTGCATTTCAAAATACCCCCTCAGTTCTAGTCTTTTCATCAGAATGCTTGAAAAGTCCTCTATTCCAGTAAAAGTTTTTTTTTTCTTCCTGTAGGATTATATTCCTCCTTGAAAGGTGTTTTTCTTGGTTGTAAGCTCCTAGCCTTTGCTTTTTTAAATATTGTATTCCAATATCCCTTATTGTTAATGGTAAAAGCTTACTGGTCTTGTGTGACCCTGAGTGTGGCTCCTTGGTACTTGAACTCATTTCTGGATGTTTACATATTTTTTCTTGAACATAGAAGCTCAGGATTTTTGCTGTAATATTTCTGGGAACTTTTCTTTTTTAGGTTTCTTTTAGGGAATGATTGGAAGACTCCTTCTAGGTTCATTTTGTTCAATTTTTGTTTTAATAAATTTGGCCTTTTTATTTATGATTACTTGAAATATGGTGTCCAGGGATTTTTTTAAGTCATGGTTTTAAGGGAGTGTGATGATTTGCAAACTATCTCTTTTTTATCTGTTTTCTAGGGCAGTTGTTTTTAATAGCATACATCTTGCATTTTTTTCCTAATACTTTTGTTGTCTTATGGAGTCATTGATTTCTATTTAGTACATTCATATTTTTAGAGAGTCCATTACTTGGGTAAAGTTTACCATTTTCTGTTCTAAACTATTTTTCTATCCTTCTAATTCTTTCTTCCAGTGTTTTTATTTCATTTTTTTCTCTTTCTTGGCTTCATTTATTCCATGTAGTTCCTAGGGAAAATCCAGGAACTTACAGTTTGTTTTATAGCTACTCTTTCCTTCTCGGTTAGATTTTTAGGTAGCTGTGGGTTTATAATAATTATAATAACCAGTATAAAAATTATTATATACTGGTCAGGGTTTCCTTTAGTTTACTTCTCTCTCCAGCTTTCATTCCCAATTAAGAGCCCTGTGACAGGATCAGACTCTACTCCCTGCTACACTTTTGGGTAGGGAGGTTGGCCCTATTTTTTCTCCACTTAAGTTACTTAGGGTGACATACTCCAGCCTCCACCTTCCAGAGTTAAGCATTCCTAAGTTTCTGAAGTTCAGAGTGCTGGATCTTCAGGGTTCTTTGTGGCATCTCAGTTCAGAGTGCCAGGGAAGTTGCAGTCCCTGATGCTGGTGTATCCCACTATAAGCAAGACCACACTGGTTATTGTTGATACTCCCAGTTGCTTCCAAGTTCCATACTGTGGGTCTCAACCTACGAGGACTTTCTTGGGGGAATCCTCAAATTTAAAGGATTGTAGGCTATATGTATTTGTAGCCAACATCTGATCATATAGAGAGGCCGCTGTCTTTTTTTTTTTCTGTACCTTGATGGATCGGGGCCATCACCAAGTCATTTTAAACTATGTCTTGTCACTGGACTCTGATGACTCTGGAGGAGAGAGTGAGGCTGATGACTTTGCACAGCCCTACTTTACTTAAATCCAATTCACTTGCAAGTCAAGACATCACTCTCCTGATGTCATTGGTCCTCTTCAAAAATGAAGGACAAACAATGAACAACAACAGAGCCTTGATGGATGCACTGGTAGTCTCCTTCCCTACTGCCATGGTCTGACTATTTTACATAGTTCTGTGGTGGAAGAAGTCACTTGGGATAGCTTTTTTTCACTTTGTTTCCTGATTATTAGTGAGTCTATTGTGATTTTTAGTTTTTGGATGGAGTAGGTATGTGCCAACTTGGTTGTATGTCTCTGTTTAGACAGCCATCTTGGCCAGAAATCTGTTCTCTTTTTCTTTCATCACATTCTTCTTATTTATGTACACATCTTCATAATAAGAGCTTTATCTAACATAATCTAGTGATTTATTTTTTCATTATCCTTTATGTATTGCATGTAGACTCACACATGGTAGGTGCTTATTAAACATTGGCTGGAATTCAGGAGTATTTATCAGTGTCAAAGAGAAGTTATGCTCTCTAGAGCACAACTATTTTGCCTTACGTCGCATTTTCCAATTAACATTTAAACTTTCTATCTCCTCCTGTGAATCTCCACATAGTGTTTTCTGCATACTGTAGATGCTTAATGTATGTTGAATTGAATATTTTGAATGATTTTAATCTAGGAAGAGAGCCAGGAATAATTGGCATGATTGAATTAGGCCATATGGCATGGTAGTTTTCACACACACACACACACACACACACACACACACACACAACTGAATGGCCATGGTAGACTAATTCCAATAACACTCTTTGTCAAAATCCAGCTTCCTAAAAGTTTAGAACTTGGTGACAGAGACTGGGATTGGACCCAGGAATCCTATGACTAGAAACATTGCCAATGAACACTTTCTATAATCACTTTTAATTATTTGTCTCAGCATTTCACAAGCCCCTTTATAAGGAAATTCTTCTTTTTATACAACCTAAACCAAGAATTGCAAGGTCTCCTGACCTTAACGGATAAAGGGCTGGCTTTGGAGTCAGGGAGAACTGACTCTGACAGATAATAGATATGTAACTATTGGCGAGTTAAACTCTTAGTTTTCCAGATAACCTCCTAATCAATCAAGAATTTATTAAGTGCCTACTATATGCCAGGTACTGGGGAAATAATGACATAAATTAAACAGTTCCTGCTATCAAAAAGTTTACATTCTGTAGGGAGAGACCACATGTGTTTATATATGTCTAAATCAGAGATGACATGTGAAGTCAAAATGGGGTTTCTGCATCAAAAGTTCCCTTCTCTGATGAAATCAAAGGTCTCTAGACCCAAAATAAAAGGAATAGTCCTTTCCCCACCAAAACATAGAACATAGACCATCAGGGGACCTTCCAGGTAATCTAATCCAATAACCTTACACTTAAGGAAACTGAAGAGAGAGAATTATCCCTTTACCTTCAATTTCTGCAGTGTATTTGGAAGAACTGAAAAGCAAGGGAATGTTGAATCCTAGTAGGGTGCAAGGTTATTTTGCATATTGACATGCATTTTAATGTGAAAAAAGTCAACCTGGGGAAGGTCATTTGGAAACTTAGTGCCAAAGCTGGACCTCAAACTGTCTTCTGACTTGAAGCCCAGAATTTTTTTCAGGGCACCACCAGGCATTTAGACCAATTGCTTTTTAGACCAACTTGCTTCCCTTCCTCCCATCAGCAGAGATGAAGAATAGCAATGCATTCCTGTTTGAAAAAGATGAACATTTTGGCTTCTCCTTCCACCCAAATATCTTCCCACTGTCAGTGGCAAGGGAAGTATCAGGTGATGCAAAAGTGGCAGTTACTATGGTGATGACAATGTTCAAACACTCAACTTTAACAGCAAAGCTAGCACTACTGTCCTTAAAGGACACACAATTTAAAAGGATGAAAGTTTTTCCTGGAAAAAAAAGCAAAAAACCAAACTATTCATTCCATGACCTGCTAATGCCATAGGAAGAACAGATGTCTGGTCTCAGAAATGTGTTGGCAACAATTTCATCTACAAGTTTGGGCCAACATATCATAAAAGAGTTTGTGAATTTAATCAAAGTCTGTTATCCACCCAAAGTGAGGGAAATGAATTTGTTACACACACACACACACACACACACACACACACACACACACACACACACAACTTCTCACCCCCTCAATAGGATAAACAAGTTTTTTTAAGGTTCTGAAAGAGTTGCATTGCATGTGCAGAGAAGGGAAGGGAAGTGAAGGAAAGAGAAGGGAACAGGGGGCAAGTAAGGGTGTGAACTTGAGTCTTTATAAAAAAAGAAAATCAATCACAGCAATTATTTTACTAAATTATTTTAAACTGTAGTGTATCCAGAAGGCTTCCTGGTAAATGTCTGCTGTCACAGCAACAAGCTATGCTGTCCTCAGACTGACCTTTTTCATGTTAAAATGCATGTAAGTATGCAAAATAGCTTTGTGCCCTACCAGGTTTCAATGTTCTCTTGCTTTCCAGGGCTTCTCCCAAATATTCTGCAGGAATTGAAAGCAAAGGGAAAGCAATTTAACTAGAGAGAATTTTGTTTTAAAAGACTAGCAAAGGCAGAGCTTTTGATGTCTCCACCTTTGCTAATTCAAAAGATTAAGGAAAAAGTAACTGGAAAGTCGGATGCTGTTGATCAGGTGGTCAATTTCCACACATGCAACAATACCACCTTAACCCAGAGATCATGCATCCAGGGATACCTGAAAGCTGGAGTTCCTAGGATAAGAATGAAGAGAACAAAAAGATATCTTGGGCTTGTGGATGGAGAGCTAGCCTCTGGATTGGGGTCCTGGATTCTTGCCTCACACTGGATATAGGACTCAAGACAAACCACCTGACCTCTCAGGGTCCCTAGCAACCCTTCAAGACTAGACTTTGAAGGACAGTTGCTGCTCTATATTGATAGAAATGTGTCTTCCATGGGAATGATTTTCGCTAATAAAATCACAAGTCCAGATAACAGTGTGAGAAGTGGTATAGTAGAGAGAGTGCTGGACTTGGAGTCTAGAAGAACTGATCTCCAATTCTACTTCTGACACTTAGAGGATCATGATCATAAACTGAAAACTTGAAGAGTTCTTGTTGCTATGCCACTTTTCATACAGAGTCTATGTTGGTCAGTGTACAAAACTGGGCTCCTCACTTATCTTATCTTGGAATGAGTGCATTATTTACATGCCATAGAAGCCTGGAGTTCCTTAACCCACTACACACATAAGCTAATGACTGAACATCTCACAAACAATAGTAGATCTCCATTCCATTCAGATGCTGGAAACAGTCATGAAAAGGGGAGAATCCTCAGAGAAATTTTAATGTGAGGGAATGAGGTTTGGTTCAGTGCACTCTCTCCCTTGGAGGTAACTGGGCTCTTCTGACTAATGAAAAGCTGGGGTAGTCATAAGTCAAGTTAAGGTTGTGTCCTCTTGTTCCCAACAGGGTGGCAGAGTTGGTTTGGAAATTTTCTACTAAGTAATGAAGTCACAGTGAGGGAATTTTATTATCCTATCTCATTGGGATGTGAGTTCTGTTGCTGATACTTATATCCAGCATTCCTTCCCAGGGACAATAACCAGGGTAACTGTATTAGACAGCTGAGTGGAGTCTTGCATATATTTAGTGCATAATAAATTGTTGTTGAGTTGAATGGTGACATGTTTGCAGAAAGTCAGTATTAGCATAGAATCGTAAACCTGGAAAAGATCTCCACTGGATTTACTGTCCCCTGAACATTCTGGGAATGATCTGGGAGATTCCATTAACTGTGAAGGAAGATCTCAGAAGCCATCTCCCCAAACTGCTGATGAGTGCTGGCCTGTGGCAGAAAAGGGCAGCACACAGGCATTATCTAAAGTGGTGGTGTGGAAGGAGAGAGGAAGATAATGATGTTTGTGACTTAGCATGCCTTGGGGAAAAAAGACAAAGTGGGCCAGTCTGCCATGCAGAGATCTCAGGATGCCCTGGACCATCCACCTTGTGTTGACTATCACTGCTAGCCAGTGGTTCTCAGTGTTTAATTTGAGTAGTGGCTACTACCAGATTCATATGGAAAATGATGATAAGGAAAAGATGGTTTTTATTTGGTTCTTTGCCCAGTTGGGTTTTTTCCAGTTTGAGTTCATGGCCCAAACTGTATTAGGTCCCTGCTACTTTCCAGTGTCTAATGGAGTAAGTCACTGGAGACAGAAATCAAATGGAAATGTTGGTGTATCTTTTCAATATTGACTTTGGGAAGACCTTGAGAGAACATGAGAGACCACTAAAACTGCTGGATTGACCAGAGAAAAATGGTCCAAAGATTTCAATGGACAAGTGTCCATTTTATAGAGGCTCTGTGTAGTAGGTGTGTCACATAGTATCTTTTGGACTCAATTTTATTTTCAGTTTGAATCCTGCCTACTTTTTCATTCCTTATTCATTGCTAAAGCAAGAAAAACTAACACATTACAAATATGCATAAACAAGTAAAACAAATTCACATATTTACCATATATACATACATATGGTTATATGTGTGTATGTATATGTATATGGTATATATAGTAGTTTAAGGAACTTCAGGCTTCTATGGCATGTAAATAATGTACCCCAAGATAGGATAAGTGAGGAGCCTAGTTTTATACAATGGCCAACATACTCTCTCTCTCTCTCTCTCTCTCTCTCTCTCTCTCTCTCTCTCTCTCTCTCTCTATATATATATATATATATATATATATATATATATATATATATACACATATATATATACATATACATATATATACACATATACACACATATGCATGCTTTTGTGTGTATATACATACATATATATGTTGGTATATGTACACATTCATGTGTATGTACTCTTTTATTGTCATTCAGTGATGTCCAACTCTTTGCAACCCTATGGGCCACAACACACCAGATCCTTCCATCCTTTATTATCTCTCTCTTTTTTTTTTAAAGCAATTGGGGTTAAGTAACTTGCTCAAGGTTACACAGCCAGTTATTTTTTTGTGAGTGCTGAGTATCTGAGGCCAGAACCGATCCCAGGTCTCCCGACGCTGGGGCCAGTGCTTTTATTCACTACGCCACCTGGATGCCCCTAAGCAATTGGGGTTAAGTAACTTGCTCAAGGTTACATGGCATGTTATTGTGTGGGTGTTAAATATCTAAGGCCATCACCGATCCCAGGTCTCCCAACACTGGGACCAGCGCTCTTACTCACTGCGTATTATCTCGTGAAGGCTGTCTAAGTTGATGTTTATTATTTCCATGATACTCTCTATCCATTTCATCTTCTGCTGTCCCCTTTTTCCTTTTTCCTTCAATCTTTCCCAACATCATATTTTTTTCTAATGAGTCCCACCATCTCATTATAACATGTATAATACAACATTATAACATATTATATCTTATTATACATATTAACACATAAATAATATACTCTGTATTCAATCATCTCTGTACTAGGAGGTGGATAGCATGTTTCATCAGGAGTCCTCTGGAATGGCAGTTGGTTCCATTGTGTTACATATCATCTCCATGAGCACAGGCCCAGAGAAGAAAAATGACCCCTTTATAGCCACATCCATAGAACCTTCTGTATCAAAGGACTTTTCTAGGATTGGCATTTATCACAAATCTGTTAAGAAATATACTTTCATTGCTAAAATACTGAATGACATCACCCCTTATATGACTAAAGAGAGCCAGAGCAAAAAGGCAAGACAGGCCAATTTGTCTTAAAACCCACAAAGCTCTTTGAAGATGGATAGATAGATGGATGTGAATGAGCTTTCAAAGACTTGGTCAATGCCCTAATTCATGCACAAGTATTATCCCAGACCAATTCAAATAAACCTTTTGTCCTCTATCTAGTTATCAATCTAGAGTACTTGGGAGCAATTCTATACCAAGAGTATAATGGGTAACTGTAATGGCAAGCACAGAAGTAGTTCACACCTTGTTTCAGCTATTGAATTAACACTTTGTTTCAGTTCGTTTCTTTTGAGACTTGTATCAAGTCTTTTAAGAAACAGAACATGTGAACCCCACAACTTGTGAACCCTAGAACTCATGAACTCCTGCAACAGGAAGGGGAGGAGCTAATGACTATATATAAGGAGAATTTCCAGACTAGAGACAGCAGAACTGAGAGTCAATAAGGAGAAAACTTGTGGTAGCCTGGTACTCTGTCTGCTCTGTGTTGATGTTTGTTTGTGATACATTATGTAGAAGCCCTGGGACCTTACTGGAAGCCCTGAAAGAGAATTTTCTGGTTGTATGCTTACAGAAGTCCTGGAAGAGGGTTTTGGAGGTCCTGGGACTTTACTAATGATTTGTGCTGACCTCTTAGACATTGTTTGTGGGTCTGTGTTGATGATTTGTGTTGAGTTCTCAGACCTTATTGGTGGGTCTGAGTTGATTTCACAGGCAGATAGTGAATTGATAATGGTGCTGTCAATGTGTATGAATATTTCCCAGAAACAGGATCTGTGAAGGACTTGAGGTGGACTGGATACTGTGAACTTCAATATGGAATGGGAACTGAACGAAGAACTGGACAAGGAACTGGGAGCTGCCTGCCTTTCAGGTGACAGTTGGAGCTGGGACCATGGAAGAGGAACCATGGAAGCTGAGAGCCAGCCTCAGGACAAGCTAAAAGAAGACTTTACTTGGATACTGTGTACTGACTGAGAAGATTAAGATTTACTGTGATCATTCTGTGTGGTAGAGAACTTTTACTTTTGTACTTTGTGATTGAATTAAGGATTTCGTGATTGACTAAAGGAATATACTTTGTTTAAAACTATGTGACCATTTTGGTGAAAACCATGTGGCCATTTTAATGATAAGTTGTTGAGTTTGTGACATGTTGAATGCTGCAATTTGATTTTCTGTGATAAGTTGTAACATTGTGAATGCTGTACCTTAATTTTCTGTGAATGTTTTGTTCTGATTTGTTATTGAATAGAGAGTTTGCTATACTATGTAATCAGAACCTTGAAAGCTGTTTGTGCATGGCTATACAGTCACCAGTAAGCAGTTGCATAGTTTCACTCTCAGTGTGTGTAAAGCACTAAGGATAGAAAGAGAAATGAGAGACTGGTCCCTAGCATCAAGGACCTCATCATAGCAGGGCAGAAAAGAGTCTATGTGTGCTGTGTGTGTAGGTAATAGGCACATTCACATGGCTTTATTGAAATGCAGATGGTGCTTTTGCTCAATCTCCGTACAATAAATAGGAACTAGGAGGCCAGCCCTTCCACCTTCCTCAGAGTGAGGGGGCCAGACTAAAATTATATCTATTGGCAGCCCTGAAGATTACCAGTTATGGGAAAACTACTTTTTGTCCTTGGTTCAAACTGCTTTTCTGACACCTATCATTTAAATAGGAAGAGGTTATATCTGAAAGCATGTTCCCTTCCCACCAAAAGCTAGTTACACAAAAAGCTAGTTACAGTCATCGATAGTAAATAGCAAAAACAAAAACAATAATAGCAACAATATTTGAGGAGATCAAAGTCAAATTAACAAGTATTAAGTAAGCTACCTACTATGTGCCGGGCCCTATGCTAAGTGTTGGGGATCAAAGAAAGGCAAAGCTAAAGGAGCCCATATTCTAATAGAGAAATGATCTAGATTAGAATAGACCAGAAAATAGTCAGTGAGGGAACTATCTCATTTACTGTGAGTGCAATATCTCAGCTCAACCAAGATTCCCCATTCAGACCAGAGACTTGTTCTCCTGATTTGTGGGTCCCTAGCAAGAGTCATTTCTTGAGAGTCTCTATCAATTCATTTAACTTTCTGTACTGCTCCCCCTCCTCTGCAGCCTTGCATGCCCCTCCCCCCATGTAGGAACCTTGTCTCCTGCCCCGTGCTTTCCAGTTCCCCTTTACTTCTCTCTCCTTTAGAAGTAAGCTTCTTAAGAAAAGGGATCATATTCTTTGTGTATTTGTATCCCCAGAATTTAACAAAGTGCCTGGAGTGTACTAAGCTCTTAGAAAATGCTTTATCTATCTCTATATCCCCAGTTTTACCAAAGGGACAATTACCCAAAATCCCTAGAGAGGCAAGTGGGAAATCAAGGACATGTTGGGGGAGCTAGCTTTTCCCTACATGTCTGCTTTCCAAAGTCTGTTCTCAGTCCTTCCAATTTCTCCCTGAAGAGAATCTGGAACCATGTCTTTTTTTCAAATCAAGAAGGAAGAAGAATGACTCTCCTCTTCTAGGCTCTCCCTCACACAGGCAATGAGTGATCATTCTCTCAATCAATGGAGAAAATTTTGTGCAAATGTTCCAGGCTTGAACCTAGAGTTAATTACTATAAATTAGAATGTGATAGGTTCGTAGAGGGGGAATAAATTAAGAGCTATTAGCGATGATGTAGGATAGACCTTGTCTATCTAGTGGTAAAGTGACTCAGATTGTTCCTTTTGCTTTCTCTTCTCCATGCCCAATAATCCCAAATCCTTTAACCCCATTAAGGATTAGGCTGTTGTTGCTACTATCTCAAAGCATTACAGTAGTTTTAGTCTGTTCCTTGTTAGTAAATGCTAGCATCAGCATTATGTCACCTGGCAACACTGTTTACCTTCGGAGAAAAGTGTAAAAAGACAGGAAAATGTGGAAAGACACCATTCCCTTTTTCCATTCCTTTTTTCATAGTTGTTTCTCAAGTAGCATTTGTGAATTTAATTTTTTAAGATTTGGGGATTTCCAATTCAAGTCAAAACATATCACCCTTTACTGATACTAAATTCACTACCAGTGATTAAGATAAGGTCTACGACTATTTGTGGATTTATGTATTTGTGGGGAATGTGTGTGTGTGTGTGTGTGTATGTGTGTGTGTGCATGAAACAGGAAATTGATGAAATACTGGAGAAGGAAGTGGGGAGGTGTTTCTACCCATGGGAATTCCACAGTTCCACATTTTATCTCTATTAAAAAGCGTGGAAATGCAGCATTCTAGATTTTGGGCTCCTTTCCACTGTGATTGTTCTGTTTTTGTGACTGTGTATGAGTTACCTTGGTAACGCAATAGAACAGAATCTGATTGGCCAAGCTGTCAGATTCAGCATTTGAGCTGTGGGCCCAGTTTTGAGTGGTAGATATATGCATGTTAGCTGTAACTACAAAGAAACGCTCGCCTAGAAAAACCCAACCTAGGAAAACTTCTGCTTGCACACTGCCGGCTAAAGGGGGCCAAGTTTCTATATGTACAAAAAGCTCTTTTTCTGATTATATTTGCAAAGATAAAAGAATAAGAGCTTTGTGTTCAGTCCTTGGTAAAAAATTAATTTATTAATAATGGGAAATTCATTATCAAGTAAACTAAGGGAGAATTGTCCCATTGATGGATCATGTGATTAAAACCTGCTCACCTTATTTAATGTAGGCTCCTAATGTATTTTCAGGCAAGTCACAAACTCACTCATATGCCTGAGTTTCTGTAAACAAATCCTGTTTATAAAGATGATATCTAGCTTAAGCTTGAGGTCTTGGGAGCACTGGATTCTGATGATTTTACTGGTACCAAATTATAGTCTAATTTGTATCAGCAACAGTGAATAATTTATTTATTCTGTTCATTGGTTGCACTTTTAAAACTTATTAGACTTTATTAATTTATCAATTACTTAGAGAAAAGCAAAAGGGATTTTCATTCTGCATTTTAAAATACACACCAGATTGAAAAAATAATACAGATTCCTAAAAGAGGATATGTTTTTGTTATTTACAAAGAATATTCGATATCCATGACTGGCTCATTGTTTTCTATCCCTCCATCCTCGAGGGAGCCAAATGTCAATGAAGTTATTGTAGGGATGGGAGTATCATGCCTGATTACACTATGGTCAACACTATATTTACACATATTTTATTCAAGCAATGGATTCTGAATATTATATACACTGCACATTCTTAATATAAATGAGAAGTCAGTGGCACAAGGTAATTTTTCACCTGGTTTAAAGAGTAACAGGGAATTAAGTTGCAACAAAGCTAACTAGCATATGGGTCACCAAAATTCTAAATAGCAATGTGGGGGAAAAAAGAAAGTTTATATTTTATTCCAAAAACATCATTGTATAACTGTAATTAATTCTACAGCCAAAGTTACAAGGAATGTGTGCCTTTAAACTAGAGTTTTCATTGAGAATAAGTGTCTTATTAATTTTGCACACATCAACACAAGAACTAGAGTTTAATCAGGGAACTGACTCATTCAGGATTCATCTGCTGAACTAAGTGACATTTGCTTTCCAACATGTCACAAGATTTCCAGCTTACATTGGGAGACAATCTGATGGTTTGGAAAGAGCAGTAGATTTGGAGTTAGGAGACCCAGGCTCAAACCATAATTCTACCACTTGCTGTGTGTTCTTGGAAAAGCCATTTAATCTGTGTCTCAGCTTCCTTCTCTATAAAATGAGGAGGTTGGACTAGGACAGAGGTTCTTAACTTCTGTGTATGTGTATGTGTGTGAGTGTGTGAGTGTATGTATGTGTGTGTGTGTGTGTGTGTGTGTGTGTGTGTGTGTGTGTGTGTGT
>NW_027187360.1:6914487-6974225 GCF_028583685.1 Petaurus breviceps papuanus | reverse complement strand
TGTGTGTGTGTGTGTGTGTGTGTGTGTGTGTGTGTGTGTGTGTGTGTAGGGACGGGAGTATCATGCCATGGTTGAAACCATACTTACATATGTTTTATTCAAACAATGGATTTGGTACATTACATAGACTGCATATTTTCAGCATAAATGAGAGCACCCTTGGATAGCCCAGGAAGTCCTCTGGATCCCTTCTCAGAATAATATTCTTAAATAGGAGTACAAAGGACACCAATTTTTTTAAGCTCATGGACCCTGGACTATCTAGCCAGTCTCTCCAGCCCCTTTCAACTCTGGCTCCTATGAATAGTTACAGATGTAGTGAATGTGTACCTGCCCCAAGAACAGAAGGAATGTACCTGGAAAAAGTCATGGAGATGAGTTTTTCTTCAGCATGTGACAGTAATAATAATAGTTGACATGTAGCCAGTTCTTTAAGGTTTGCAGACATCTTACATATGTTAGCCCATTTGATTTATACAAGTGCCCTGTGGCATGGGAGTAATTGTTATCTTTCATTTTATTGATTTGAAAACTGAAGTTCAAAGAGGGTGTCTTCCTTGGGGGCCACACAGCCACTAAGTGTCTGAGGCAGCTAGGCATCATCTAAGGTGGGATTCCAACCTGGGTGTTCCTGATTTCAAGTTCATCAGTGTATCCCTTCGTCACAGAGCACAGAGTAGGTTGTCCAAAAGAAAGGCCCTTTGCCCATGCTTCCTGGTCTGACTCATCTTTGACCACAGGCTGACCATAAAGGGTCACCCTCTTATCCCACTCCTCACTTGGTGGGACTTGGTATACTGTGCTGGTGCACAGCATGTTAATTCCAATTTATGGGAAAGGCATTACAGTGAAAAAGAAATTGAGAAACTCCGTGCAAGTCTGCAGGGATGATGGGAGTTGAAAAAGGGGGGAAAGAGTGGAGGGGGGTAGTAGGGACAGTGGAGGGACAGGCAACAAAACCAACAAAAACCTCCCTGTGAGCCAACAGAGATAATCTGAGAGAAGGCAAAGAATGGAGCCAAATGAAAGATTCAGTACGAGTCTGTGGAGGAGACATTATGACGGGAGGGAAGACAAAAGGACAGTGGCATTAATAAAACAGAGAAAAATGAAACCAGCACACAAAGCAGTGCAGCTCCACATACAAGCCAAGGTACATACACACGCCCATCAAAGCAGGGAAATTGTGAACAAAGGCTACCATAGCAACCCAAACTGAGCCCTGGTGTGTCTACAGATTGCAGTACACATGGTCATCTATCAAGGAGTCTCAGATAACCGTGCGCTCCATAGTCACACTGGGGGAGAGCTGAGCTCAGCCAGAGTGTGAGCGGATCCGAGCCTCCCAAACTCTGACCCCCTCTAACCCCTCCCTCCCACCCCCATGAAATTCACAAGAACTTTTGCCAGACGTTTCCCTTCCTATTATAGCTGTTTTTTCCCCCTCAGAAAGGAAGGGAAGGGGAATAGGGAAATGTTATCTGTACACATCTGATACCTTTCCGCCCCAAATCATTTTTCCAAATTGTTCAACATCTGTGCTTGGCAGGCAATTTTAAATATTCTTCCTTTGGTTCTCTGCTCTTAAAAAAATTTAAAATTAAAAAATACGTGGGATGTACATTTGGCTTGGCCATATAAAATTAAGCATCAGGAAGGAATGGCAAGATGGGAAACCAGTTTGCTCCTCCCAAATCCAAAAAGGGGGATTATTATTTCCCACTACCTCAATTTTCCATTTGAATTATATGTCTTTTCTTTTAATAGACTATAGTTTCTTTCCACTCTCTTTTATTTTGAGAGAGAAATACTATGACACTGAAAAAAGGAAATCGGAGTGTTTAACCAGCACAGGCTGGAACACGAAGAAAAATAAAAGAACTTTGAAAAGAGCCTAATGGAGATATTGACATGTGTGCCTGGAAAGCTAAACTTAGCAAAGTGTATTGCAAGAACAGGCTTTCTCACTTTATTTCTGTATCTGGAAAGTTTCAGCGGCTGGTACCATATGAATATTTATTAATGCATTGTGATCCAGAACCTGTGATTATTACTCATACTATCTTTTACCTTGCAAGCTTCAGCTCGGAAGAATAAAAACACATCTGCTTTTGCTCTCCCCATATTTTATTCAACGTTTTAACAGCTTTGCTGTAAATATCTCATCCATTACGATTCAGTTGTGACTATATCAGCTTCACATCTCCTGTTTTATTGCTGTCATTACAGTTAAACAACACACTGTTAATTCTGTTAACTAACAAGTTCATTGTTCTAGCTAGTCAGCCATCTCCATTTGTTGAGTCCACATGTTAAAACATAATCAATTGTAAATCAAAGTAGGGCCCTGACTGAGGCGGGTTGCCTTTGTTAAGATGAGTAAATCTTCTTTATTGAGATGATATGCTTGGTGCTGTTGGGGAAGCCATGAGGAAATGCGAGTACATGACCAAATCTTGACTATCCAGGGGAAGGGTTCATGCAACATTGGCAACTGTTTTCCATCTTTATCTTGAAGTTTTTTCTGGCCTTAAATGTGCAAGTTGGTTTTAGCACATTCAAATTATTGAAACAGATGGTACCACATTGGAAAAAGTTCCTATTTGCTTCCCATCAACCTATCTCTCATTAGGCCCTTGGTTAGGGAAACTGGTGAGCTTTCCTCTCTTCATGGAGGAAGCTGGGGTTATTATTTGTTCAGTGTGCCCCTGGAGGCCATGGTGGTCATGCTTCAGTGAGATGAATCAAGAGAAATTTTCTAGTCTGTATGTTCCTATGAGAGGAATTTTGAGTCTCCAGAAGAGTCAACTGCCTCTTGAGATTTAGGCAACAGGAGCAAAAGGACTAAATGAAACAATGTTCTTTCTAACATGTCAATCCAACCCAAGAAGCATTTAGTAAGCACTTACTGTTTGCCAATTATATGAAAACACAGTGCCTATTTTCTAAGACCTATTCTACTCGGGGGGGGGGGATAACATGTACATAGGTAAGTATCTATGTAATTATTTAAGGGGGATTTTTAGGGCAGAAACAAAGCTCTCTTCCACAATTTTAGAATCAGGTAATTTTAAAGCTAGAAGGTCCATAAGAAAAGATGTGGTCCAACCCCAACATTTTACAAATAGGGCAACTAAGGCCCACAAAGGAACACTGATTTGCCCAAGGCCATCATCATAACATTAGTGGCACCATAAAATGTCAGGGTGAAAGGGGCCTTAAAGATCATTTGCTCTAACCCCTTCAATTTTTAATGAAGGAAACTGCGGTCCAGAGAAGGGAAATAACTTAACCAGGGTTAATGGCATAGCATGTTAATGGCAGAACCAGGGCTAGAACCCATGTCAATTCAATTTGCTTCATAGATTCATGGAATGTCAAAGTTGAAAGGAACCTCAGAAATCATCATATTAGAAACTATGCCTGAAAATAGACCCCTCTGCACAATATCCTGATCACCCATTTCAATGCTGTTCAAGAAATATTACTTATCTATTGTATATTCTAGATGCTAGAAAAATGCAAATTTATCCAAGACTCAATTTTGCCCCCATGTAACTTCCAGTCTAGCACAGTCCTCTTCCCCCGGGGCACTCTTATTTCTATGTTCATTGTTTCCCTTGTTCCCACTAGTGCCCCCAGTCTGGTTTTAAATACGTGAAAGATTTTGTTTAAATTTGGAGATGAAAGTTCCTATCCATTCCCAAAGACTCATTAGTAACTTCAAAAATAGATTGTTGAAATAAATAGAAGCAAAGGATGTTCCTTGAGGATATCTAAAGTGAACTGCATAGAACTGATCTATCTTGAACCAGACCTTGTAGGAAAAAAAAAAAAACATACCTCTTCTGTTCAGGAAGTTATTGGAGTCTGTGATTTCCTAACGTGAATGAGCAGAGCTTGTGAGGAGAAATGTGGGGTCATTAGAGCTAATTTTTCTAATGTATGATTCCTAAAGGAAAACATACCTTCGTTGTGATTCTAAAGCTGTCCCCAGAGAAATCTTGGATGCCTACTGATCGTTTGAATTTCTTGCAGCCCTTAACTTTCTGGCTGCATGTTAGAAATCATTTTAAATGAATTGAATAAAATTCACAAGTGTTATGTGCCAGAAAATGATGGACTCACAGAAAATATGACTCAAATCTACTTTTTTTTCATTTTATTTTTCCTCATAATAAATAGGAATGAACAAATGTGGCTTTAATGACATCTTGGAGTGAGAGCTTTTATTGATATATTATCAGCTGGAAGCAGATAATGCTTTGGTGAAATAAACTCCATTCCATATATTTATAACCGGATTGAAAAAGGTGTATTTGTTATTTTGTGTGGCATTTCCTAATGATAGTGAAGTTTTATATACACAGCTATCCATGTGCCTCCATAAATACAAACAATTTTTCAGCTCTAAAAAAAATATTTCTTTGATTGAAGATGTATTTGCATTTATTTAGTCTCTAATCATTTTTAACCCTTCTCCCCAGGAACCCATCATGTATTTTTTTAACTGAAAATTAGAAGTTTAATTGAAATAAAATTTAAAGCATTGAAAATATGTTTAAGTCATTACCACTACTCTTCCCCTTTCCTATTCTATGAACAGTTGAATTCTAAAGTTTAACTAGTTGAAGTGTTTCATGGAAAGCATTATCTAATATATCTCTCTCTATATATAATATATATATATATACACATACACATATATATATAATAATGAGCCAGTTAACTGATATATTTGACCATGCTTTATACTTCTAATATAATTATCAATTGATACTTCATTACCCTTTAGATATTAGAAAGTATGTGTAATAATATACACACACATCCCAGTTCCAATAAGAAAAGGATTTTTGAAAGGATATAACAATGAGGTATATGACTAGATTGATATGAAGTCAGCTTTCTGTTGCTAACAGGCCAATTTTTTTTTCATTCAAAATTAAGTAAGTGTAATTCATTCAAAATTCAAAATTGACTTTTTTTTTTTTTGCTTTTTGGAGGGCAATTTGGGGTTAAGTAACTTGCCCGAGGTTACACAGCTAGTATTTTTGTGTGGGTGTTAAGTGTCTCAGGCTGGAACTGAACTCAGGTCCTCCCGACTCCAGGGCCAGCACTTTTCTCACTTCACCACCTAGCCGCCCCTCAAAATTGACTTTTAAAAGGGGCAGTACCCCAATGCGTATACTTAATATCATGTTTGGAATGCAAAAGGTGTGACTTTTTTGCCTTTAATTTTCCAGGGGATCTGACAAATAGGATACAGACAACTTAGAAAATTAAAAATAAAATAAAATTTTTAAAAAGATGGAGGGCAATTTCTGCCAGGTTTTTTAAAAAGTCAATGTACAATTTGTAAAAACAAAACAAAACAAAAAAAAAAACCATGGGATAATAAGCACATCTATTTCCTGGGATTGTTATAAAGATCAAATGAGATAATATATGTAAAATGTTTTATAAATATTAACTTATTTTATAAATCTTACATTATTATTATTATTATTTCATTTGCTTAACATATTGCAATTTTTATTTTATTTATCTGTATACATGTATTATTTCTCCCTTACTAAAGAGTCAACTCCTTGAGGGAAAGCCTTTTGTTTTATTATCATTGCTCCCTAGGGTTCATTTCATTACACACAGAAGTCACTTAAATGTCTGTTAAACAGATAAATGACAAAACTGAAGCAAATAGATAAATTCATATGACAGTGTCCACATTCAATTCATGCTACTCCCACCATGGTCATAGGTGGTACAGTGGAAAGAGCTGTGGTCTTAGAGTTAGGAGGACCTGAGTTCAAATCCAGCCTCAGACAAACACTGACTATAGCTGTGTAACCCTGAGCAAATCACTTAACCTTGTTTGCCTCAGTTTCCTCTTCTGTAAAGTGAACTGGAGAAGGAAATGGCAAACCATTCCAGTATCTTTGTCAAGCAAGTCCCAGTTGGACTCACCATGGAGAGTCAGATATGACTGAACCCCCTCAACCACATTACTCTCACCATCCTTCCTTTTCTCTAATAAATTTCTCTAACCAATTTTGAGCCTGTATAAATCATAAAACTTTTCATAATTTGAATAACGTAACAATATGGGGAAAAGAACAAGGGAGTCAGACTCAAGTCTCAGTTCTACTGTATGACACTACTTATTATTTCTACAAACTGTGTGATCTGGAGCAAATCAACCAATCTCTGAGCAAGATCTCTCTGGCCTTGGTTTCCCTATCTGTAGAACAAAGGATTTGGAGTAGTTGATCCATTCTGGCTCTGTTTTAGTCAGGCAATGAGCATTTTTTAACTGCCTAGGGTAT
Organism: Petaurus breviceps papuanus; assembly: GCF_028583685.1. NCBI lineage: Eukaryota > Metazoa > Chordata > Mammalia > Diprotodontia > Petauridae > Petaurus > Petaurus breviceps. The sequence goes on along the minus strand of NW_027187360.1, from coordinate 6,967,899 downwards.
TCCAGGCATGGTGCTAAGTTCCAATTCTGAGTTTAAAATCTTTTTCTCTAGATCAATACAGGCATAAAGTCAAACTCTGCAAACTCAGTTCTTGGATAAAAATCAGATTTCCCAAATTTCCAGTTGCTTTATGTGTGTTATTCTTACATTTCAATTCTTATAAGTATTAAAGTCCTCTTAAGTCTAAAATCCACACACAACCATCTTAAATTCCAAGGGTATCCTCAAAGTCTAGGTCTAGTCAAGGAAATATTCCCAAATATATTTAGTCCCACACTGTGTGTTGTGTTCTGTCTTCACAGATAGGACCTAGGATAAGACTGGGCCTATGATTTCATTATATGAGGAACTCCAAAGTGAAGAAACCCCCTCTACCAAAGAGGGTCAGCACTTCTCTGGAAGTTAATAGTCCTAGAGGGATGGCTGGAGCACTGAGAGATTAAGTGACTGGATCATGTAGCCATTACGTGTCAGAAGGGAGTCCTGAAGCCAGGTTGTCTTGACTTCAAGGCTAGCTCTCCATTCTGCCTTATTGTCTATCCTGCCTACAAAAAAAAAAAAAAACATTTTTATTTTTGTTTTAGTCATGTCTGACTCTTTGTGACCCCATTTGTGGTTTTCCTGGTAAAAATACTAGAGTGGTTTGCCATTTCCTTCTCCAGCTCATTTTATAGATGAGAAAACTGAGGCAAACAGGATTAAGTGACTTGTCCAGGGTCACATAGCTCAGTAAGTATCTGAAGCTGGATTTGAACTCAGGAAGATAAGTATTCCTGATTATGAACCCAGTGCTCTATTTATTCACTGAGCCACCTAGCTGCCCCACAAAGAACATTGAGAAAAAAAAACAAACAGTTGTGCTTAAGAGTCAGCTTGTTTTACTTTCCGTATAATCACTTAAACCATGTTTATTTTCTATATGATCATACACCTCATTCCACTGCCTAACTGGAATCCAACATAGCACAAGAGTCATTCAGTTAGCCGATAAACATTTATTAAGCACCTACCATGTACAGCACTGTGCTAAATGCTGGTGATACAAAAAGAGGCAAAAGACAGACCCTGATCTCAAGGAGAGCTCAATCTAAGGGAGGAACTCATAACCTAAGGCAATGATACATTAGTTCTTCAGGTTGCTCCCTTACTTTCCACACCCACAGGTTAATCAGAAGAAAGACTTTAAGTTCAAACAACAAGGGGAGTATGGGAAAACTGAAGACAAAAGACTTTATAAAGCTACCAGGAAGGAAGTGACCAATGTGAAGTTGGGGGTGGCATCAAAAAGAGTTTGATCTTAGATAAATCACTTAATTCTCTGGACTTTGGGTTCTCCAAGGCTCCAACTCTCCCTTTACAAAATGGGGAGGATTGAACTCTGATTTTGAAGGGCCCTTCCAATTATAAATTTTTACCTAGGAATCTGTAGCAGCAAGCACCCCAAGCGTCCTCAGGGTTTGCGGCCACCACAGGTTCTTAGGTCTGCTTTGTTAAAGGAAAGCAACTCAAAATGGGTTAACAAGCTTACTTTAATCAGTCAAACATATGTATTGTTTATCTAGTTCAGGGGAAAAAGGTCAGCACCCTGAACTTCAGAATATACAGACAGAATCATCAAGACAGAAACAGATCAAGTAGACAGCTTTCCAAACTGTCCAACTATTACATCCATACCAAATCAACATCTGGGTTTCAACATCTGGGTTTTTCAAAGCCGGGGGGCTCTGGACAACGGCTTCCCAGAATCCAGATCAAATCACAGAACACTTCTCAAAGTGAGCCCCAAAACAAAGCTACACATCAGGGCTTATATAGCCTTCTCCTGGCTCAGAGAATGTAACAACCTTATTGACTCACTGGCCAATCAAGAAGTATCTACTGAAAAACAAGCCTCCTACCCCAGGCTTCAGGTGCACTTTAGCCTAGGGGCAGGGAAGATCTTTAAAATTTACATTCCCATTACAGAATCCCACTGTCAAGTCAAGTTCTCTATCTTAACATGGAACTTCTGTCCCTCAGTTTCCTCAAAATGAAAATTAATACTAGTGCAGATAGCATTTTAAGGGTTAACAAAGCTATTTGGTCCTCACAGCAACCTTGTTAGATAGGTGCTAATATTATTTCCATTTTAAAGATGGGGAAACCAAAATTAAAGGTGGTTATTTGTCAAAGGTCACTAATACATGCACAAGTGTTGACCCAGGCCAGTCCAAATAAGCCTTTTGGGGGCAGCGAGGTGGCACAGTGAATAGAGCACTGGCCCTGGGGTCAGGAGGACCTAAGTTCAAATCCTGCCTTAGACATTTAACACAAAAACTAGCAGTGTGACCTTGGGCAAGTCACTTAACCTCATTTGCCCTCCAAAAAAAACAAATAAGCCTTTTGTCCTCCACACAGTTGCCAGCCTGGAGAGTGTAGGAGTAAATCATGTGTGTTATTTTGACACTCTTTGGTAGAGGGGGTTTCTTCACTTTGGAGTTCTTCATATAATGAAATCATAGGCCCAGTCCTATCCCAGCTCCTATCTGTGAAGACAGAGCACAACACAGAGTGTGGGACTAAATATATTTGGGAATATTTCCCTTACTAGACCTAAACTTTGAGGGTACCCTTGGAAATTAAGATGGTTGTGTATGGATTTTAGACTTAAGAGGACTTTAAGACTTAAAAGAATTGAAATGTAAGAATAACACACATAAATTTGAGTAGGAGTAAAAACAGGTATAGAGTAAATCCTATACCAAGAATATGATGGTCACCAGAAACCAGCTGCATAAAACATTTGTTTAGCAATTACAAAGCACAGTGGGTAGAAAGAGGAATGAGAGGCTGGCCCCTGGCAGCAAGGACTTCAAAATAGTAGGGAAGAAAAAACCTAGACACACAAATCTCAAGTGGAAAGTTCCTGAGGCGGTATTTAAACACAGGTCTTCCTATATAAACCTGCAGTATTCAATTGTCTGCACTACCTAGCTACCTCTGTAAAATTAGCTCACTAGTCTCTAAGGTTCTTTCTAGGACTAAATAAATCTATGAGTAATATCAGGCCCATCAAGAACGGGTTGAGAAAACTCAGTATTGGGAGCAGATGGCCAAGTTGGGAAAGAAGCCTAGAGCTGGGTGAAAGGGTTAAGTTGTATCAGTCTCATCTAAGTAATAATACCATACCTATGACCTAATATTTATGGTTTTGCCTGATATCTTTATATATTGTGGTAGTTTTACATTTACTCCAGGCAGAGTGAAAGGGGCAGGATATGCTCCCCAAAGTATTAGATTTCTGATATGCTATTTCTGTTCTGAGGTATACTTGAAAAACAGGTAACTAGATGTGTTGGTATTATTTTTAAAATAGGAGTAATTTGGCCCTGTGTAAAGGCCTAAAGGTTCTCTTATGAATCAATGTAAAAAGCTTTAGTGCAGAGACTTTGTGCATTTATTCTGAAGGTTCAGAGTAATTTTTTTTAACCTCTTTAATGTTTCTTGGCTGTTTTCTAAATATTTGAGGTTGCAGACTAAGTGATTCCCATATAAGTGAGCTATTATTTCTCTAACTAAATTTACAATTAAAAATTCAAGTCATAGATTTAAAACTAGAAGGGACCCCAGGCATCATCTGGTCCAATACTTTCATCTTCCAGATGAGAGAACCAAGGCCCAGAAAGAAGTGATTTACTAGAGGTTAAAGGTAGAAATTTGGAGGTCTAGAATTTGAACCAAGTCTTCCTAGTCCCTTTCCAATGGAATACTCTATCTATCTATCTATCTATCTATCTATCTATCTATCTATCTATCTATCTATCTATCTCTCTCTCTCTCTCTCTCTCTATCATCTATCTATCTATCTGTCTGTCTGTCTATCAATCTAGATATATGCTGGCTCCCATAAAGTTGATGTACCTTACAAATAACAAAAAGTATTCCAACTAGCCTTAAAACCTGCTATAGGAACCTTTATCAGAGTGTGACTTGTTACCAAATAATTTTAATGGTCTGATAATGAAGCAGGATTCTTTTTCTAGTTTACTACTTCTAATTTTGTACCTCCCACAATCCTGGCTACATTTATTTTTTAAATCTACAAATACACAGACTGATTTATTACTGGAGAAGGCTGGCAATATGCCTTATAGAAGATTTACCACAAGAATTTATCCCAGCTAAATGTAAGGGAAGAAAATCAATGAAGCGTTAGCCTGTGAACAGCACTGTACAGAAATGAAAAAAAAAATGTTCATCTGATTGTACACAAATGATTTCTCTAGAGCTCTTCAGATAAACTTGGGGTTATTCTTATGCTCTTCTGTGTTTTATTTTTTAACAATCAATTATTAAACTAATTGATGAAGAATTAAAGGAACTCAAGGGTACATTGAAAGTGAAGGCCTGTTTCATTCAGGGTGTCTTCTCAACTATCAAATCTGCCCACTCAGAGAGCTGAGGAGTAGACAATGTTTCCCTTCCCTGAGCTGTTTGTGTTTCTGTAAAATTAGTAATTGGACAGGGAGTACCATTAATTCCCATTTCTCTATTTGAAAGTTACTATGAGGTTCTTTATCAAACTGAAACCCATATAGCTATGGTTGGCAGAAAGGAATTAACCCCTTCTCTGTTTTTCTCATTGAATTTGATCCTAGGAGCGAATTCCCTTAAACTGGCTTTTTAAAACCTTTTTTTTTCCTTTCTTTTTAATCATTTCTTTAGGTTTCTTTCCATGAGCTATTTAAAGAAGCTCATATTTTTCTGATGAAATGATTTAAATAAGTTCAATGCCAAAAGAAGGCTTAGAACTTTTTGAACCCTTATTGATATTTTAGAAATACAATAGTTAAATCAGATTAAAAATAACACAGACAACTAAATAAGCTATTAAATAAACAAAAACATTTCTCCTTCACTGTACTCTGGGTTTCTGAGATATTCTACATATACTAATTGAATTCTAGGAGCACTATATAAACCAAACTAAAATAAGTTATTATTGAGTGCTTTATATGTACTAAGCACTGTGCCTATGGGGGCTCCCCCATGGGGTAGTTGAATATAAAGTAATAGTATTATTATTCTACTTTAGTGCCTCACTGGGACACCTTAGTGATAATCAGTTCTCAAAGGCTATGCCAGTGAAGCTTGGGTTGGATCTACTGTGGTGCTGGGAAGGCTTCTGACATCATGCAGGCAGTGTTTGATTTCTGAGAACCAGCTCAACTAACTATGGAAAAGGTCATCACTGGCAAGCTGGCCACTTCACTTGGTGACAAATGCTTTGGTCCCCATGAACCAAAATAGTAATAAAAACAGCTCACATTTCTGAAACAGAATAGCAATAACAATAACTCACATTTCTATCTTATGTTATAATTTACTCAACGCTCTGACTCCTCCCACATAGCTAATCACTTTCCAATTCTTGACCTTTTTATCTCAATATTTCTCATTTCTGTCTTACCTTCTTCATTCACTCAGTAGTCACCACCCTTAACACTTCTCGCCTGGACCATCAAACAGTCTTCTGTGGTGGGTTGCCAGCTGGTTGCCATCAATATTACTAAGCTGGTAAGGACAGAGTTGTCAAACACAGGGCAAGGATACATAAGGCAAGATCAGAACTAGTAACAGCTGCTGTCATGAGAAGGCCTCTTTATGCCTCTCTCTGTTCCCCTGCAATGATGTCTATCCCAGGTTCCAATTGGGACAGCTAGATCAAGGGAGAGATATCACCAGGTCAGAGGACCAAAGATCCCTTTGCCATCAATAGATCTTATCCCCAAATACTGTATACCACCATTTGCCTGGGGTCACATATGCGATTATCAAAATATAGTTTATGTGACTTAGAGCACAAATATTTCATATTTTACAATCTTATTTTTCTGGCACATGGTCTGATATATTAAGAATTTAATAAATACTTATTTATCAATTAACTGATTGACTCCTATTTGTGCCCTTCTCTAATTTACACTCTTGGTATTTTTTCCCTAGGCTCTTTTCCCCTTCAGCTTCCACCCAATCGCATTCTTTTGACACATCTTCCTTAATTCCATGCTTGAGGGACTTATACATGTATAGCAAGTAGGTCTCAGTGAGGGTTGCAACAAGGCCTGGCCATATCCCACCATGTTCTCCCTGCCTCAAGTCTCTCTCCACTTATATTCACCTCCACATACAGCTTCCAAAGTAATTGTCCTAAAATAGTAAGATTTGTTATGATACTTCCTTCCCCCAATAAACTTCCTATAGCCTCTGGAATCAAATATAAACTATTCTAACATATAAATCTCTTAACAATCAAGCCTCTTCTTAGCATTCCTTTCCTTGTACTCTGTGTTTTGGCTACATTGTCCTACTCTCTAGCCCACACATATGACACCATCTCTATGCCTTTGGATTGGCTGTCGCCCATGCTTGAAATGCACTACATCCCCATCTCTGCCTCTTGGAATCTCCCAATTCCTTCAGTACTTAATTCAGGTGCCACCTTTGACATAAAGCATTTACCAATATCCATACTACCCCCCTTCCTCCCACAAAGGATTCATTTTCATTTTTTGTACATCTATATTTACTCACATTTGTACATCTTATCTCCTGATTTGAATGTAAATTGCTTGAAGGCAGGGCACATCATAAAGGCTTAACATATGGTTGTTGATTAATTGCTCTTATTGGTCTAATCAGCCACAGTTGGATACATTGTAACTTGACTCTAGAATAGTGATGTCATTTTAGTTCTCTCCCAGAATGAAAAACAGCAACCAACCAGCCTATATAAGAAAAATGACCTCTCTCTTCAAGTTTTTAGTTTAATTGGGGAGAGAAAACATAAATAGATGAAATGTTAAATAACAATTCAGGAATATTAATACTCCTTTAAGACAAAAATAGTAGAGATGGCACAAGGTCAATCTCCTTGATCAATTGCCAAATGAAACATATAGATAATCAGTGCTATGACAGTTCAAAACAAGGAGAGCTCAATTCATTATGGAGATGGTAAAGCCAAGCAAACAAGCATTTCTTAAGTGCCTACCATGTTCCAGGAAGTTTCCTAAGCTCTAGGAGTATAAAGGAGAGCAAAAATGAAAAAGAAATGAACAAAAAACCTAATTTTTGATATCAAGCAGTTCACAGTTGAATGGAGGAAATAAACCACTAACAATTATGTACAGACACACATATGTATACACACACACACACACACAATTACAACTAATCTCAGAGAAAATGCAAAAGCATTAAAGGGGACCAGGAAAGGCTTCTTGTAGAAGACAGGCTTTTAGCTGAGACTTGAAGCAAACCAGGAGCGAGGGAATCCAGGGAGTGGAAGTGAAGAGGAAGAGCATTCCAGGACTGGGGAAAAGTAGTGAAAAGGCCTTGATTCACAAGATGGAGTGTCAATTGAGGAATAGTAAGGAGACCATTATCACCAGATCAGAGAGTAGTTGGGGGGGGGAGGCAAAGTGTAAAAAGAACAGAAGAGTAAAGCAGGGCTAGGTTAGGAAAAGTTTTAAAAGTCAAACCGAGGATCATGAAGGTAATAGGAAGACAGGGGATCTATGGAAAAGGAGGAATGACAAGGTCAGACCTGAGCTTTAAGAACATCAATTTGATAGCTGAGTGGAAGATACACTGGAGTAGGGAGAAATAAGGCAGAGAGACAAACCAGAACGTTATTTCAATAGTGTTGGCATGAGGTGATGAGAACCTGCACCAGGATGATGGCAGTGTCCGAGGAAAGAAAGAGGCACATATGAGAGATGTCATGAAGGTATAATTGATAGTATTTATCAATTCACTGGACATGTAGACTAGGAGTGAATGAGGAGCTGAGGATAACCACCTAGGTGGCAAACTAGGTTATTGGAAAGATGGTGAAACTCAACAATAATAGGGAAGTTAAGAAGTGGGGAGACATCTCAGACTCAACATGCTGAGTTTTTTCATCATGTTGAATTTGAGATGATTAAATCAGGAGAATCTTAAAAGAAGAAGCATGGAATCCAAACATTTTAAATTTAGCAGTATCTTTAGTAAATACTTAATCCCAAACTCAGTTATTTTATAGAAGGGGAAACTGAGGCCCAGAGAGACAAGTGGTTATTCAAGGCCACACATCTAGTTACTGATAGAGACTAGATGTCTAGTGACATCTGGTTTAGTGGGTTTTCAAATAAGACAGTGCTTCCCCTATCTATTCTAAGGTCATAAGCAACATTGTCACTTGGGCATTTCTTACTGTGCCACTGGGTACACCACAGGAAAATTTATGTCAATCTCAAGGGGGCAGATATTTCAGTAGTAAATTGCATTTGAGACATGTGAGGTCCATGTTCAAGGTCAAGATAGGTAGCTTCCAGGAGCATCAACAGTAGATGGCCTCTAAGATGGTAGCCAAATCTTTAGTTTTGAAAGTTATTAATCTTTACATGATCTTTGAAGTCAATGGCAGGAGGAATATTAGTATTATTTAATTTCATTCAATTTACAATACAAAAAACAATTAAGGTGAATAATTGTGAAAGTAAGGTCAACTCAATTTTCTATACTAATGTTTTTTTTCTTTTTGTTACCAGCCTCATTATGGCTAATTCCTTTCATAATCTTTGCCATCTAACCTCATTTGTTTCATTTATAAGTGGCAAGAAATGCACATCATAAAACTGCGCTGAAATCAAGACAGCCGTGTGTCAGTTTAGTGATCTCCAGAGAAAGTAATTATTGTCTCTAGTTAACCTTTCAGGGGAGAGTCTTCCGAGTATCCCCAATGAGGTGTTACATTTGTCAAAGTGAAGTTTTCCTTTCTCAAATTTTAATCATTTGTCCTAAAGTCAAATCACACGGAACCCCCTGCCCCCAACCTCCTAGAGCTCTTACATTGCTCTGCCTGTTAGTGAGCTAAGCAACCAGATGGAGAAATACTCCAGTCTGCTTAAAATGTGCAGTCATTAGATGCAAATGGAAATATTTTGAAAATATACATGATATTCTTGCTCATTATTTTCCATGAATAAATATCTAGACGCTTTTATTTGAAGTATGTAGAAATTGTTTAGGCTTCCTTATGGCACTGTTCTATGAAGGAGGCATGTTGAAAGAGTGCTATCTCTGTGGTCAAGAGAATTGGAATTCAAATTCTACTTTTGTGACTTTAGGGAAGTCATTTTCATTTCCCTGGGCCTTGGTTTCCTCATCTATGAAATTAGGGGTTGAGCTAAATGGCCTCTAAATTCCCATCCAGACCTCAAGCTATCATCCTGTGAACAATAACCCAAAATATTCCACAATGAAAAGATGTTCCACTTTAAGAGATCACATAAACTCCTAAGGCCCATAGACTCCCACACAGGTGGACTAGCTAGTGGTTGTTTGCATTACAAAAGTATTCCCCACTTTATAAAGAGCATTTTATGTATCTGTCTCTCCAGTGTAAACACTTCACTGTCAGACTCTTCACCATCATCCCTAGGGATGATATACAGCTTAGAGTGACATAAGCTTAGGGATGAATATCTTCTTCCTGGTTTCCATGAACTTATCCTTCAGAATTCTTTTTTTCATTTTACCTCTTCCGCAAAGCTTTTACCAACAACTCCTGCATGCAAGAACTTATCTCTCCTCATTGCCTGTGCCAATAACTTCTATACTTAACACTGTCTCTTAATACCCTATACTTAATATTGTCTTAATTATTCCATCGGTAGCTGTATTCTTTGTCAGAGGCAGCCAAGGTATAACAAGTAAGCAAGCATTTATGAAGTACCCACTATGTGCTAGGCACTATGCTAAGCCCTGGGTATACAAAGAAAGGGCAAAGGCAGTTCCCTACTATCAATAAACTCTTGGTCTAATTGAGCAAACAACATGCAAACAAATATATACAAAAATATATTTAAGATAAATTGGAGACAGTTGACATAGGGAAGGCACTAGCATTAACGAGGATCAGGAAATGCTTTTTGAAGTGAGTGAGATTTTAGCTGGGACTTGAAGGAAGTAAGGGAAGCTAGAAGGGAGGGATGAGGAAGGAAATTGTTTCAGGAAAAGGGAAAAGTGTACAAATAAGGTTACTAAAATATACTTATTCTTTTAATTCAAAGATTCTACTACTGGGTGTATCTATGATAAGAAGGAAGTTCCCCTATACACCAAAATATTTTTTATATCACTTCATGATAGCAAAATATTGGCAGAAGAAAGTGGGGAGAAGTCCACTGGGGAATGACTAAATGAAGTATGGCAACTGAAAGGAAAAGGATATTACTGTTCAGTAAGAGCTAATAAAAATGATGAAGACAGAGAAGCATAGAAAGATATAAATGATCTAATGCAGAATGAAGTAAAACAGAACCAAGAAAACAATATACATAATGACTACAATGATGTTAAAGGAAAAACAACCACAAAGTAATCAAAAGTGAATGTTGCAAAATTAAAATAAACAAGCTTGGCTTGAAAGAACAGATATGAGAAGATATTCCTACCCTTTTCCAGATTTGAGAGGTTAATGATTGTTATACATTGGACATGTTTTTTAGATTTTTTATGTTTTGTTTAGTTATACTGATTTTTTCATCATTTTCTTTGTTCTTCAAAAAATGTCAGTTTTCTCTGGGATACTTTCTGGAGTGAGAGGGGAAGAATAATAGGAGAAATCTCAGGAATATGAAAAAATAGAAATCAATGAAAATATTTTTACTAATATTTTATTTTTTCCAATTACATGCAAAAACTATCTTGGATATCCTATCATACTCAACTGCACCTGTACTCTCTATGTATACTCCTAATTGTCCTAATAATGATGAAGTTCTTAGAAGTTAACAAGTGTCTTCCCATGTAGAAATATAAATAGTTAAACCTTATTGAATCCCTTATGACTTCTTTTTCCTGTTTCCATTTTTATGCTTCTGCTGAGGCTTATATTTGAAAATCATGCTTTCTATTCAGCTCTAGTCTTTTGAATCATGTCTTCCATTTGATTAAATATCTATTTTTCTCCCCCAAAGGATTCTGCTCAGTTTTTCTGGGTAGGTGATTCTTGGTCGTAAACCAAATTCCTTTGTCCTTTGCAATATCACATTCTAAGCCCTTTGATCCGTTAATATAGAAGATAGAAATCTTAGGTTATTCTGACTATGACTCCAGAATATTTATATTGTTTCTTTCTGGCTACTTGCAACATTTTCACCTTGACATGTGAGTTTTGGAATTTGTCAATAATATCTTGGGAGGTTTTATTTTGGGATCTCTTTCAGTAGGTTATCAATGAATTCGTTCAATTTCCCTTTTACCCTCTGGTTCTAGGATATACCGATAGTATTCTTTGATTTCTTGAAATACGATTTCTAGGCTCTTTTTTTGGATAATGGCTTTCAAGTAGTTCAATAATTCTTAAATTATTTCACCATTATCTATTTTCCAAATTAGTTTTTTTCCAATGAGTTATTTTACATATTCTTCTGTTTGTTATTTTGTTTTATTGTTACTTGATGTTTCATGGAGTCATTAGCTTCCCCTTGCCCAATTTTAACTTTTAAGGAATTATTTTCTTCAGTAAGCTTTTGTACACCTTATCCATTTAACCAATTTTATTTTTAAGGAGTTCTTTTCTTTAATGAATTTCTGTTCATCTTTTCTCATTTTACCAATTCTACTTTTTAAGGAGTTTTTATCTTCACTGCATTTTTGTGCCTCTTTTATAATTAGGCTTATTCTGTTTGTTAAGATGTTGCTTTCCTCAGTATTTTTTATGCTTCCTTTAGCAAATCATTGACTCTTTTCATGATTCTCTTGAATCACTTTCATTTCTTTCCCCAGTTTTTCCTCTGCCTCTGTTATTTGTTTTTAGTTATTTTTGAGCTCTTCTAAGAATCTTGACTGGAGCAGGGGGTGAGGAATGGGGCTGAGAACAATCCACATTTTTTTTGGTGAGGTTTTGCATGTAGCTGTTTTGACACTGTTGTCTACTTCTGAGTTTGTGTTTTGATCTTCCCTGTCACCATAGCAACTCTCTATGGTCAGATTCTTTTTTTGTTTTTTTGTTAATTTTTCCAGTTTATTTCTTGATTTTTAATCTTATGTTTAAGTTGTGCTCTGCCTCTGGGGTAGAGGAGGTACTAAACCAAGTCCCCTATTTCATTGAATGTCCATATTTTCCCCTGAAGTATTATACTCAGTTTTGCTGGGTAGGTGATTCTTGGTTTTAATCCCAGCTTCTTTGACCTCCAGAATATCCTATTCCAAGCCCTTTGATCCTTCAATGTAGAAGCTGCTAGATCTTGTGTTATCCTGATTGTGTTTCCACAATACTGAAATTGTTTCTTCCTGACAGCTTGTAATATTTCCTTCTTGACCTGGTAATTTGGCTATGATATGCCTAGGAGTTTTCTTTTTGGGATGTTTTTCAAGAGGTGTTCAGTGAATTCTTTCAATTTCTATTTTGCCCTTTGCTTCTAGACTATCAGGGCAATTCCCCTTTATAATTTCTTGAAGGATGATTTCTAGATAATGGCTTTCAGGAAGTCCAGTAATTTTTAATTATCTATCCTGGAACTATTTTCCAGGTCAGTGGTTTTTCCAATTAGATATTTCACATTACCTTCTATTTTTTCATTTGTTTGGATCTGTTTTATAATATTTTGATTTCTCGTAAAGTCATTGGCTTCCATTTGCTCCAATCTAATTTTCCCTTCAGTGACTTTTTGAAATTCCTTTTCCATATGGCCAGTTTGGCTTTTTAAGGTATCCTTCTCTTCATTGGCTTTTTGGGCCTCTTTTGCCATTTGAGTTAGTCTATTTTTTAGGTGTTATTTTCTTTAGTATTCTTTTGGGTCTCCTTTGACAGGTTGTTGAGTCACTTTTCGTGATTTTCTTGCATCATTCTCATTTCTCTTCCCAATTTTTCCTCCTCTTTTCTTACTTGATTTTCAAAATCCTTCTTGAGCTCCTTCATGGCCTGCAACAAATTCATATTTTTCTTGAAAGCTTTTGATGCAGGAGTTTTGACTATGTTGTCTTCTTATGGTTCCATGTTTTGATCTTTTTTGTCCCCAAAAAATTACTCTATGGTCTGATTTTGCTTCCTCTGCTTGCTCATCTTGCCAGCCAATTACTTGACTTTTGAACTCTTTGCTACAATAGAGCTCTGCTTTCAGAGTGGAGAGAACTATGTCCCAAATCACTGGGGTTTTCACAGCTGTTACCAGAGCTATGAGGAGGGTACCCTCTCTACAGCCACCACAAGTTCTGGCACACTGGTGTTTCTCACCCCAGGATCACCACCCAAGACACCACCATGAGACCCAGATCCAGGCACGTCAAAGCAAGAGTGATTACCCTCTGGATGGTTGCTTGGTCCCCCTAAGATCTGCAGGCCAGGAGCTCTGGGGGCAGCCATGCAGCAGCAGCTGTGCTGCCGCCACCTCTCGCCCCGGGGGCAGGGGCCAGGCCACACTCTTCAGTCACCCTGTTCCAACAGAGCAACCCCACTGACCTTTTATTTTCTCTTTGGCATTTATGGGTTGAGAAGTCAGGAAACCACCACAGCTGCCAGTGATTCACTCTCCTGAGGTCTTCTCTGGCTGGTCTGGGTTGCTGGTTGGGGTCAGCACAGTTCATGCATGGCTGTGCTCAGTTCCCAACCTAATGCTATAGCCCCTTCCTGTCAGCCTTCCAGGCTGCCTTCAGTGGGAGATTTGTTTCTCTCTGTCACTTTGTGGGTTCTGTAGCTCTATAATTTGTTTAGAGTCACATCTTACAGGTATTGGAGGTGGTTGATGCAGGAGCTTAAGCAAGTTCCTGCTTTTACTCCTCCATCTTGGCTCTGCCCCCTCCAACTCTATTTTTTTTTTTGCAAATGAGCAAACTGAGGCACAGGATGGTTAAGTGATGTCCCATGATCATACAGCTAATGTTGTAGATAGGATCTGGACCAAGTACACTTAATTCCAAGTACAGTGCACCATCCACTACACCATGCAGTCATTACAAGTCATTAAAGTTACTTCACCATTCTAGGTCTCAGTTTCCTCATACATAAAAAAAAGTGGATTGTACTAGATTATTTTTAAGCATCCTTAAAGTCTTAATGTTCTACATTGTGTGTGTTAGCATTTCTTCCAGATATCCTTGACTTTTTTTTAATATTCTTTGTGCCTCCTAAAAGGTTTTAAGTGGCAAAAAGGGTGGGTAGGATAATGAGTCTTTAGCAGGATTTCCTGCAAAGTGAAGACAAATCAAGAAGCAGTGCATGCAATTAAATTAAATTATCACTCCTACATCATTATCCCATATGAAGTGGGAAACTTTGGAATATCAGGAATGAATGGAAATCCAAGATCAATTACCAATGGGGATTCAACATCATTTAAACCCTCCGTACTTGGCACATGTGTACATATACATACCTTTCCAAACATAGACCTCTTCCTCCTTTCATAGTAGATGTGACAGAGTATGTCATTCCCTTCTCAAACTGACCATTAAAAATGGTGCACCTGTGTTCAAACCAAACTTCTGGAGCAGCCTTTTGAGACATCAAGATCTATAGCCACAGTAAATTCCCAGAGACATATTAACGTTCACCTTCATAATGCCTTAATTGTGCAGAAACCATTATACAAGAATGTTAAGGTGAAGAGGAAACTCGTGTAAATGTTAGAGGAAGAGAGCCAAGCAAGATGCCTAAATTAAAAGGGTGAAAGGTCCTGAGCAGGCTTTCACTAGAGAAAGATTCATGGAGATGCACTGCCTAGACAAGAATAGACTTCCACATAAATTATCTCAATGTGATGCTAGGAAGTCAAGGGGAACTTTTTTAAAACCAGGAATTTGCAAAAGGTTAAATTAAAATGAAGATTGGACAATTATTTTTGTTCTCCTGCCTGGCAGGGCTTCTACTAATGTTTGTGTACAGAAGTGATAACGGCGGGATACTTCAAAGCCTTTTCAGGAAAATCATATCATTGGCAAGAAAGCATTTGATTTTATAAAAAGCTTACATTTGTAAGCGATATTGAAAAGAAAAAGGCTTATATGAGCTAAGTGCTCCATGAGGTTATTTGTGTGAAAGCTGGTAGGATTCCACACATCTTTATCATGCACATTATCATAGGGTGGGGGTAGGTATTTTTTTTTAATGGGAATAGTTAATTATGTTCCATTCCTTTGTGCATGAAGGTGACACCACTGACCCACTATTAGTCGGATGTGACCTCTGGGTCATGTCTCTAGGAAGCGAGAGGCTCAAGCACTATCCCACCTAGATTAGCTTGCCTGACCTTCTTGTGAATTTTTTTGCAACATGGCTAATAATGTTCATTGATTGACTAAATGAATGAATGGTCAGGACTTGGGCTGTCATGTGTCTATGGAAAATTTTCCATGAAAAGTTAGCTACATTGTATGAACATGCATCCCTGTCTTTGAGCTCTGTGTTAATTGGCCCAGGTGCCGGGAACAGATAAAGATAGAAGTACAGAATCTTGGAGCCTAAGAGCCAAATGGATTCCTGAGTCATTTACCATTAAAATGTTATAATAATTGCTTACTTTTCCACAGTCCTTTCTGGTTTGCAAAGTGCTTTAAATACATTATCTCATTTCACAAAATCTCCAGAGTTAGAAGAAATCACAGAATGATCTAGTTCAGCAGGATTCCCTTTTATTGCAACCCTGAAAAGTGGCCATCCAGTCTGTACTTGAGGAAGTCGAGTGAGTGGGGAAAGTCACAGATTTGGGGGAGATCTATTTCATTTTGGGATAACTCTTATCGTTGGGAAGCAGAAATCTGCCCACGTTCAATTGCCAACTACCGCTCTTGGCTCTACCATGTGCCAGATACTGTACAAAGGGCTTTAAGAATATTATCCCACTTGATCCTCACAACAATCCTGCAAAGTAGATGCTGTTATTACCCCCATTTTACACTTGAAGAAACTTGAGGTAAACTGAGGTTAAGTGACTTGCTCTGGGTCATGGAGTTAGGAAGGAGCTAAGCATGGATTTGAACTCATGTCTCCCTGATTCCAGGCCTAGCATTGTGACATGTAGATACGTCTAGAATAAATCTAGTCTCTTTACCACATGACAGTCATTCAAACATTTGAAAATACATATGATGTCCTCTCTACTACCTTTTCTTTTCTCCAGGCTAAACATACCCAGTTCCTCAAAAAGATCCTTAAATGGCAGGATATTCAGTACCACCCCTCCACTACCACCATTCTAATTGATTTTTTCTGACCATGCTAAAATTTATCAATGTATCTTCTTTAAAATAAATGGAACCCTGAACTAAGCACAATATTTTAAATATAGCTAGACAACTGGAACTATGACCCCCCTTAATCTAGATACAATGTCTCTCTTAATGCAGCTTAAAATTACATTAACTTTTCTGTCTATTATTTCATATTGCTGACTTATGGTGCCTTATGTTAACATTTCACCCAAAGTTCCAGATCCTTTCCCACATAAACTGTTGTCTTATCCATCATGTCCCGTTCCTTATTTGTGAAAATGAGGTATTGACTGTAAATATAGGACTATATCTTTACTAAATTCTCTTATTAGAATCAGTCCATAGTTTTAGCCTGCCAAGATCTTTTGGGATCCTGAATAAAATCCAATACATTAACTATCATTCCCAACTTTTTGGTCATCCTCAAATTTTATAAAGATGCCTTTACTTCAGCTGTTGATGTTGAAATACAGAGGGTCAAGTACAGATTCCTGAGGCCCACTAGAGAACATGCTTTAAGCTGAAATGAGACCATTAATGACCACCCTTTGAGTCTAGTTCTTCTTCAATGTGTAACTATGTAATTAAGCAAGCAATCAACAAACATTTAAAAGCCAGGGGCTTTGATAGGTACTAGATGAATAGGGAGAAAAGAAAAATGTTTTAATGAAGGAGACAAAATGCTATATACATATATATATATATATATATACATACATATACATGAGATATATACAAATAAAATACAAGGTGGACTTAAAAGGGAGGGAGCAAGCAACATGCAGAAACAGGAAAGGCCCCTCATAGTAGATAGATAATGAGCAAAGTCTTAAAGGAAACCAAGGATTCCTGGTGATCTCTCTGAAAAGAAAGCATCTTCAGCATGGGAAACACAAAACAGATCAGGACAAAGACACAGAGACAGGAAGTGGAGAAAAGTGTGGAAGGAACAGCAAAGTTGACCAATATGGAGGGAACATAACAATTGTGGAGGGGAGTAATATGGAAGAAGATTTGGAGACAGGAGAGGGACAAGTTATGAAAAACTTTAAATGCCTGAAAAGTTCACATTCAGTCCTAAGAAGAATAGAGAACCACTGTAGTTTATTGAGAAAGAGGGAGGTATGGTCAGGTCTATGCCCTAGAAAAATCACTGGAATAGTTCTACGGAGGATGAATTGTAGTGTCAAAAGGTGAGGCAAAGAGTTCAAATAAGAGGCCATTAAAATAATCCAGGCAAGAGGAAATAAGGATCCGACTAGGGAGATGGCTTTCTTAGTAGAAAGAAGTTGGTGTATTTAAGACATGTTGTGGAGATGGAAATGACAATACTTGGCAACCAATTTCTTATATGAGATGAATGAGTGAGGGATTGAGGACAAAAGCAAAGTTGTGAACCTTGAGTGATTATAAGAATGATGGCACCTTCAATAGCAAAAAGGGAAATTCACGGAGCGGCCAGATGACTCAGAGAGTAAGAGCACTGGCCCCAGTGTCAGGATGACTTGGGGATCAAATCTGGGCTCAGAAACTTAGCACCACACCCAGAAATAACTGGCCATGTAACCTAGAGCAAGTTATTTAACCCCAATTGCTTAAAACAAGGGGGGGGGGAATTCAGAAGAAGCAGAGCTTGGGAGTAAAAATAATGACTTCTGCTTTGAACATGTGGAGGTAATTATGGGACATCTAATCTGAAAGTCTAACAGGCATTTAGTGATGTGGGACTAGAACTCAGGAGAAAGATTAGGGCTGAATAAAGATTCTACCTCTATCATCTAGTCTATATCACTTAATTTTTTTTCAAAAACAACTTACATTTTTTAAAAGGATTTCAGCACAGCATTTAACAGAGTCTCTTTTGTTCTTCTGTCCACAAGAAGAGCAAGAGAGACTATTAAATGCTGTGCTAAAACCTAAAAATGACTTTAGCCTTCCCCTGATCTACCAATCTATAGTAACTGGTCAAGGGAGGAGTGGGTTTGGCATGGACTTTTCTTGATAAATTGGCCCATCTGCACTGTCTGTTTCTTTAACTTGACCTCCCTGTCTCACTCAGATTAGAAGTGTAGCAGCAGGGAAGCTAGGTGGTACAGTGAATAGAGCACCAGCCCTGGAGTCAGGAGGACCTGAGTTCAAATCCGACCTCAGACACTTAGCACTTACTAGTCGTGTGACCTTAGGCAAGTCACTTAACCCCAATTACACTGCCTTCCCCTTTTCACAAAAAGAAAAAAAAGTGTAGCAGCTACTCACAAGCCTGATGCCACTACAGACCAACACCACCTTTGCACCTTTTCCAAGCTGCTCCGTTTCCAACTTATGCTGTTTTGCCCTTCCTCAGGCAGTGCCTTCCCCCTACCCCACAACACAGACTCCCAATATTGGTGTTTGATTTAATAAGATACCCAACTGACTTTTCCCTACATTTGCTCAGACCTTCCAAGCTCAGGTGATCTATTGACTTCAGCTGCCCTAGTATCAAGAATTATTGAAAGTGTGCACCATTATCCTTTACTCTATTCAATTTTAGTGATCATTACTTCCTTTTATTAATGCTCAGAAACCATCTCTTTAAAGGTGTATTCTAGAATTTTATATGGAGTAAAAGTAATGCTCACTGGCCAACTTTTCAAATTGTGCCCTTTTACCATTAAAAAAAATCAAGACATTTACCTTTCACTAGTCCTGTTGTATCCCCATTCTCTAAGATTTTTCAAAGATTACAGACTGGCTTGGTATTATTATATCTGCCAGATGCTTTCATCACACTAGCATGTAATGCACTAGTTCCTGTAGATATTGTGACTTGAATTCATTGCACCCTCATGATCTCATAACTTACCTTTTGTATCACTTCCATTTGCCATCTTTGCCCCATCCTTCCCAGAGGACTTTCCCTTTGATAGAGAGAAAGAAAAAAAAAACAGAAACGAGATAATAGTTAAGTAGTTCATATTTTTCATCATTATCCATCATCATCTCATTTGCCCCGAGCAGTGTTCCTATCCCATCTTTGGTACTTTTCTTGCCTTCAATATAGCCTTTTAAAAAAAAATGACCTTTTCTTGTTTGTTTTCCTTGACATTTATCACCAGTTCCAGCTCATTTTGGTCTTTATTGCTTCTGATAATATTCTTATATTCTCCTTTGTATTCAACCTCTGTTATTTGCCTTTGCAACTATCTTCCATACATTTCTTTTAAAAATCTTAGTTCCCTGTACATTCAAATTAATCTCTTTAGTTGGGCCTACATTAAACTGGCAGCAGTAATAGCCACAGTACCTATACCACTAAGGTTTTCAGTGGTTTTATCTAGGATTTTATAATTTTTGATAATATTTTCTAGGGTCTTTCTGGTGTTATCATTTTTCACCACATGAATCACAAGGAATAAGTATTGGTCATCTAGTTTGACAAATCTTGGGAAGCTCTCTGGCATGTCCCAGATTCTTCTCCAGGAAGAGAGAAGACCTTTCTACTGTTTACATCAGATCAACAAATAGTTGCCTTGATATCACTCAATAAGATCCTTATTACTTGACTCTTCTTTCTTCTAATATTATTGTTCTAAATGTTAATGATATCTTTTCAATCATTCCACAGTTATTTCCCAATATTCTTACCCCCACTGAACCCTCCCTTGTCACAAAGAAAAGCATTTAAGAAAAACCAGCAAAGAAGATAACTGTCTCTCACAGAGTATGCACCATTCCATACTCCTGGTCCCTAATATCTCTACCAAAGAGAGGAGATTATGTTTCCTTATCTGCTCTATATGACCAAGGTTTACCCATTATTTGTTGATTTCATTTCCAAATCGCACATAGACGTGCAATCACATCAGCATTTCTTGAGGGGCAAGAAGCTGATTTTTCTTGAGAAACTTTTACTCCATTCCAAGTATTTAGGAGCCCTTTTATCTTTTCTTCCTTCTCTGTGTTACATGCTTCTATTTTCAAACATTTGTAATTATAATATTTTTTTTAAAAATTTTAAGTCTTATTTTTATTGATAGCTGCTTTTTGATCACTTTTATTTCTAAATATTCCCTAGACACTACTCAGCATGCCATCCCTTGTAACTAACAAAAAGAAAGAAAGGCAGTTTGGCAAAACCAACACATCAGCAATATCAGATGGTTTATATGGTATTCCATGCTCCTAGTGCCTTACCTCTGCAAACACAGGAGGATGGTGTAATTTTTAAAAATCTTTTTCTAGGGTGAAAATTTGGCCATTAAAATTATACCACATTTATTTTTTTTAGCCTTTCTATTTATAATAGTTTAGTCATATGTATTATTTTCATATTTCCATTTTCTTTATTACACATTAGTTCAGGTAAATCTACACGCACCTCTCTCAATTCTTCATATTTATCATTATTATAACTGAGTATTATTCCATTAAATATATATGTATATATATACATATATATATCACAACTAATTAAGTCATTACCCCCAAAATGGGTCAGCTCCTTTGATTCCAGTGCTTCTATAAAATTTTTGATGTACATAGTAACTTTTTTCATTTTTGGTCTCTTTATGGAATACACCTATCAATGAGACGACTGATTCAAAGGTCTACACACCAAGTCATCAAATGCGTAGATGACACAAGGCTAGGTACAACACCTAAAATGAAAGATGATAAACAGCAAAATATAAGAAAGGTTAGAATGTTGGGTTTGTTTAAAAAAAGTGAAATTTAATAAGGATAAATGTAACATCTTATTCATGTGTCCAAAGAATCAACTTCATAAATACAAGAAGGGGGAGATGTGACCAGACAATGGTTCATCTAAAGGAAATCTGAGGGTTTTAATGGATTGCTAGCTCAATTTGAGTTAGTAATATAACAGTAAAAAAAAAAAACAGATGCAATTTCAGGCAGCAATAAGAGAGGCATGGTATCCAAAAATAAAGGAGTTGTATTTCCACTGTAGTCTGCCACAAAAAATATCCAGAGGAGAATGACCAGGATGCTAAAGGACTTCAAAATCATGCATACGAAGATCAACTGAAGGAACTAGGGATGTCTAAATGATGTTCTTTATACAATATGGTGCTGCCTCCCATTAACAAATTACCTTCCACTAGAATCTTCCCTTTCAATGCCATGACCTTTCTCTCTGTCAGCAACCTTTCTATCTAAGCACAGCTCTTTTTCCTGCTTTCTTGATCAGATTCCAAGTTCTGTTAACTTTCTCTACTATGAGATCACATCATTTAATTTTTGAACCACAATGCCATTACCATCTCTGTACCTGCACTCATGTTATTTCCTTACCTAGAATACCAGCTGATCACTCTTCTACTTTTATAAATAAAGCATGTCCTCCAAGGCATAACTCAAATCAAGGCTTAGCTCAACTCTCTAGTTTCTCCATGAGAGTTTCTCTACTCTAGCATTTTTTTAGCACCTTCTTTTCTAAACTAACTCCTACAGTACTTATACCACACCATATAATACCACTAGATTATGCACTGCTTTAAAGTATTCCCTTTGGCTTCCTCTATATTAGTCTTTTCTTGCCAGCTAAATTGTAAGTTCCATGAGAGCAGAAACCAAGACTCCCTAAATTCCACAGTGACTACATAGGACTGAGAACATATTAGATGGACAAAAAAAATTGTTTATTGAATTGTTTGGTGACTTGCCTTTGTCCATATGTAGTGAGAGCTATTAATTATTTTTCCTCCTTTGGCATGTTTCAATACCAGAAAGTATTTAACTCCCAATACCTTGGATATCACAATAATGATATGTGGGTAATTTAGATAACCCTGGGCAGTCTTGGGACTCAAACAAATAGGGTGAAATGGTGGAGTTTTAGAAAGTTTAAATTCTTTGATGAAGTGCTGTAATGGGTAGGAAAAGTAAGGTAGAAATTTCAGAATATGGATTTACCATGAACCAACCCAGTATCAATGATGGAGACTCATCTGAAGACAAGAGGACATATTTCTCCTGGGTAAACTTCTGTGAGTCCAGAGATTGGCAGGGAGAGGCTTCAGAGTAGAGATAACAATTCTGGCTTTGTATTTATATCTTAATGCCACCACAACAAGGAAACCATGAATATCCCTGTTCCCTGTTCCCCTCCCTTTTCCTCTGTGGTAGTAAAATAGGCTCACCAAAAAAGAGAAAGAATTTGCTTATGGGAAAAAGGATAGCAACACCACCTGCAGGAAGTTACTGATAATGGCAAAGAGAACAACCTTGGGGAATTCTGTCCTTGCAGAGCAATAGAAGGAATGACAACTGATACTAGTGATATAAAAATGTAGATAACTTGGGGCGGCCAGGTAGCACAGCGAGTAAGAGCACCGGCTCCAGTGTTGGGATGACCTGGATCAAATCTGGGCTCAGACACTCAGCACCACACCCAGAAATAATAACTGGCCATGTAACCTTGAGCAAGTTACTTAACCCCAATTGCTTTAAAAAATGTAGATAACTGAAATAAGTGATAGGTGATGAGAAAATTAAAAGTTAATACATGGTAGCGTCACTACCTGGTATCCAAATTAAGATGATTCAAGCTTTATTTGGAGAACAATTGATCATCTGTGCATGTCAGTATACTCCATGAGCTCTGATAAGTGTGTTATTTGTTTTCATTAACTCGTTGTTAATTTCTTTTCTTTTCTTTTTGAATTTAGATCACAAGATCATACCTTTAGAATTAGAAGAGAAGTCAGAGCATCGAGTCCAACTCACTCATTTTACAATTGAGGAAACTGAGTCCAGGGAGGTTAAGTGACTTTCCCAAAGCTACACAGGTAGCAAGTATAAAAGGTGATTAATGAACCCAAAATCTATGTAAGATTTCAGGGCCAGGAGTTTTTCCACTGTACCATGTTGCCTCCCTTCTTTGACTTTTGTGAAATATGTGTTTGCACAGGAAGCCGATGACAACACAGTGGGGAATTATCATATAGTGAAGTTTCCAGATTTTTGAGTGAGAGCAATGAGTCAAAGCTATGAGAAATTCTATAAAATGTACCCTTGCCCTTCCTGCCATGTAAGGGACTCATACAGGGATTACACATGGAGACCAATGGGGCTACCCCTCTATATACACCTCTAAAGGTATGGGCCTCTTTTTATTTCAATAGGAGGATTTGAAGTGAAAGAAAATAATGCTGAGACCCTAAAAATATGATGGATACTTCTCGTGACTGTTTTAGCAAGGAACCTGACAGCATCTTTCCAATTACCCACTTTGACTGGGGTGGAGGAAGTATTGAAATAATGATACTTTCTTGGGAGACAGGGACATGAATGAATGGCAGAATATCACTCAGGGAGAATCCCTCAATAGGGTCAGTTAATGGAAAGTCAATGGAAGCGACAAGACTGTAAGTACTGCAAGACATGATCTTCATGAAATAAACCCAATGAAAAGACTCACAGTTCATGTTTGACTAACTCATGTGCTACTTAGAAAGATAATAAAGAAATTCTTTGGCAACTTAAGTTTTCTGAGATGTAAAACAATGCTCTTGGTAACTGGGTTAACAAACATACCTGAGATATTTTGTATGTGATTGCTGATGAGGAAAGAGACATGACTCTGGAAAGGCAAAGGTAAACTGAACATGATGCTGTGTACTTGTATGAGAAAATTATTTAGGTTGATTACAAATACTTTGGAGACAAACTCCAAAGAGGGGAAAAGAGTCAAGATTACAAAGTGAGAGGTAACATTTTTGCCTTAGCTCCTCCACAGTGACCTGTGATATGCATCAGACCAAATTCTGCTAGGGAAAGTCCAGAAAACATCACAATAATTCCCTTTTTTAGTCTAAGGCACCTTAGGCAGAGAGGTATCCACATATTGGGGTGGAGGCTGATAAGGAGTGTAGAACTGTAACAGCATGGCAACAGTGTCAGTGGACTGTGGCAGTTGCATCAACAAAAGCAGGGAGCGACCCAACAGCCATGGATGATAAGGGGACTGAATACCTGGGAGGAGAAAGTTATGAGGAGACCTCCATACTGGCACTGGGATCAGGAAGAAGCATGGCCCAGGTCCAGGTCACAGCTCAGAGTTAAGATAAGTGGCCATGGTACAAAGGAGCAGGGGACCTAATTCTATTAGGTATAAGGGAAAAGTTCCAGAAAAATACCTGTGTGACTCTGAGTGCAAGAGCAGAGGGAAGACTAAGTTCTAATCTTTAAACCTGTATATAAATAAGCCTGTGGTGGAATAAACCAGGCAGGAAAACAAAACCAAGAGGGAGCCAATGGTTCAGTCACTCTGAACCTTCCAGTGGGCTGAAAGCAGAAATAGTCTACAGAAACTCAACAGGCCCAAATTCAGTCAGGAAGTTGCAGAGAACAGAGCAAATGAGCAGTGAACAGATGTTTCCCTGGATAATACCACTTTGGAAGTTCTGTAAACATATAGATTCCCACAATGTGCTGTAAAAGCAGCAGAAAAACATAAAAGATGGAAGCTCAGGCTAGATATACCCACTTCCCAAAGTGAGCTCAGCTCAACACTAACATAAAGTCCAAAGTCAAGAAGAAGACTGGAAAAATGAGCAAATAATAACAACAAAAAAGAACCTGACCATGATAAGCTACTATGATGACAGAGAAGTTTAAGAAAGAAATTCATAAGAAACAAGTTACTTGAAAGCATCTACAAGCAAAACCTCAAAGACAAATGTATGTTGGACACAATCTCAACAAGAATTTCTTGAAAGAGTTAAAGAAAGAATAAAAGAGCAAAAACTTTTTTTAAATCAGAGTAACAGATGAAAATTTTGGAAAAGAATTAAGAGCTATGTAAGAAAACTATGAAAAGAGAATTAACAGCTTGGTAAAAGATATAAAAAATACTGAATAAAACGGCTCCTGAAAATCGGAATTGTTCAAATATGAGAGCAAAACAAAACAAAAACAAAAACCTGAAGGTCTGGCCAACAACGTTTTGAAAGATATCATAGGCTAGGTGGCACAGTGGATAGTGGGTCTGAAGTCAGGAAGATCTGAGTTCAAATTCAGCCTTAGACACTTACTAACTTTGTGTCCCTGGGCAAGTCACTTAACCTCTGTTTGTTTTAGTTTCCATAACTGTAAAGTAGGGATAATAATATCATCTACCTTCCCAGGGTTATTGTGAGGCTTAAATGAGAGATATTTGCAAAGAGTGTAGCACATTGTCTAGTACATAGCTGGTATTTAATAAATGCTGATTTCCTTCCTTCTAATATGCACTATGCCTGTAGTATGCACTGGGTCATGGGTAAAATAATAAATTTAAATAAAATATGATCTCTACCTTCAGAGTGCTTACAGTCAAACATAGGAGTATATAATGCATACACAGTCATAATATAGCTAAGAATTTTCATCAAATTAAACAAATATTTTAAAAATGCCTACTATGTCAAGGAACTTATACTAGGCATTACTGGAGTGGAAGGATAAAAAAAATTATAAAAGACATAACCCCTACACTTATGGAGCTTACATTCTAATTATAGAGAGTATGACATACACAGATGACTAAAATATACAATAAGAGCATAAGAAAGGTACAAGCAATGTGTTAGTTGAGGGCAAAAGGGTCAGTACTAAATGTAAAAGTAATATTATGCAGACAGCTGCAAATATGCAAACCTGGATGCACCAGCATGGAGCCGGAGCAAGCCTGGGCAAACTGATTCACCCACCACAGGGGCAATTCCCAGACCTCTCACGACAGGATGGGGGATCTGTTGGAGCTGGGTAAGAGAAAAATGCAGGGTCTGCTGTAGCAACAGTAACTACTCCTGGGGCTATCAATCCACAGCCTGGAAGTTAAAAAAATCACCTACCTGAACGTCCAGGGACCAAGATGGTAGAGTAAACCCTAACTGCTCTAATCCTCCCCTCTGACCCTGAAAACCCAGAGAATATTGCCCCAGAGTAAAATCCTAAAATAGTGGAACCAACTGAAGGCTTGGGAGTCCTAGAGGAAGGGAGTGGCTGAGGCTGTGCTTCACAATGCAGAAAAAGATTGAGATTGGAAAAACAAATACTTTAGAATCCTATCGTGGGGAGCAAGAAGAACCAAACTCAACACCCACATCTGAAGCTTCAAAAGGGAATATAACTGGTCTCAAGCCCAAAAAGCATTCTTGGAAGAGCTCAAGAAGAACTTTAAAAACCAAATTAGAGAGGTAGAAGATAAATTGACCAATTCTTTTAAAATTACAATGGCCAAAATAGAAAAATATTTCACTGAAGAAAACAGCTCCTTAAAAAGTAAATTGTGTGAAATGGAAAAAGAGTTTCAAAATCTAACTGGAGAAAATAAGTCCCTAAAAATGAAATCAGAACATATGGAAAAGGAGCTTTAAAAATTAACTGAGGAAAATAATTTGCTAAAAATACAATTGTAATGGAAATGCAAATTTAAGATCTTCCCTGCCCCTAGGCTAAAGTGCACCTGGAGCCTGGGGTGGGAGGCTTGTTTTTCAATAGATACTTCTTGATTGGCCAGTGGGTCCAGAAGGTTGATACAATCTCTGAGCCTGGAGAAGGCTATATAAGCCCTGATGTGTAGCTTTGTTTTGGGGCTCACTTTGAGAAGTGTTCTGTGATTTGATCAGATGAAACTCTGGGAAGCCATTGTTGAGAGCCCCCGGCTTTAAAAAACCCAGATGTTGATTTGGTATGGATGTAGTGGTTGGAGAGTCTGGAAATCTGTCTAGTTGATCTGTTTCTCTGTCTTGATAATTCTGCCTGTATACTCTGAAGTCCGGGGTGCTGACCTTTTCCCCCTGAATGAGGTAAACAATATATGTTTGACTAATTAAAGTAAGCTTGTTAACCCATTTTGAGTTGCTTTCCTTTATCAAAGAAGATCCAAGAAACTGTGTTGGCAGACACCCTGGGGACACTGGGGTGCTTGCTACTACAATAATACAACACAACAAAACATAATATAATATATATATAATAGTGGTTTGCAAACCATTCTAGTTCTAAATATTGTTAAATCAGTTTAGAACCTCCTGGTTCTGATGGATTTACAGGAGCATTCTGTTAAACTTTTTAACAGTTAGTATACATACTACAGAAAATATTCTCAGTAATTGAGAAAGAAAGCACTTTCCTAGAACCCTCTTATTGAATAAATATAGTCTGAATACATAAACCAGGGAAAAATAAAACATACAGAGAAAACTATGGGTTAATATTGTTAATGAACCACTGACTTAAAAATTTTCAACAAAATCTTGTCAAGTAGACTAAAGTGAGTTATACAAAAAATCATTCATTTTGACCAAATGGAATTCATACCATAGATGTAAGTATGGTTCAATAAAGGAAAATATAAGTAATCATATTAAAAACCAAAAAATAACAAAATGAAAAAGATGATTATTGCTATATGTGTAAACAAAAAGCCTTTAACAGAGTACAACACTCTTTTATGCTAAAAATCCTCCAAAGTATAGAAAGAGAAGGACCCTTTCCTTAATATCATGAAAAGCATCTATCTAAAACTAAAAGATAAAATTTATACCTATTTTTATTTTTTCAATTTTAGACAAATACTAAAACCTAAATTCATAATAAGAAAAGGAAACATTATACACTTAAATGAAAAAGAAAAGAAAAAGCATGTCATATCCACAGCACAACATAGGAGACAATCAGAATAGTTAACAATAACATCTCATGTTTAAAAAACCTATATATTAAATACTATGCATTATGCTGAAAGCTGTCCATCTTTGCTTTGCTTCTTTGTAAGTTTTCTTTTGTTCTTTCCTGTACTTTTTTCTTTTTTCTTTGTTCTTTTTCCCCCTCCCTCCCTACTACCTGCCATTCCAAGGCTACAATTGAATATAGATATATTTATGTAGAGGTTTTGATGTAAACATATATGTACACATATATATGTGTATATATATAAACATATACTTTCCCTAAGAGATTCTACTGCTAATCTTGCTTTTTTATCTTTTTAATTTTTTAAATTTATTTTTAGTTTTCAACATTCATTTCCACAAGATTTTGAGTTACAAATTTTCTGCCCATCTCTCCCTTGCCCTCCATCCCAAGATAGTGGGCCTACTGAATATCCCTTCCCCCAATCTTCTCTCTCTTATATCCTACCCCATCACCCCCCCCAACTTTCTTGTAGGGCAAGATGTATTTCTATATCCCAGTGCCTGTATATCTTATTTCCCAGTTGCATGTAAAAAACATTTTTTTAACATTTGTTTTTAAAACTTTGAGTTCCAGATTCTTTTCCTTCTTTCCTCCTCATTCACCCCCACTGAGAAAAAAGCAATTCAATATAAGTTGTACATGTGTAGTTACACAAAAGGTTTCCATAATAGTTATATTGTGAAAGACTAAATATAATCCCCTCTATCCTATCCCACCCTCCCCCCACTTATTCGATTTTCTCCTTTGACCCTGTGCCTTTTCAAAAGTGCTTCTAACTTCCCTCTCCCTCAATCTGCCCTCCCTTCTATCATCCCCACTCTTATCCCTTTCCCCCCTACTTTCCTGTAGGGTAAGACATCCAATTGAGTGGGTAGGCTATTTCCTCCCTAAATTCAGTGAGAGTAAGGTTGACTCATTCCCTTTCACCTTCCTGCTCTTCCCCTCCATTCTAACAGTTTTCTCTTACCTCTTTTATATAAGATATTTTACCCTATTCTATCTCTCCATTTCTCCTTCTCTCAATATATTCTTCTATCTATGTATACATGTACACACACATATACCCTCCTACATATACATATACATGTATGTATACATATATATACATATATATTCTCTTCAACTATCCTCATACAAAGTCTTATGAGTTACAATTATTGTTTTTCCATGTAAGAATGTAAATAGTTCAACTAATAAGTTCAATTAATAAGTTCCTTATGATTGCTTTTTCCTGTTTACCTTCTCATGCTTCTCTTGCTTCTTGTAGTTGAAAGTCAAATTTTCTGTTCAACTCTGTTTTTTTTCAACAAGAATGCTTGAAAGTCCCCTATTTCATTGAATTTCTATATTTTACCCTGAAGTATTATACTCAGTTTTGCTGTTTAGGTGATTCTTGGTTTTAATCCCAGCTTCTTTGACCTCCAGAATATCATATTCCAAGCCCTTTGATCTTTCAATGCAGATGCTGCTAGATCTTGTAATTTCCTGATTGTGTTTTCACAATACTCAAATTGTTTCTTCCTGACTGCTTGTAATATTTTCTCCTTGACCTTGGAACTCTGGAATTTGGCTATAATATTCCTAGGAGTTTTCTTTTGGGGATCTTTTTCAAGAGGTGTTCGGTGAATTCTTTCAATTTCTATTTTTCCCTCTGGTTCTCGAATATTGGAGCTTTCAAGTAGTCCAATAATTTTTTAATTGTTTCTCCTGGATATATTTTCCAGGTCAGTGGTTTTTTCAATGAGATATTTCTCATTGCTTTCTATTTTTTCATTTGTTTGGATCTGTTTTATATATCTTGATTTCTCATAAAGTCATTGGCTTCCACTTGCTCCAATCTAATTTTGAAGGAATTTTTCCCTTCAGTGAGTTTTTTAAATTCCTTTTCCATCTAGGCAATATTATATTTTTGGCTGGAGGCCCAGTTCTTTTGCTCTTTGATATTGTGTTCCAAGACTATAATATTCCTGTGAGTTTTCTTCTTAGGATCTCTTTTAGGTGGTGATCTGTGGATCTTTTCTATTTCTATTTTTCCTTCTTGTCCTAATACTTCAGGACAATTTTCTTTAATTATTTCTTGTATTATTATATCGAGATCCTTTTTTGATCAGAACTTTCATGTAGTCCAATTATTCTTGTTTTCTCTTCTTGATCAGTTGATCTATAGATCCATTGTTTTTCTTCTGAGATATTTTACATTCTTTATATTTTCTTTTTTTTCTCATTTCTTTACCTC
The DNA here is from genome assembly GCF_028583685.1 of Petaurus breviceps papuanus. Taxonomy (NCBI): domain Eukaryota; kingdom Metazoa; phylum Chordata; class Mammalia; order Diprotodontia; family Petauridae; genus Petaurus; species Petaurus breviceps. The sequence goes on along the minus strand of NW_027187360.1, from coordinate 6,937,733 downwards.
TTATAAATTCCCTGGCTTCCCTTTTCCCAATTCTCATTTTCAAGGAGTCATTTTCTTCCTTAAGATTCTGGATCTCCTTTCCTAATTGGTTGACTTTCTTGTCATAATCTTCTTGTTTTCTTATATTATTCTTATTTTTAATTTACTGTCAATTACTCTCATTTGATTTTTAAAATCTTTTTTAAGTTCTTCAATGAATTCTTTGGGGGCAGGTGACCATTTGACTTTACTCTTTGGGGTAGAAGAGGGTTTCTTTGCTTCAGTATCCTCCCCTGAAGATGAACCCCAGTCTTCTCTATTTCCTTAGTAGCTCTCTGTGGTTAGATTCTTTCTTCTTTGTCTGTGCATTTTTGGGGGGTTATAATTTAGTTTTTATAATCACCTCTAGTCCTGCATTATGGAGGATGGTGCCTCTGAACTCTGATCCTCTTCACTTCTCTCCTCTAACCTTTCCAGCTTCCTGTATTTCCCACAGCCTGAAGCATCCCACTCCACTGCCTCTGCACTCATCCAGTGGGTGCTGGCTCCTTCCCACCTCACTCCTCTCTGCAACACAGCTGGGTCTGGAGTTCCTTATCAGCAGAGGTTCCCTAGATCTTCCCCATGTCAGAGACCCAATTCCTCTTGTGGGGGGGGGGGGGCATGCAGGCAAAACTTTCTATAGCTAGTGCAGAGGCAGACTCCTGACCCAGCTAACCCCAGGGCTTACAGCTTGCTGTTTAAGCAGCTTGAATCTTGATGTTAAAGCAGACCTTCACTCGGAGAAATTTAGTCTTCAAAGGGAGAACATCTAGTTTTGGGTTTTTCTTCAGCTCTTCTCAGATTGTTCTGAGAGGACCCCTGTTCTACCCCTATTCTTATTTGTTTTCATGTCTCTATGTTCACCCAGAGGTGCTATTTTATCTCTTTTGTGAAGGAAAATCTTGAGAGCTTGAAATTTTCTAACCTACTCTGCCATCTTCCCAGAATCCTCTCTGACTATTTGTTGATGATATGGTTTATTTGGAAAATCCTAGGAAAGCAGCAAAAAATACTAACTGAGACAATAGCTTCAGAAAAATTGTAGACTACACAATATTTCCTCAGAAATCAATAGCATTTCTCTATACCGTGTTTCCCCGATAATAAGACCTATCCCGAAAATAAGCCCTCCCCTTATTGTGTAAGATTCCTCTAAAATAAGCCCTCCCCCGAAAATAAGCCCTATTGAGATTGCTACTGTAGTGAAGGTGATCCCCTGCGCTACATACTACATTATGGTACCCTCTGTATGCACTGTCCCCCCCCAGGTGAAATGCACGCCGCTCTCCAAGCTGCATCCAATCAGAGCTGCAGCAGTGAGCGCATCATCCTGTTCTTCCCCAGTGATTTGCTTATTGAATAAAGGTACATTTTTTTGGTTCACATTTACCTGTTTATTAAAATTGCTGTCAATGTTCATTAAAATAAGCCCTCCCCTGAAAATAAGCCCTCTGGTGTTTTTCTGTCCAAAAATTTTAATAACACAGTGTCTTATTATCGGGGAAACACGGGTAATAATAATAATAACAAAAGAAGTAATAATAGAAGGGTAAAATCTACTCCAAAAAACTACAAAATGCATGAAATATCTGCCAATTCATCTACCAAAGCACACAAAATGTTTATATGTTTAATTATGAAATGCTCCTTAAAGAAATAATGATTAGGGGCAGCTAGGTGGTGCAATGAATACAGCACTGGCTCTGGAGTCAGGTCAGGAGGACCTGAGTTCAAATCCAGCCTCAGACACTTAATGCGTACTAGCTGTGTGACCTTGGACATGTCATTTAACTCTAAGTGCCTTGTCTTCCCCCTCCAAAAAAAAGAAAGAAAGATCAACTTAATTAGCTGCTGTAATATTCAGTGCTCATGGCTAGGCCATGCCAATATAATAAAAATTATAATCTATAAAAATTAATTTACATTTCAATGCTATATCAGTCTAATTACCAAGTGGATGCTTTACAGAACTTGATAAAATAATAACAAAATTTATTTAGAAAAACAAAAGATCTAGAATATCAAGGGAAATGAAGAAGAGTTGTAGGGACAAAGGGGGGATAGTACTCCCAGTCTTCAAACTATATTATAAAGCAGCAGTTATCAAAACCATCTAGTATTGGTTATAAAATTAGAAACATAGATCAATGAAATAGGCTAGACAAGAAAGAATCTGAAACAATAGAACTCATTAACCCTATGTTTGATAAAATAAAAAATATAAATTACCTAGGGGAAAATTCCCTATTTGATAAAAACTGCTGGGAAAACTATAAAACTGTCTGGTGGAAATTGGGCTTAGACCAATGCTTATACCATAATTCACAATACATTCTAAATGGATATGTAAATTTCATATTAAAGATCATATTATAAAAATATTATAGCATCATATATACTTAACAGAAATGGATAAGAGATATCTTTATTTTTGTACTTAAGAGTATTTTATTTTTTCCAATTATACATAAAGATAGTTTTTAACATTCATTTTTGTAAGATTTTGATCTCCAAATTTTTCTCCCTTCCTGCTCTACCCACTCCCCAAGACAGCAAGCAATTTGATATAAGCTACACATGTACAATCATGTTAAGTATATTTCCACATTAGTCATGTTATGAAAGAAGGAATCAGAACAAAATAGAAAAAAACATGAGAAAGAAAAAAAAAACAAAAAGCAAAGTGAAAATAGTATGCTTTGATCTGCATTCAGACTGCATAGTTCTTTCTCTAAATGTGGATAGCATTCTCCATCACTAGTCTTCTGAAATTGTCTTGGATCACTGTATTGCTGAGAAGAGTTAAGTCTGCCATAGTTGATCATTGCACGATGTTGCTATCACTGTGTACAGTGTTCTCCTGGTTCTACTCACTTCACTAAGCATCAGTTTAAAATAAGTCTTTAGAAGATATATTCTTAACAAAACAAGAGATAGAAGCAATTGCAAGGGATAGAATAGATAAAGTTTGATTATATTAATATGAAAAGCTTCCACATAGACAAAATGAATGCACCTAGAATAAGGACAGTGGTTGAATGGGAAAAATTCTTAGTATCAAATTTCCTTAATAAGGGTTTGATATCCAATATAAATAAATAAATAAATAATAAATACACATACATATGTCATTTCTCAATAGATAAGTGATCAAAGGGTATATTACCAAATAGTTCTCAAAAGAAGAATCATGATGTATTCATAAGTATATGAAAGGATGTTCTCATCACTAATAATGAAGAAAAATACAAATCAAAACAACCTAAGGTTTTACTTCACAACCAACAAATTTAAAAAGACAAAAATGATGGGAAGAGTCAACGTCAGAGAGGACGTAGAAAGACAGATACATATTCTTGGTGAAGCTGAGGAGTAGATCAACCCTCCTGGAAAGAAATGTGGAATTATGGTAAGAAAGCAACTAATTGGTCCGTATCCTTTAAGCCAAAGATTTCATTGTTAGTTATATACCTCAGTCAGTCAAATAGCGTTTATTTCTACATTTCACTAACACAGCTTACGACGTGCCGGCCACTGTCAGAAGTGCTGGCGATCAAAAGAAAGGTAAAAAATAAATTTGCCCTCAAGGAGCTCACGGTCTAATGAGAGTAACAAGAGGCAAACAAGCAGGGTCAAGTGTAGACGGTCTGAAAGGGAAGGCGCTAGGATACAGAGGACTGAGACAGGCTTCTTGCAGAAAGAAGGACTTAACTGAGACTTTAAGGCGGTCAGGGAAACTGGGAGGCAGGGGTAAGGAAGTAGACAATTCCAGGCATGGGGAACAGCTAATGAAAACGCTCGGGATCAGGCACAGAGTAATGTGTGAACAGCAGGACGGAGGCCAACGCCCTTGGATGTCGGAGTATTAAGGTGAACGAAGACTGGAAAGGTAAGAAAATACTATAAAGGGCTTTAAAAGAAAAATGAAGGATTTTTTTTTCCCAAAGAGTTCAAAGACAGAAAACAAATTCTCATATACAACAAAAGATTTATGGTGGCAAAGAATTGTAAACAAATGGTTTAAAAAATTGTGATACATCCATAAAATATATTAAAAACAAATATGAAATATTCAGAGAAGCATGGGAAAAATGAAATAATACAAAGTGAAACAAGTAGAAGCAGGGAAACTATATATATATATATATATATATATATATATATATATATATATATATAGTGACTACAATAATGTAATATAAAGAACAACAAAAAATGAAACTGGCTGCCTTCTAATTACAATGACCAAGGCTACACACAAAGAAGAAATGAGAAAATGTGCCTCCCTCCCTTCAGTGGGGAGTAGGGGAATATGGATGTGAAACTTTGCATAAACTGTCAGAATCAGTTAAAATGCTGTTTAATTTTGCAGAACTATTTTCTTTGTTTTTAATACAAGGGATGAATCTCTTGGTAAAAGGTGGAAAAGAAATCTATTTGAAAGTGAAAGTAAGGTTAAAAAAAAAGATATCAACAAAAGGTCAGGTTTTTTTAATCACTCCAAGTAAAAAAAAAAGTGTTCAACAACCTCCATTAATAATCTATGTCTTATAACATGGAATTTGTACTCAGGAAACCTGAGTTCAAAACCTATCTCTGATAGTTTTTTAGTTTTGTGACCTTAGGCAAACAAGTCAGAATTTTTGTATAGAAAACATCTTGTAAACCTTAAAGCACTACATGATGTGAACCATTATTGTTGGTAATGATGAATAGAACTTCCTCATCTATATTTAAGAATTACATTTGCACTACCTGCTACAGAACAATTGTCCAAAAAAGACTTTGTTAATCTTATAGACCTATATAAATGTTAGTTATTTTTTATAACCACCATAGGAATGATTTCCAATCATTAGAACATTTCCACTTTTCTTCACACCCTTTCTGAATTTCCCACATTCCTACTGATGACCAGAACCCAAAACTAGATATGACATTGTGACACTGTCTAGGTACAGCTTTCACCTTTCTCTCTCCTCCAATTTTCTGCCCTTTCTAGCTTCTGGGGCACCTGCCTCAAACCATAGGAATCACCAAATAAATCCTTTTATTATCTACCAGGCACCCCAAGTTGGAAGTATGAATATATTTTCTACTGAAAACACTCTTTTCTGTTGACTTCAAATTCAAAAGAATTATTACTACAATGCTATAATTTTTTTTTATTAAAAGGACTTGGTGGGGCAGGCATAGGAACTTAACCAGCATTTATACTGGGAAGGCTTTTGGACTGAGAGAATTACAAACTCTAATCCATATGCTGCTCTTAACTAGCCGTAGGACCTGAGGCAAAGTACTTGATCTCTGAGTCTTGGTTTCCTTATGCATAAAATATATGACAATGTAGGAGAGTAGAAAGAGAATCAGATTTGGTGTCAGGGCACTCTGGCACTCCCTGGGTATCCTGCCAGGTCACTTAACCTCTCCGTGCCTCAGCTTCCTCATCTGCTAAATAAAGGAGTTTAATTAAATGACCTCTCTAAGGTTTCTTTCAGCTCTGCATTTAAAACACAACGACAGTGTTGGGGCCAGATTATAGTCTAAGGGTCCCTCCTGCTCTAAATCTATAATCCTAAAATAGTAGGGATAGACAAGATGATATCTAAGGACCCTTCAATCCTAAAATTATATGGAAAAATGCATTCTGTGTTTCAGGCAGCCAATTTATTTCATGGCCATTTGGAAAGCAACCCATTTCTAGGTTGGAGACTGCCTATGATACAAAGAAGTATGAAAATATATCCATCCAGAAAAGCAATATTGCATGTATTAGATGCTAAATCAGCTATCAAAGAGCTACTTCCCCAGTATTTCCAATGGCTTCTAAAAAGAATGGCTTTGAAGGATACACTTGCTTTTCCAGAATGATGATTTGTTATTCATCTTGTGGATTTTTAAACAGAACCTTGTACTTAGTATTCAAATTAATGACTCCACTGTATTTGCCTGGATAAAAAACATTCTCCACAATGCACATAATAGTTACATTTCTGTGATATACATACTTGGTAAAAGCTTTCTCAATTCCATCATTTAGACAGGTAGATGCAAGTAAATCAACCTCAGAAGCCAGAATGGCGGAGGGAATGGAGACCATAGGCACAACTAAGAGGCAATCCTTCTCTAAGCCAAGGGCTATGGACAGTTAAAAATCCAAAGCAAGAGATAAAATTGGAAATAAGGGATAATGGAAGCTTTAGGGAGAGAGCTTCTAGTCTGAGATCTGTGATCCTATAAATACTTGTTTTGATTCACTTAAGATTCAAATGGCATAGTGGAAAGATACTGGAATTGGAGCCCATGCCTCACAAACTGAGTGATGGCTCAGCCACAAAGTAACCTTGGGCAAATCATTTCACCTCTCTTTGCCTGAGTTTCCCCATCAGCAAAATGGAGATCATATTTGCCTGCTTCCCGGGTTGATAGTGTGCTTAGAGAGATCACATGCCCAATATTATGCTCACTTCTGGGTGCCACATTTTAGGGAAGGCAATGATAAATCAGAGAGCATATAGAAGAGCGAGACAGGGCAGCAGAAGTCCAGTATATACAAGGATTAGTTGAAGTAACTAAGGACATTCAACCTAGAGAACATATTTTTTAAACATGATAACTATCTTCAAATTTTCTGAAAAAATGGGGGTTATGAGGCTCAAATAAGGTAACAGATTGGAAGTGCTTCACAAACCTTTTTGTTGAGTATTTTCTTGGCAAAAATGCTAGAGTGGTTTGCCATTTCTTTCTATAGTGGATGAAAGCAAATAGAGTTAAGTGATTTGCCCAGGGCCACATAGCTAGTGAGAGTCTGAGGCTGGATTTGAACTCAAGTCCTCCTGACCCTAGGGCTGGCACTCTATCTTCTGTGCCAACTAGCTGGCTCAGAATCCTTAAACTACCATATAAATGCTAGCTAGTCGCATTACCACCACTGTTATCATCTTCATCATCATCATCATCATTTTCAGGGCTATTGAGTGAGATGGATTAGACTTGTTCTATCTGGCCTCAAGAGGCAAACCTAGGGTCCAGGAGAGGAAGTTGCAAAGGTATAAATTTAGTTTTGATTTCAAGAGGAAATTTCTAACAAATAAGTGATTAAGTTGCATGGTAGATAGAGCACTGGACCTGAAGTCAGGGAGATCTGAGTTCACACCTGACCTCAGATGTTTACTAGCTATGTGGCCCTGGGCAAGTCATTTAACCCTTATCTGCCTCAGTTTCCCCAACTCTAAAATGTTAACAATAACACCTACCTCCCAGGACTGTTGTGAAGATCAAGTAAGATAAAATTTTTGAAGCACTTAGCACAATGTTTGGCACCCATTAGGTACTTAATAAATGCTCCTTTCTTTCCTTCTTTCTTTCCTTCCAAGAGTAGAATTGGCTACTTCAGGTGACTGTCAATTCTCCCTCACTGCAGTTGTTCAAATGAAGGCTGGAAGGCCACTCGTCAGATATGCTTTAGAGAGGATTCCTTTTCCATATGGATAGAGCTAGCTGATTTCTGATGCATTTCCCAGTTCTGAGATTGTGAGATTCTGTATGTTGGCAAACAAGTAATGGGCCAAGATGACTGAAAGACTGAATTTCCATTATTCTCTAAAGTTGAATAGTTTTTGGATAGTTAAAGGGCTCTTTCCACTCCAGGCTCCATTATTCTTCCTTCATCAATTATATAAATATATCCTCTCCACCATCACTACCATATATATCCAAACTCTCTAAAATCCATTCACTGACTGAAGTTGAAAGAATATATGGAGAGTGGCTAGGTGGCACAGTAAATAGAGCAATGGCCCTAGAGTCAGGAGGACCTGAGTTCAAATTTGGCCTCAGACACTTAGCACAAAAACTAGCCATGTGACCTTGGGCAAGTCACTTAATCCCAATTGCCCTCCAAAAAGCAAAAACAAACAAACAAACAAACAAAAAGAATATATGGAGCAGATTGGGGGAGGGGGTATACTGTGGGATCACTGTTTTGGGGTGGTGGGTAAGGGAAAGATGGGAAGAAAATTTGTAACTCAAAATCTTCTGGAAATGAATGATGTAAATTGAAAATGAAAATAAAGTTTCATTTTTAAAAATTTTTAAAAGAATATATGGTATTCAAAAGTAGCTTTTAAATGTGACCACCCTCATACCTTCAACTAAAAATAAAGCTTTAACAATTGTAGAGGACCAGGATGTCAACATGGTGGACAATATGCAGTCTGAATGTAAATCTATGCATCTCAGGCACTTCCAAAATGACTGCTCAAAGACCTGTGATGACCTCTTAGAATTTTCCAGACCAACTACAGAAATATGGAAATGTTTAATGCTAGTATTCAAAGATTATTATTCACCAATCCCATGATTCCCCCCACCAAAACACCCTTTCCCGACCACCTCTTCCTTATGTGAGTTGACCCCTTCTATAAGAACATAAGCAGCTTGAGGGCACAGATTGTCTGGTTCTTGTATTTGTATCCTAAACATTTAGATAGTACTAGGCACCTCATAAGTACCTAATAAATTCTTTTTCATTCTTTCAAAGCAGATTACTGGATCAGAACTCAGCTGCTACATCTCCCATTTCTAGTGCTCTTGTCATTATAACACAACTTTTCCCTTCTTTTTTGGGTGCAACTCTAAGTACCAAACATTTAATAGTCTCCATTTTTTGGTGTCAAACATTCACATGGGTATTTCCTCCATGGTTAAAAGTTTCCAGCCTAGAGCAATGCCCCTATCATGCTATACACAGAGGTTCTTGTCTAAATAGTCACTTTGAAAAATAAAATAAAATAATTTTAAAAAATAGTCACTTTGAAAGCCATAGAGTGGACTCAGAAGGCAAACTGATTCCCTACAGGCTTTGAAACACTTGTGAGATAAAAAGGGGCCAGAAGGCAAAGGAAAAGCAGTGAAAAGGGCCTGCTTACCAGTGGAAGATTTCTTCCTAAGAAAATAGCCTCTCTCCACTATGACTATTTATTATCATAATGATTTTTAAAATATTTGTTATTTATTTCTTTTGAGTAAGCTCCCTATAAAAGTAAGCTCCCTATAAGAGTAAGCTGTCTATAAAACCTCAATAACTAGTCAGTCATTCCAAGGTAATATTTAGATTATTTGTTCAAAGTCATTATATAGGAGAAAATATCTGAAATCTAAACTGTCCCAAACCAGACTATGATCCTCTTTTTTGAAGAGGGAAGTTATAATTTTAGTAGAAATGGTCTTCAGGAAAGCATACCCCCTCCACTTTACCATTCTCTCCTCTCTCCTGACATATATTGTTATGCCTTTTTAAATTTTACACAAGCTATTTTCAAGGTTAGAACACCTAATCAACAAGAATAATCCATCTCTTTTATTCAAATTTCTTTCTTGTCAGTTTCCTAGTTTTCTACTTCCTATCTAACTACTACTATATGTATATATACTTTTCCTCATCCATACCTAGATATACCAAATGCCCACATTTATGACTAATGCCCCAATACACACACATTATATATGTAAATATGCATATGCATACATATATGTATATATTCAAATCCTTTAAGATTATACCAGCATACAGACAAACCCAGATATGTCCAAATTTATACACTCTTCCATTTTTATTCTGCTGAAAATACAATTATGCTCCATGGAAGTAGTAATCTGATGCTGGAAACCTGAAAATTCTGTTTGGAAAAATGTGGAAAACAACCTCTTAGTTATTTTGAAACCTACAGCAATGAGAATTTAACTGAGATGGGAGGAAATTAAAATAATCAATGAATGGAGTTCTCAGTCTGGTCAATGTCATCAGCATTAATTTACTACTTTCCTCAAGTGATCAGAGCCAGCTTCACCATGACTACTACTAGTTACCCATAATAAAATGATCTTCATTATCCTTCACCCTGGGAGCTTTGATGCCATAATTAGATAAGGGGATTTCTTTGCACATTTTCCTTAAAAAAAAAACTGAAGAATTGAAGAGAGTATGGAACAGGTATAGAACACTGCATGTAATATCAGATTTTTTTCAATGTATTGATCAATTTCAGTGATTTTTTTAATAAGAGATGGCTGTCGGGGAAGAAGGAGTATATACAAGAGAACTCTAGGAAATGTGAAAAAAGATATCAAAAAAATTTATTAAGAAAATAATAACTTTTCTTCCCCCTCGCCCCCCCCCAAAAAACAACCAAGACTTAAAACTGGTTGTGAATGAGGATTATACATGTAACTATATATTACTGTTATTTACCAGTTTTTAAAATAACCAGGAAGTGTGTAAACTTCTACAAGGTCGCCATAAAGTCATGCAATATATTTGATCTGAATTGTGTTGTATTTTAATGTAGTTGTTAATCAACATCATTATCAGTGTGAATATTACCATTTGGGATTTGTTTTCCCTACTCTTCAACACTTTATGTCTTCCTATATTTCTTGAAATTGTTTATATCTGCCTATTCTTACAGTACAATAATATTTCATTATATTTTACCTAGACCATAATTCATTACCTATTCCTTGGTCATTGGATGTCTTGTATCTTTCCAGTTCTTTGCTATCACAACTAGTACTACCAACAATTGTTTTTAGTTTCAGTACAGATAGATTTGTTTTTCCTGTCAATAATGTCCTTAGTGTATAAACCTATATTAGGATGTTCTTCCTGTGTTATATCTACCCTCAGAGTTAGCTTCACTCATTGAATCACAAATTCAGAGATCCAAGGGACTTAAGAGGTCATCTTGTATATTTCCCTAATTTTACAGATGAAGAAAATGGGACACAGAGAGTTAAATTACTCACCCAAGGTTAGAAATGTGACAGAGTTGGTATTCAAATCCAGCTCATATAGTAAATGACAATGTCTTCCCCTGCCTAAAAGCTGTTTTTTCTCTGTCAATCAACTCATATCTACTATTTGTTTAATGTCTTTCTTATTAAATGGAGAATCAACAAAACAATAGCCTATACTTACAATTGTAGAGCCAACATTTATTTCATTCATGGCAAATGCCAATTGATTGATTAATTCATTGTTTTGAATTAGTTTTACCTTGCTGGGGCTCTATATTGATTGATTTGAAGATCACAGGCACTTTTAGGAGGTTGGTTTCTACTCCAGGATGATGATGAGTTAAAAGATTTTTAAATGTTTATTTTACAACTTTAATTTTTAAAAATATTTTTCTTCTAAAAATTATTCTCAATGTTGTTGAATATATAATTTGAATATATATTATAATAGGGCAGCTAGGTGGTACAGTGGCTAGAGCACTGGGACTGGAGTCAAGAAGATGCATCTTCCTGAGTTCAAATCCAGCCTCAGATGCTTACTAGCTGTGTGACCCTGGGCAAATCACTTAACTGTTAGACTCACTTTCCTCATATGTAAAATTAGCTGGAGAAGGAAATGGCAAACCACTCCAGTATCTTTGCCAAGAAAACCCCAAATGGGGGTACAGTCAGACATGACTGAACCAGCTGAAAACAAAATGCATTAAAGTTTCTTCCCCCCCACCCCCAGTATATCATAGTCTATCTCTTTCTATCATTTTTCTTCCAAGATGAAAAATCCTATGGCATTCAGATTGGTGTTTGGGGGGACATATGACTTTTAAACTGCTTATAAAATTCTGTCATTGAAATATTAAAGCTTAATAACAACATATTGAGATGAGTAAATGAGTGTTAAGGCTGCTTGTGAACTATGAATTCTATCAATATTCATTCTGTTTCTTATTTTCAAAACTTCTGGGAATTTTCTTATATGATTAACTGAAATATGACATCCAGGATCTTTATTTTTTAAAATAATATTTTATTGTTATCTCTTTTTTCAGATCCATCATCTGCAATTTGCAGTGTATCCTTTCCCTACCATCTCTCAAAGAATCATCCCTTATGATAAAAAAAAGTTTTTTAAAAGGAATAAAAAGTTTTCATAAAACAAGTCAATATATCAGAAAAAAATGTAACATATTCTAATCCCATAGTCACATACCTCTGCAATGATGCAGAGAAAATGTCCTCTTATTCTCTTTTGAGGTCAAACTTAATTTTTATTATTCTGCAGCATCCCATATTTATATTTATTTGTTATTTCAATTTAAATCATTGTACGTGATTAACATAAAATGTTAACATATTTGTTTCCTGATTTTGTATCAGTTCATCTAAACCTTTCTAGACTACTCCAAATATTTGGCATCTATGGTTCTCTCTTTCCTTCCTTTTTAACACTGACTTCCTTGGGAGTTTTTTATATATCAGTGGAATCTCTGGGTCAAGGGATATCAACATCTTATTCATTCTCTTTGAAAAATTCAAAATTGCTTTCCAAAATAAGTATAACAAATCCACTAAATATGCATTAGTGTATCCAACTTTTTATTACTTCCTCCAAAACTGTTACTATTCCTATTTTTTGTCATCATTGTCAATTTTCTGGATATGACAACTTCAAGGTTGTTTTGATTCATATTTCTCTCATAATGAGTGGTTTGTTGTTTTATTTTCTATCATTGTAATAGTCTGCAATTTTTTTGATAACTTCATATAATTTGACCATTTATCTATAAGGGAAAGACTTATGGTCCTCTATATTTCTGCTAGTTGTTCCTATATCCTAGGTAGCAAACCATTTTCAGAGATATTTAATACAATGGGTTTTTCTCCCTCAAGTTGATTGCTTCCTTTCTTATCCTAGTTTCATTTATTTTGTTCATGAAAAATTTCTTGAAAATCATGTAACTGGACCAAGATGGTGGAGCAGAAAAAGCTGAGCTCTCCCAGCATTCTCCTTCAAACATTTTGAAATAACACCTCAAATATAATTCTGGAGTGGCAAAGTCAACAAAATATCAGAGTGAGATATTTTTCCAGCCCAAGACAACATAAGAGATCAGAAGGAGAGATTTGTGATATGGGGAGAGGAGGCTGACCTGAAACCCATGTTAATGAAACACCAGGGGTGGAACTAGGTGCTGGTGAAAAAGGTAGCAGTTGCTTCAGGAGCTCTCAAGCCAGAGAGAGTAAGGGAACCTGGCGACTGGTCAGGAAGAGATTACAGGGTACCCCTGTGCTAACACTAGATGTAGGACCAGATACTATTTGGCAACTCCATTGTCTATATTCACTTCTGGATCATAGTTCAGTGGCAGAGAGGAACACTTTCAGTCAAAAGGGAGTGGACTCCCTGAGATGTATCACTTCTGGACCCAAGGAATGAGGGACACTGAGGAACAATCCCATTTCTGGTCCAAAGGGAGAAGGGGCCATGAGGAGAAATATTAATTTCAATTCCAAGGAATCAGAATCTTTCCTAAGTAAGATCCACATTGCAGACCAAGAGAGCAATGACACCTCTCCCCCAGGTCACACTGACCTGGAAGCACCAAAATTTCCAAACTCCCAGAAAAAGCTCTGAAAACAAAAGCGTGAAGAAGCCTGAGGTTTGAGATAGAGCCCCTCTCAACACCCATGCCAGGAACAGAGCCCAACATTAATATAAAATTTAAAATCAAGAAACAGTCTGGGGGAATGGGTAAACAACAAAAATAAAAAAGAATCTGACCATAAAAAGTTACTATGGTGATAAGGAAAATCAATACATAAATTCAGAACAATAAAATCAAAACAGCTACAAGCAAAACCTCAAAGAAAAATGTGATTTTAATACAAGTCTAAAAATTCCTGGAAGAGCTACAAGAAAGGATTCTCAAAATCAAATAAGAGTGGAACAGGAAAATTCAGTAAAGAAATTAAAGGAAAGGAAAAAAAAATATGAAAAGACAATTAACAACTTGGTAAAAGAGGCACCAAAAAAATACTGAAGAAAGTAACAGCTTAAGAAAGAATTGGCCAAATGAGAAAAGATACAAAAGCTCATTGAAGAAAATAATTCCTTAAAAATTAAACAAGTTTAGCAATCTACCTAACAGAAATTCTGTACCTAAGAAGAGATGAGAAAGACACCTCGAGAAGAAAGGGGACATTATAGCCCTGTAGTACCAAAAGGGTAAGTTGCCTGAACTACATCTGTTCTCTATGTATCCTCTATCAGTTTGTATAGCTGTGGGGGACTACACCCAAGTATTATTGGGAAAATATTTCATTACTATTATCCTTATAATACAATATCAATGAATGCTTTTGTTTTGAAAAAATAATGGGCAAGTGAAAGATGATGACTCCATGAGACAATAAAATAAAGTCAAACAATGAAAAAAAATAGAAGAAAATGTGAATCAAGAAAATAGGTCCAGGAGAGATAATTTGAGAAGTATTAGACTACCTGAAAGCCATAATAAAAAAGAGCCTATACATTAAAGAAATTATCAAGGAAAACTGCTCTGATATCTTAGAACCACAAAGTAAAATAGAAATTAAAATAATCCACTCATCACCACCTAAAAGAGATCGCCAAATGAAAAGTACCAGGAATATTATAGCCAAATTCCAGAGCACCCAGATCAAAGAGAAAATATTTCAATCATCCAGAAAGCAACTATTTAAATACTGTGGAGCCAGAGTCAGGATCACACAAGATCTATCAGCTACCACATTTAAATAGTGGATGGGGTTATAATATTATATTCTGGAAGCAAAAGAGTGGGATTACAATCTGAGAATAACCTACTTAGCAAAACTGAGCTTCAAGGGAAAAAGACATTTAATGAAATAGAAGACGCTCAAGCACCCCTGATGAAAAGACCAAAGCTAAACAGAAATCTTAATTATCAAATATAAGACTCAAGAGAAACATAAAAAAGTAAACATTAAGAGAAGTCATATGGGACTCAATAATGTAAAACTATTTAGCTTTCTAAAAGGGGAGATAATACATGTGTCTTTTAAGAATTTCATCATTATTAGGTCATTACAAGAATTCTAAAGAGAAAGAGAATGAGTCAATTTTGTTGGGGTGGTGAAAAAGATGGATAGACAAGAAAAAGAGATGCCCTGGGAGAAGGATAAAGAGAGAAAAGGGGGTGGCCAGGTAGTGCAGCAAATAAGAGCACCAGCTCCAGTGTCGGCATGACCTGGGGATTGAATCCCAGGCTCAGACACTTAACACCCACCCAGAAACACCTGGTCATGTAACCTTGATCAAGTTACTTAACCCCAATTGCTTAGGGGCAGCCAGGTGGCTCAGTGAGTAAGAGCACTGGCTCCAGTGTGGGGATGATCTGGGGATCAAATCTGGGCTCAGATACTCAGCACCACACCCAGAAATAACTGGCCGTGTAACCTTGAGCAAGTTACTTAACCCTGATTGCTTTAAAAAAGAGAGAGAGAGAGAGAGAAAGAATGGGGAAAATTTTCTCAAAAAAAGAAGTGGATAAGGAAGAGCTTTTACAGTGGAGGATAAAGAGAATGAAACTCACTCACATCTAAATTGGTTTAAAGAATACATATGTGTATAAATACACATGTTTATAAATGTGCATAAATTCATGTAATTAAAATACACATGTATATAAACACATACTTATATACACAAACATATATATAACGTGCTTGTGTGTGTGTATATATATATATATATATATGTATATACAAACACATATTGAGTTGGTAACAGAAATATTTCTTATCCAATAGGAAAGTAGGAGGGAAAGGGGATAAGAAAAAAGGGAGGTGAAAAATGAGAGGACAGATAAAAGAAGGCAGTGGTCAGAAGCAAAAAAGACTATTGAAGGAAAAGGAGAAAAAGAAGGGGAGAAGGAAAAATAGAAGAAAATAGGATGAAGGGAAATGCAAAGTTAGCCATCATAACTGTGAATGGGAATGAGATAATTTACCCATAAAATAAAAGTAGATAACAGAATTGAACAGAAACCAGAATTTAACAACACATTGTTTACAAGAAACATACTTGAAACAGAGAGGCACACACAGAGTTAAAATAAGGGGCTAGAACAGAATCTGTTATGCTTCCATTGAAATTTAAAAAGCAGAGGCAGCAATCATGACCTCAAACAAAACAAAAGCAAAAATAGACCTAATAAAAAGGATAAGTTGGGAAGGTATACCTTAATAAAAGTAACTATAGACAATGAAGCAATATCACTATGGAACATATATGCACCAAATGGCATAACATCAAAATCCTTAAAGGAAAGGTTAAATGACTTACAAGAGGAAATAGACAGTAAAACTATACTAGTGAGAGACCTCAATTTTTTCTCTCAGACATATAAATCTAACCATAATTAAAAAAAAAAAAAGGTAAATAGAATCTTATAAAAGTTAGATGATTGAACTCTGGAGAAAAGTAAATGGGAATAGAAGGGAATGTACCTTTTTCTCAGTTGTACATGGCATTTCAAAAAATTTAACCACTTATTAGGGCATAAAAACCACACAACCAATTGAAAAAAGCAGAAGTATTAAATGTATCCCTTTCAGACCATAATGCAATAAAAATTACATTTAATAAAAGGCCATGGAATCATAGATTAAAAGCTCATTGGAAACTAAATAATTTAATCCTAAAAATGAGTGGATCAAAGAAAAAATAATAGAAACAATAATTTCATTAAAGAGAATGACAGCAGCAAGTCATTACAAAATTTGTGGGATACAGCCAAAGCAGTACTTAGGAAAAAGATTTATATCTCTAAATGAATGTCAATAAAAGAGAGGAGCAAACTAAAATATTTGTGTTACAAATTAAAAATCCTCATTTAAACACCAAAATGGAATTCCTGAAAATCAAAGGAGAAATTAACAAAATTGAAAGTAAAACTACTGAAAGAGCAACACTGAACTGACAAATAAAACTAGAAGCTGGTTTTATGGGAAAAAATAATAAAATAGCTGAATGATTGATTAATTTTATTTCAAAAATGAAAGAAGAAAACCAAATTATCAACAATGAAAAGGATAAAGGGACCATCAAAGAAGATGAAATTAAAGCAATTATTAGGAACTATTTTATCCAATTACATGCCAATAAAACTGACAATCTAAGTGAAATGGATGTTTAGAAAAATACAAACTACCCAGATTAACAGAAGAGGAAATAGAATACTTTAATAGCCCTATCTTAGAAAAAAAACTAAACAAACTATCAATAAGCTCCCCAAGAAAAAATCCCCAGGACAAGATGGATTAACAAGTAAATTCAACCAAATAATATATAAATTATTTTTTAATAGGCAAAGAATGAGTCCTACCAAATTCCTTTTATGATATAAATATGGTGCTGACACCTAAACCAAGGACAGCAAAGACAAAAAAAAGAGAACTATAAACCAATTTCCTCAATGAATAGCAATGCAAAATTTTCACATAGAATACTAGCAAGAAGATTACAGTAATACATCATAAAGATCACATACTATGACCAGGTGGGACTTATACTGCAAATGTAGAAATGGTTAAATGACAACACAAATCATATAATTATATCAATACATGAAGAAAATGCCTTTGACAAAACACAACACTTATTTCTATTAAAAACACTAGAAAGGATAGGAATCAATAGACTCTTTCTTTAAATGATAATTATTATCTACCTAAAACCAAGAGCAAATATTATCTGTAAGTGATATAAATTTGAAGCCTTCCCAATAAGATCAGGAGAGAAGCAAGGATGTCTATTATCATCACTATTATTTGGCATTGTCCTAGAAATGCTAGCTATAGCAATAAAACAATTAAAAGAAACTGAAAGAATAAAAATAGGAAATGAAAAAGCAAAACTAACACCCTTTACAGATAATCTGATAGTATAATTGGAAAATCAACTAAAAATTTATTGAAATAATTAACAACTTCAACAAAGTTGCAGCATATAAAATAAACCCATATAAATGATCAACATTTTTGTATACTACCAACAAAACACAGAAGGAAGACATAAAAAGAAATTCCATTTTAAATAACTGTAAACTACAAAAAATATTTTGTAATCTACCTGCCAAGACAAACCCAAGGATTATAACACAAAGACGTCTAACCAATTAGAAAAATATTAATTGCTCAAGTGTGGGCCAAGTCAATATAATAAAAATGACAATCCTGATTAAAATAATTTACTTATTAAGTGCCATATTACCCAAACTACCAAAAAATTATTTTATAGAGCTAGAAAGGATACTAACAAAATTCATTTGGAAGAACAAAGAATATCAAGGGAATCTTAAAAAATATGAAAGAAGGTAGCCTCCCAGTTCCATATTTCAAACTATATTACAAAGGGGTAATCATCAAAATAATATGGTACTAAGATATAGAGTGGTACATCCCTGAAGTAGATTAGGTAGAAAATACAGAGTAGTAAATGACTATAGTAATCTAGTGTTTGATAAACCCCAAGATCCCAGATTTTAGGGTAATCAACATTTGACAAAAATTGCTGGGAAAACCGGAAAGCAGATTGGCAGGAACTAAGCTTAGACCAATATATCATATCATATACTAAGATAAGGTCAAAATGGGAAAATGATTTAGACATAAACAGGTGATCTCATAAGTAAATTAAGTGAACATGGGAAAATGGACCTGTAAGATCTATGGGTAAGTGAAGAGTTTATGACCAAACAAGAGATAGAGGGGATTAGGGGAAATATAACAGTAAATTTTTATTACATGAAAATTTAAAATTTTTACATAAACAAAACCAATGCAGCCAAAATTAGAAGGAAAACAAGAAACTGAGGAAGGTAGATTATGTAGCAAGTTTCTCTGATAAAGACCTCATCTCTCTTTTTTTCTCTTTTTGTTTTATTTTAAATGTTGGTTTTTAATTCACATCATTCATTTCCCAAGATTTTGAGTTGTAAATTTTCTCCCCGTCTTTCCCCTACCCACCACCCCAAAATAGTGATACCACTGTATACCCCCTCCCCCAATCTGCTCTCTTCTATATCCTCCATTCCCCCTCCAACTTTTTGGAAGGGCAAGATGGATCTCCATACCCAAGTGCCTGTATATCTCATTTCTCAGTTGCATGTAAAAAAATAATACTAATATATATTTTTAAATATTTAATTTCAAAACTTTGAGTCACAGGTTCTTTCCCTTTCTCCCTCATCACCCACCCTTACTGGGAAGGTAAGCAATTCAATATAGGTTGTACGTGTGTAGCTATGCAAAACATTTCCATAGTAGACACACTGTAAAACACTGACTATATTTCCCTCCCTCCTATCCTACCTCCTAATTGTTCTATTCTCTACTTTGATCCTGTCCCTTTTCAAAAGTAGGTGCTTCCAACTTCCCTCCCCCCCAGCCTAGCCTCCCTTCCATCATCCCCCTTCTAATCCCTTTCCCCCCTTACTCTCTTGTAGGGTGAGATACCCTATTTAGTGTGCATGCCATTCCCTTGCTAAGCCAAATTCAATAAGAATAAGGTTGACCCATTTGCCTTCCTGTTCTTCCCCTCCATTGTAATAATTTTCCCTTGCCTCTTCTATATGAGATAGTTTGCCCCATTCTGTCTCTGCCCATCTCCTCTCATTATATTTCTCTCTCATCTCTTAATTTCACCATTTAAGTATCATCCCTTCCCATTAAACTGGTCCTGGGCCCTCTATCTATGTATACCTGTACATGTATATATACATATGTATTCATATGTCCATATACCCTCCTACACAGATATATTTATATATATATATGTGTGTGTGTGTGTGTGTGTATTCATATATATTTCTATTCCCTTCAATTATTCTCAAGTTCCTTATAATTTCTTTTCCCTGTTTACCTTCTCATGCTTCTCTTGCTTCTTGTATCTGAATGTCAAATTTTCTATTCAACTCTGGTTTTTTCATCAACAATGGTTGAAAGTTCTCTATTCCACTGAATGACGATATTTTCCCCTGAAAAATGATACTCAGTTTTGCTGGGTAGGTGATTCTTGGTTTTAATCCCAGCTCCTTTGCCCTCCAGTATATCATATTCCAAGCCCTTCAGTCCCTCAGTGTAGAAGCTGCCAGATACTGTTATCCTGATTGTGTTTCCACAAAATTCAAATTGTTTCTTCCTGGCTGCTTGTAATATTTTCTCCTTGATCTAGGAATTCCAGAACCTGGCTATAATATTCCTAGGAGTTTTCTTTTGGGGATCTTTTTCAAGAGGTGTTCGGTGGATTCTTTCAACCTCTATTTTGCCCTTTGTTTCTATAATATCAGGGCAATTTTCCTTGAGAATTTCTTGAAGGATGATTTCTAGGTTCTTTTTTTGATTATGGCTCTCAGGTAGTAGTCCAATAATTTTTAAATTATCTCTCCTGAATCTATTTTCCAGGTTAGTGGTTTTCCCAATGAGATATTTCACATTGCATTCTATTTTTTTCATTTGTTTGGATCTGTTTAATAGTATCTTGATTTTTTGTAAAGTCACTAGCCTCCATTTGCTCCAATCTCATTCTGAAGGAATGATTCTCTTCAGTGAGGTTTTGAGATTCTTTTTCCATCTGGCAAATTCAGCTTTTTAAGGTATTCTTCTCCTCATTGCCTTTTTGAGCCTCTTTTGCCATTTGAGTTAGTCTATTTTTAAGGTGTTATTTTCTTCAGTTAGGTTGTTGATTCTCATTTCATAATTTTCTTGCATCATTCTCATTTCTCTTCCCAATTTTTCTGCCACTTCTCTTATTGGGTTTTCAAAATCCTTTTTAAGCTCCTCTATGGCCTGTAATCAGATCACATTTTTCTTGGAAGCTTTTGGTGCAGGAGTTCTGACTTCACTGTCTTCTTCCTGTTTCATGCTTTGATCCTTTTTTTTCCCCAAAAAAATAGGAGTGTAAAGTTGGATTGCTCTGCTTGGTTTGTTTCCTTTGACTGCTCATGTTGCCACTCAATTACTTGACTTTTAAGCTTTTTGCTACAGTAGGACTCTGCCACCAGACAGGGGGACTTTGTCCCAAACACTGGGGTTTTCTCAGCTGCTGAATGTATTAGTTGGGTGTCCTCTCTGAAGCCTCCACATGCTCTGGCAAGCTGGTCACATGCCCCAGGACCTCCACCCTAGTCCACAATCCAGATCCAAGAAGGTTAAAGCAAGAGCAATTACCCTCTGAATGGCCAGTTGGTGCTCCAATGATCTGCAGGCCAGGAGCTGAAGCAGCTACGTGGTGGCAGCTGCACAGCTGCAGCGCCTCAGTCACTTCTCATCCCAGGGGCAAAACCTGATATACTCTGAATTCCCAGGTCCCAAAGGCCATACTGCACTGACCTCTCACTTTGTTCTTGGCATCTATGGGTTGATAATTCTCGAAATCGCCACAGCTGCTGGTAATCTGAAGTCCCTCCAGCCAGTGGCTGGTCAGTCTGCCCTGGGGCTAAGACCTCAGGCTTGAGCAGGGCTGGGGTTGTCTCCCAGAGTGCTGCACTGGCCACTTGCTGCCAGCCTGATGAGCTGTCCTCAGCGGGAGGTTAGATTCTCTGTGTCATTTTGTGGGTTCTGTAGCTCTAAAGTTTGTCTAGAGTCATGTTTTTACATAAATTGGAAGTGGTGGGAATTAGAGTGGCACAGAAGTACTGTTTCTACTCCACCATCTCAATTGACTCTGCCCCCTCTTTTCATGATTTGCTTGCATTATTCTCATTTCTCTTCCCAATTTTTCCTCCACTTCTCTTATTTGGTTTTCAAAATCCTTCTTAAGCTCCTCTACAGCCTGTAACCAATTCATATTTTTCTTGGAAGCTTTTGGTGCAGGAATTGCTCTAAATCATTACTGATTAGAAAAATGTAACTTAAAACAATTTGGAGATACTTCATACCTATCAGATTGGCTAACAAGACAGAAAAGGAAAAGGACAAATGTTGTAGGGATGTGGAAAAATAGGAACAGTGATACACTCTTGTTAAGGTTGTGAAATAGTCTAAATCATTCTGGAGAACAATTTGAAACTATGACCAAAGAGTTATAAAATTTTGTATACTCTTTACCCAGCAATACCACTGCTAGGTCTGTATCCCAAAGAGATCGAGGAAAAAAGAAAAGGACCTATCTCTCCAAAAACATTTATAAGAGCTCTGTTTGTGGTGACAAAGAATTGGAAACTGAGGGGGATACCCATGAATTGGAGAGTGGCTGAACAAGATGCAATATATGATTGTGATGGAATACTATTGTGCTATAAGAAATGATGACCAGTATGGTTTCAGCAAAACCCCTGGAGACTTATATGAACTGATGTGAAGTGAAGTGAACAGAACCAGGAGAACATTGTACACAGTAACAATAATATTGTAAAGATGATCAATTGCGAAAGACATACTACTCTGATCAAGACAATTCCATTGTTCTCATGATGAAAAATGCTATTCATCTCCAGAGAGAGAACTAATGAACTTTGAATGCAAAATGAAGCAAACTTTTTTTAATTCATTATCTTTTTTTTAAATTTTACTTGTATTTTATTTTGCAACGTTACTAATATCGAAATATTATTTGCATGACCTCACACGTATGATCAAAATCAAATTGCTTGCTTTCTCAAGAAGAGTTGGGTGGGAGGCAAAGTGAGAATTTGGAACTAAAAAATTTTTTAAATAGTTTAAAATTTTTCCATGCAATTGGGAAATATTTATCAAAATAAATAAAAATATTTTTAAATCATGTAGTTGAAATTATCCATTTTCTTTTTATAATTATATCTATTCCTTTTTTGTTCAAGATTTACCTTCTGCCATAGCTGTGAAAGCAGTTTTATTGTCTTATTATTTTCTTTTTTTTCTTTAACGTGTGCACTTTTATTTAAACTGGTCTTAAGTCAGTATACAGGTAAAGCTCCTCCCCTCCCCCAAGTACCGGCACCAATCTCAATACTCACAGGGAGACTATAAAAGTCCTCATTCACATCTATGTTGGAGGCAGGGAGGGAATTTAGGGGGCTATTCAATATGACTGACAATTTTTTTTAAAAGGAACAAGTATTAAGGTGGAAGATACAAAAAGGTTTTTTTTTAATGATTACATAATTTACATTTAAAGCAATACTACCGTGTTTCCCCGATAATAAGACCTATCCCGAAAATAAGCCCTCCCCTTACTGTGTAAGATTCCTCCAAAATAAGCCCTCCCCTGAAAATAAGCCCTATTGAGATTGCTACTGTAGTGAAGGTGATCCCCTGGGCTACATGCTACATTACAGTACCCTCTGTATGCACCGTCCCCCCCCCCCTTGAAATACACGCCGCGCTCCGAGCTGCATCCAATCAGAGCTGCAGCAGTGAGCGCGTCATCCTGTTCTTTATTGAATTCA
>NW_027187360.1:6908866-6914387 GCF_028583685.1 Petaurus breviceps papuanus | reverse complement strand
TATGCACCGTCCCCCCCCCCTTGAAACGCACGCCGCGCTCTGAGCTGCATCCAATCAGAGCTGCAGCAGTGAGCGCATCATCCTGTTCTTTATTGAATTCATTATTGAATAAAGGTACATTTTTTTTTTGTTCACATTTACCTGTTTATTAAAATTGCTGTCAATGTTCATTAAAATAAGCCCTCCCCTGAAAATAAGCCCTCTGGTGTTTTTCTGTCCAAAAAATTAATAAGACAGTGTCTCATTATTGGGGAAACACGGTAGTACCTTCCCCCCTCCCGCCTCCCCATCTGGATCTTTGTTATGTCGCTCGTTTGCTCTAGAAGAGGACAGCCTTCACAGAGGCTTGTAACTCTGTAACAATGCATTATACAATATTTGGAATGACTATTTAAAAAAAAAAAAGAATGTACAATCAGAGTCCCAAAGATGCATTGTAGAACTTTGGGGATGTTTGTCTCCAACATACTTAGACTGCTTATCACCTTCACCGTTCGTTTTTAAATCCTGAGTCAAGCGCCAAAAAATAAAATTAAATAAAAAATAAAGCCATGACAATCTCATCTTTGGGGAGGGGGGCAATTATCATATCTTCATGTCATACCTTTTGACCAAAAAAAATTTTTAAAAACCAGTCCATTTAGAAGCATTTGTGGTGGACAATGGAGGGCCCGGGTTCATCATACTCCTGCTTGCTGATCCACATCTGCTGGAAGGTGGAGAGAGACGCCAGGATGGAGCCTCCAATCCAGACAGAGTATTTGTGCTCAGGTGGGGCAATGATCTTGATTTTCATTGTGCTGGGAACTAGGGCTGTAATCTCCTTCTGAATACTGTCAGCAATGCCTGGGTACATGGTGGTACCACCTGACAACACGGTGTTGGCATACAAATCCTTACGGATGTCAATATCACACTTCATGTCTGAGTTGAAGGTAGTTTCATGGATTCCACAGGATTGCATACCTAAGAAAGATGGTTGGAAGAGAGCTTCTGGGCACCAGAACCTCTCATTGCCAATGGTGATAACCTGACCATCAGGGAGCTCATAGCACTTTTCCAGAGAGGAGCTAGATGCAGCGGTGGCCATCTCCTGCTCAAAGTCTAGGGAGACATAACACAGCTTCTCCTTGATATCATGCACGATTTCCCTCTCAGCTGTGGTGGTGAAACTGTACCCTCTCTTGGTCAGGATCTTCATGAGGTAGTCTGTCAGATCACAGCCAGCCAGATCCAGACAGAGGATGGCGTGGGGAAGGGCGTAACCTTCATAGATGGATACAGTGTGGGTCACACCATCACCGAAATCCATCACAATACCAGTGGTACGACCAGAGGCATACAGGGACAGCACAGCTTGGATGGCAATCTATATTGCTGGGGTGTTGAAAGTCTCAAACATAATCTAAGTCATCTTTTCTCTGTTGGCTTTGGAGTTCACGGGGGCTTCTGTGAGCAGGACAGGGTGCTCTTCAGGGGCCACACAGAGCTCATTGTAGAAAGTATGATGTCAGATCTTCTCCATGTCATCCCAGCTGGTGACAATACCATGTTCAATTGGGTACTTCAGGGTCAGAATACCGTTCTTTCTCTGG
This sequence comes from Petaurus breviceps papuanus, assembly GCF_028583685.1. NCBI lineage: Eukaryota > Metazoa > Chordata > Mammalia > Diprotodontia > Petauridae > Petaurus > Petaurus breviceps. The sequence continues at coordinate 6,912,792 of NW_027187360.1, read as the reverse complement.
GCCTCAACCCCCACATAGCTGTCTTTCTGGCCCATGCCCACCATCACACCCTGATGTCTGGGGCGCCCAACAATGGAAGGGAAGACAGCCCGAGGGGCATTGTCTCCTGCAAAGCCAGCTTTGCACATTCCAGAGCCATTGTCAACAAAGACAGCAGCAATATTATCATCTAAGGCAAACTTTGAAGTGGCAAGTTTAAACCCTTAAGAGAAGAAGGGAGGTGGTGCCGCACCTGGAGGCAGGGGGGGAGGCAAGTGCATGCTGGGTGGAAGAGCTCACAGCTCGTATTATTATTTTCTACATTACAGTATTTAAGCGTTTTTATTTTTTATGTTCTTCTGGGAGACCGGTGACCCTTGTTTTTGTATCTTATCTTCAAAGTAAATGACTTTGATATGTATAGAGTTCATGTGTCCTTTTTACATTGTTTCATTTTACTTCTCTTCTGACATATTTCCCTCCATCCCACTATCTTTATATTCCAAATCTGTTCATCTCTTTTATATTTCTTTGGAGAAACTGTGGATTTGATTTTTTTCTCACCTACTAATTGAGTTATTTTTTCATTTCTGTCTTAATAGCTACCGCTTTTAACATATATTCATTCCTAATTTCTTTTCTATGACTTTTACTTTTCTTTTGAACAATTCTGGAATTTCTTATTGTTCCATGTTTTCTTGAGATTACACAGGCACTGGTTCACTTTTTCTTATAGCATCTATTAAAAGAGTTTTATAATTAATCTCTTTGAGGATGCAATACTCATCCTTTTTTTCCAGCTTTAGAATCCTCTCTGCTGACTTAGTTATTTTTGCTCTGGGTTTTGTTGTACTTTCTCCCTCTTAAAATATTTTTGTTTCAGTATTTTTCCTCATTTTCCCCTACCACTCATTTCTGACTCCTCGCCTTTTACTAGGGGGTATACCACCAGATCTGGGGCATCTAGGTGGCTCAGTGGAGAGAGTACTGGACATGTAGTCAGGAAGATTCATCTTCCTGAGATCATCTCTGGCCTCAGACACTTATTGTGTGACCCTGGAAAACATCACTTCACCTTGTTTGCCACAGTTTTATCATATTTAAAATGAGCTGGAGGGTCAGCTAGGTGGCACAGTGAATAGAGCACTGGCCCTGCAGCCAGGAGGACCTGAGTTCAAATCCGGCCTCAGACACTTAACACAAAACTAGCCTTTTGACCTTGGGCAAGTCACTTAACCCCAACTGCCCTCCAAAAAGCAAAATAAAATAAAATAAAATGAGCTGGAGAATGAAATAGCAAACCACTGTGGTATCTTTGCCAAGAAAACCCCAAATGGGGTCCTGAAAAATCAAATAGGAGTGAAAAATCACACACACACACACACACACACACACACACATATGATCTGGGCTGCAAAGTTACTCAACCTGTTCCTGTTCAGGGGATGTAGGTTTCACTGGCCTTGGTCCCTACCCTAAATAGCCTCTGAGGGGACAGAGATCTCCTCTTATTCCATGTGAGTTTTTGACCCCTTTCCTTCAGGGTCACCAAAGTCTTCATTCTGGGACTATCCCAATTCCTCCCTTGGTTCTCATCCTTTTCTTCTCTGGCTAAGATGAATCAGTGTCTGATACTTTTTTTTTTGCATGATGAGGGGAAAGTGAGGAGGATGTTTTGACCTGAATATCTGCAGCCTTTAGAGTCCCTAACATAGGGACTGCTTCAAACAGAAAACAACATTCTCCCCTTCACCTCCTCCTCCTCTATCTCCTCCTCTAATTGGTCAAAATCAATATCAGACTTTTTTATGGGATGGGGAATAGACAAGGGGCAAAGTGTGCTAGCAAATTCTCTGAAAGAGGAGAAAATACCAATATGGGCTTCAGGCATAAGGCCAAGAGTATATTTGTGTGTCCTTGCCAGGAGTGTGAAAAGTAGAAAAGGCATACATATCTGGGAAAGAACTGAGCTGTCAAAGGGATTGAAATTTTTATTCTATCATCTGGCCAGTATCCCTGTAGCACCTAATTTCCAATGAATGACTGGAGGGTTGGGGAGAATTGGACTTAAACATCTTAAATTTTAGTTTAAGGAAAAACTCTGAATGTTATCTGATATAGAGGCTGGAAAAGCAAGGTTCTTTTCTCATTCCTTTTCATGCCTTGGACCATTCTTTCTCATAGTAAGCCTGGGTTCTCAGGGATTATGACAGCACAAATGGGCGAAAAATTTCAAGTGTGGTCCAGGCATGGACCTATTGTCTAAGGACCAGACTCAGACCCTCTCATCTTGAGACAAATGGTTCACAGCTGCACAATGATTGATTGAGGTTGGGTGTATGTTGTGTGGTCATAAAGAAAAGAAAAGCTAATTGACCAATTACTTCATTAGCACCATGAACGTATCAACTCAAAGCAGCTTATAATTTTGCTGACTAAAAAGAAATGCTTTTTCACATGTATCATCCTTCTCACTTTTGTATGCTTTTATGTTGTTCAGTAGCAAAAGGAAAGCAGAGATATCTTTTGTGTAATTTGAATATATTTCATTTGTATGTTTATTTGAACAGCATAACATAATGGTTTTTTTTCTTTTAATCACTTGAAAGTTATGAAGAAACAGCTTAGGGGTACAATGAAAACCTAACAGAGGCAACTATGGTAAGATTCCATGTCATTAATATTGGAATCTAGGGGCAGCCAGGTGGCTCAGCGAGTAAGAGCACCAGCTCTAGTGTCGGGATGACCTGGGGATCAAATCCAGGCTTAGACACTTAGCACCCACCCAGAAACACCTGGCCATGTAACCTTGAACAAGTTACTTAACCCCAATTGCTTAAAAAAAATATATATATATATATGTATATATATATGTATATATAGGAATCTAGAATTTAGGGCTAGATGGGAATGTTGACATCATCCTGGTGATGCCTTCATTTCTGAGGGAACTGAGACCCAGAAAGGTTAAGAATATAAATCAGTATTTTTTCCTCCACACAATGCTACACGATGACTTTGTGTAACTCTGCCTCACTTAAATCCCATTCACAAATGAAGGATGAGCAGGTTACCTGTAATTTAGCTCTTCAGTGTGTAATTTAATCATAAGAACCTGTGGGAGAGAAGCAGTCTTGGATTTAGGATTCAGGTTCAGGTCCCACCTCTTACATATGACTTCTGTGTGACCCTGAGTCTGTCACTTAACTTTTCAATGTCCTTAGGGCAAATGTCCTCTAAGATTGTAAATTGGATCTTATTGATCTGCACTGATGGAGAGAATTTTTTCACTAGGCATTCCCTATGCCAATGAAATCACAAGTCTAATCCTCCCCAACCCCCAAAAAGAAAAAAAAAAAGTAATTATAGATTTAGAACTTAAAGAAATTCAGAGGCCACCTGGTCCAAATCCCTCATTTGATAGATGATGCAATTGAGGTTTAGCAAAGTTAAGGAACTTGTTCAAGGCCACATAGACACTAAGTAGCAGAGCCAGGATCAGAAACTAAGGTCTCTGACTCCAAATTCAATTTTTAGGGTTTGTTTGGCTTTGGATTTGGGGAAGGGAGGATTGTTTCTTCTTTGTTTTTTAACAAGAGTATTCATTGTCTGAAGTATCTAGAGGCTATTAAGAAATTATCAAAGGCCTTATTAACTCTTTAAGTTTCCTTCTTAGTGCAAACAAAAGATATTTTAAAGCGTCATTTACCATTTGGTCTAAACTGTGCCAAATTACTCAGCCCTAACTCACAAGTAATTCCAACTAATATGTCCTCCTGAGCAATTATACAGAACTCACTACAATAGGGACTTGCAGTACCTTAGGAAGAGGATTCCTTTTTCTTCCCAGCCCAGCTGTTACAGGAAAACAGCAGGGTTTTGTGAGTTACTGCTCGTGCATGCTCTCTCTCTCTCTCTCTCTCTCTCTCTCTCTCTCTCTCTCTCTC
>NW_027187360.1:6856313-6908766 GCF_028583685.1 Petaurus breviceps papuanus | reverse complement strand
TCTCTCTCTCTCTCTCTCTCTCTCTCTGTCTGTCTCTGTCTCTCTCTGTCCCTCTCTGTCTCTCTCTGTCTCTGTCTCTCTGTCTCTGTCTCTCTCTCTGTCTCTCTCTTTCTCTGTCTCTCTCTGTGTCTCTCTGTCTCTGTCTGTCTGTCTGTCTGTCTCTCTCTGTCTCTGTCTCTGTCTCTCTCTCACTCTCTCTGTCTCTCAGTTCCAGCCTTGACTTAGAGAATGTCCCTTATAGAAATGGCTTTCAGTGTTTCCTTTTAAATTACTATTACTATTGGAAGTTAGTCCAAACATATTTACATGTAATGATACAGAATGGACTTTTATTATTATTATATTATTATTATTGATTATTCTGTAGAACAAAACTCATCCTCCACTCCCCCTATATCTAATCAGATGCTAAATCTTAATTCTACCTCCACAGTCTCTCTCATATGCATACCACCTTTTCCATTTACAGGGCCACCATCTGAGTTCAGGGTCTTATCATATCTCACGTGGGAAAAATATGCCTTATTGGCCTCCCTGCCTAGGACATCCCACCCCTGCCACTAATACATCTTTCCTAAATCGGTCAAAATCATCTTCTCAGACCATGTCAGTCCCTCTCTACTGCCCATGGTATAAATCACAATCTTCTTAGCCCATCATTCAAGACCCTCTTCTACAACTTGGTTCTTTTTGCTTTTCTCCTCTTACTTTGCACTATGCCCCCTTCAAAATCAATTTTATAACCAAAATGCAGCTATTTTGAATCTTGTCCTTCATTCTTCCACTTCCTCCTCCTGGTATAGGCCATCCACCATGTCTGAAATGTATCCCCTTTACATTTCTACCTGCAGAAATTTTTCCCTTCCTTCAAGGCACTGGGTAGCTGATGTCACTTCCATAAAGCCTTTCTCAGTTCCATTTCCTTGTCTCCCCCACTTCCACCATGGCCCCAATTGAAAGTAACCATTAACTAATCCTTTCATTATTTTGATCAGTTCCCCCTTGTACTTTACTTATTTTGGCACACATCTTCTCTATCACCTATCCCAATAGACTACATAATCCTCAGGAAGATGGTGATTTTTCATTTTTTTTTGTTTTTCTTTGTGTGTGAGACACTGTGACTTTCACTGAGTAAATCCTTGGTAAACATGTAGAATTGAGCAAGACCTATGTGAGCAGATGAAATCCACAAGTATTTCCAAACCAGCGATTTCATACTTCTTCAAAGCTTTTTATAAGAAGCAAATTTGAGCATTCTTTTTCCCTTTATTTCTTTCCAACCATCTGGGGTTAATGGGATAAATTATGATCATAAAGGAAAACAAAACCACTGATCCATGAAGACTGATCTGAAATTCTGATCTTACTAATACCCTTATGTAATGGTAATGGGAATTTGAAGATCTTCCCTGTCCCTTAATAGACCTAGGTGGGGAGTTTGAAGACCTCCCCTGCTTTGAAAGTAAACTCTGCCCCCTAATAGGCTGAATGTAATCACATGGAGCTTGTGATGGAGAGAATTTGCTAAAGGATGGAGCAGAGCCCACAGGAAGCTTCCCTGCTGTGAAGATAAACTCTGTCCTCTGATAGGCTAAATATAGTCACATGGAACCTGTGGTGGGAGGAGTTTGCTGAAAGGAAGCAGAACCCAAAGGAAGCTGGTGGTCAGAGCTAGCCAGATGGTGAGGGAGAGAGGAGGACTCTCAGGCAAGGAGATAGAGAGGTATGTGAGTAAATATTGATCTTATATTGGTTTGTGAGAAGGCTGAAGGATGCTATAGCTCTCAACGTTGTTATGGCTTCTGAATATCTTTGGTACTATGATGGAATTGGCTTACTGGTTTGGGGATTAGGTTTTCTGGTGTCTAACTAAATGCTTCAGTTCTGTCTTCTATCTGGAGAGTTTGGTATATTTTGTAATCAAATGTCATGTAATACTCATAGTCACAGTCTTTATCGTGATCATGGGCACTGTAAATATTGAATTGGCACTAGACCTTGCCAACCACAGCCATTAGGAAAGGCTTTTTAACCTTTTTAACCAGCACCAAAGTTTTCTCATCAATTGGGGGACATTTTTAGAAACTGTCATTTATGAATGTAATGGAAACTCACCTCACCATAGTAAATAATGACTATGAAGGATACAGAGAGGCATGAGAAGACACATGAACTACATAAGTATGAAGTGAGCAAAACCAAAAAAAAAATAAGATCTGTGTTAATAATAACAATGTAAATGGAAAGAATAACAACAATGGACAGAATTGGATGTTATATAATTATAATGACCAAATTTGGCCGAAGAGATGAGAAAATGTACTTTTCTGCCATCTTTGTCCTGGAGGCACACTTTGAGTATAAACATAATCTATCCTATTGGACTCAGCTGACATGTTGGTTGGTTTTGCCAAACTGAATTTTTCTCTTTTTTATTCTTTGTTACAGGGGAAGTTGATTTTAATAAAGGTAGGGATGATATGGAGTGGAAAGGAAGAAAATATAAAACTGAAAACAGCAACAACAGCTAAAAGGAAAAGGTTATTTAATGTCATTCATTTCAGAAACATTTAGTAAGATCCTACTATGTGCAGAGCCCTATGCTAGGCACTAGAAGAGATACAGGGTTTATATAAGCCATCTTCCAAACTTCCCCCATGGAGTTACAACCTATTAGGAGGAGAAAACACCAATGGAAATAGATACAATGCACAATAAAATATGAGAACTCTACTGGAAAGAACAAAGTGCTCTGTGAGGTCAGAGAAGGAAAGTCATTATCAACCACTATAAATCCAGCAACATAGTACAGTGGTTAGGGAGCCACAACTTGAAATCAGAAAGACTTAGATACAAGTCCTGCCTCTGACATAAATTGGCTCTGTGACCCTGAGTTAGTCACTCGACCTCTAATGTCCCAGGTCAATATCTAAGACTATAAATTATAAACTTACAGAAAGGGTTTACACATTGATAAATAACAGAACTGATTTTTGTAAGTTAAGGGGAAGAAGGGAATTTTTCTATAGTTACAAGAAAACCTATGACAATTTGATAAGGGCATATATAGAACAAGAGACAGTGAAGAATGACAACATATGTCAGCAAAGACTTATTGATGTAATGGTCATATCTACTCGATTAGATGACTTGATCAGGCTGTAGATTCAAGCAGCAGTTCATGGGTCCAGTCCTAAGTGAGACTTCACCACAGTATACATTTCTGCTAGGTAGAAAATGACACAGTAGAAACTAAGCAAGATGTTCCTAAATAACTCTACTATTTATTTGTGCAACAGGTATCATTCTTACCACTGGGTCACAGAGTATATGGGGAAGTGTAAGTTGTAAGAAGACTGGAAATGTGGAGAGGGAAAGCCAGGTTATGAAAGGCTTTGGATGCCAGAAGATTTTTATATTTAGAACTAGAGGTAATAGGGAGCCACTAAAGTTGATTGATTAGGGAAGGTGACATAGTCAAACCTGTACTTTAAGAAGATCACACTGACAGCTGAGTGGATTATGGCCTGTAGTGAGAAGAGACTTGTGGCAGGAAGACCAACCAGCAGGCTATTGCAATAGTCTAAGTATGAGGTGATGAGGGCCTTCCCCATGGTAGTAATGGTGTCAGAGGAGAAACGCACACATGTAATAGATGTTACAAAGATAAAATTGACAAGTTTTGGTCACATATTGGACATGGGAAATGAGAAAAAGTACAATAGGTTAATTTTCCCCCTTACACAAACAGCCCTCACAAGGCAGTTATTTGTCTATTTGACCTGCTATACAAAGATAAGACTATAACAAAACAAAAAGTTCCTGCCCTCAAGGAGCTTACATTCCAATGGGGGATACCAATATTTGTCAAACTTGACTTAAAATCTCCTATGGCTTTGGACTCAGACAGACTGGATCCAATATTTGGGGTCTAACTGGGTCTAATATTCTTTGACTTATTATACCCATTTGTTGTCGTTCCAGAAAAATTTCCTGATATAGTATAATTCATGTCTATGCTTCCTCAAAAGTAGGCTAAAAGCTTCCCTAGCTCCAATGCAAAAATCCAAGGCAATAAATATATAACAGGTACAAGACAAGCTCCATTTCAGCTGGAAGAGGCATTATAGGAACCTATAACCATATACAGAAACACACAACACCCTCCAATAATCTATCCAGGAAAGGAACTGAAGTCAAGGTTACCATCAGGGAGATCCTTTGTCCTATTAGGGGGCCTCTTTCCCTCCAAATCAAAACACAGCCTCCCTGACTTGGTTTCTATTTCAACTACTCCATGGTTTCTATTTCTCCTCTCAAAATGTAAGCATCCTTTGGAAGCTGCTGGATAAGCAACCCCCTTCCTGTCATCAGACCTGCCCCATCCAAGTTTCCATGTTTAGTAACTCTTAAGTTCAAGTTACTCCCAGTGTAACTCTCAAGATAAGAACAACCTTACTTCTCCAGTTCAGTGGCTATATACATGTCTACATATGTATCATTCTCCTGTAGGAAATCCCTCAGTGTCCTGGTTGCTACCAGCTCTTGAGCTGAGAAAGTTCACTGTCAATTCACTGGTATGTTCAGAGAAGCAGCAGTTAGCAAAGAACCTCCCCCTTTCAAGCTTCCTGGTCAAACACATACAGTTTACTATGTACTTTTAAAAATAATGATTGTTACCAGTTCCCAGAAGGAGAAAACTATATATGAACACAGATTTCCACTCAAACAGGGTCCAAGCATATGTCTATATCTGCCATGTGCTTCTGCTGTAAATCACTGTTAACTGTTCCTAGTAGGAGGAAACTGCAAATAGACACAGAAGTTCCCATTCCCATCCCCTCTAGAGTACAGATCTTTTTTTCCCCCTTCATGCTGATCCTTCTCAAAATCCAAGAGCAAAAACAAACAAACTAACTAATTGGGCTGAACTGATTTCACAGCCTACTTGGATGGACCGCAGAAAGGAGTGCATCTTTCAGCATTAATTTGTCCACTTATATCTCACTCAAACAATTATCTTATGTTACCTGGGGTCATATCAGCAAAGTACAAGTAGCCATGTCCACATTCCATGAAGAGGTGTCCCCTAGACTCCTACAAAGAAGATTCATACTCTGTAGTCTCAACATGTTATTTGGGGAACTATCATTCTCCAGATTATTCCCTTAAGTATGTGTAAACATATATACATTCAAGAAAATTCATGGGGGGGGACAGCAAGAACAAGACAGAAAGAATGGGTGCTAACAACTTGGAAGATGAGAAGCAGAAACTCAGTTGAATGCTGAATTACACTTGTTAAATAACCTAAGGAAATGAATATCAGACATTTTAAAATCATCCCATAACAGTACTGAAAGTGTGAAGTAAATGCCCTTTTTAGAAGAGGTAAACAATATAAAAGGCAGAATTTAATGGCTACAATTACTTCTTTCTTAAAATTTAGTTCTCCAAAGTTTCCTGTATGTTATATCTATATGAAGGAAAAAATCCATTAACATTCTAATTTTTAAGAAGATACACTTGGGGGTGGCCAGGTAGCACAGCGAGTAAGAGCACCGGCTCCAGTGTTGAGAAGACCTGGAGATCAAATCCCGGGCTCAGACACTTAGCACCCACCCAGAAACACCTGGCCGTGTAACCTTGAGCGAGTTACTTAACCCTGATTGCTTAAAAAAAAAAAAAGATACACTTATGATACTTAAGAATAAGATAATAAACACATAGGGCAAATATAATCAACAAATTCAATTTTCATCATTTTTTACATGGGAAGAGAATATTCAGAAAACAATCAAATTGGTTCTACTATCTGAATAAACTTTTCTAGGACAATGGTATTGATATGTTTGTGTGTGTGTGTGTGTGTGTGTGTGTGTGTGTGTGTTTTATTTCTCATATAGAAAGTCAAGGATCAACCCCTAGGGGGATTTATACGGGGGTAAGGGGGAAGGAATGTTGGTCTTCCATTTAAAAACAATTTGAAAGAATCTCCCAGGACCCTTTCCTAACATATCAACACTGTCTCACCCCCTACTACTGGATAACTTCCCTGTGATGAGATGAGGACCTTTCTGGGTCCACTCTCTGACAGCTTTGAAAATTATTTAGCTTCTATAATGATGGATACTCTCTGACAAAAATGATGGATGGGCCGCGTCTGAAAAAGGACGACATGAAATTTGAAAAATGATACGATTGCTGGTGGACAGACATCTTTTTTTTTTTAGAAAAGTTGACATAAGTTTGAAATATGGCATGGAGACCCATTCTATCATTTTTCTCTCTCTAAAGAAATCAGTAGCTGTCTTATCAATATGCTCTTTGGGGAAGGAAGTTAATACTATACCTTTTTTTGTGTAAAAACTTGCATAGGAAGTCAAAATGGGCTCTTTTTCACTGTTTACAGAAATTATCTAAAGCAAATCTCAGGAGGTTAATTGCTTTTAAGGCCTGAATAAAAGCTATCTTCATGGTTATAGGTAATTCCCAAATATCTACATATGTGGATTACCAACAGCAGTTTTCAACTGCTGAAGCTTGGTAGAAACCATGTCCTACAAGAATAGGTTAAAGAAATGGGGAATGTTCAGAATGAAAAGAAGAAGATGTGGGGGAAGACAAAATACCTATCTGAAGGTTTCTGAAGGACTATCACATGACTTGCTCTGTGAAGCAAGAAAGAACAGAATAAGGAATAATGCATAGAAGTCACAGGGAAGTAGATTTTGATGCAGAATAAAGAGCTTCCCTATGAGTTAGCTACCCCAAAATAGAGGGAGGTAGTGAGTGCCATAGCACTAAGGGTTTTAAGTAAAGATTAAAAGGGAGAATCAGACATCTGGGTAGGGAGTTGGACCAAATGATGTCTAATGTGCACCCAAATAATGTATTTCCTTGATTTCTAATGTAGTTCTAAGCCACCTCCCTATATCTTTTGGGATGTACTCAAGGAATACAACTTTATTTTGAAATTGGGTATAAAAACTTGGATTAATTAACACTAGTCAAAGATTTATCATTCTTCCTCCTCCCCACCCCAAAAGGTAAAGCTATAATCCTCTAAAATTACATTATATAAAAATAAATGATCATGCACAGTAACATGCTATGCTCCATGCTACTACGAAGATTGAGGCTGGTGGATCTCTGGAGCTCTGGAGTTTTGAGCTACAGTGGGCTGTGAGGATCAGATGTCTGCACTGAAGTTCAGAGGGTCACCAGATTCCCTCAGGATGGACAAATCAGTTCAGGTCAGAAACAGTGCAGGCCAAAACATCCTGTGCTAATCAGTGTGTGAGAATGAGCATGGGAACAGTCCCTGCATTTCCAGCTTGTGCAAGATTGGGAGATACAACCTTAAATAAAATAAAAGTATATAATACTAGAGCTATGTAGAAATTATTTTAGGACTATTCAAATCACTACACACTAACATGAAGTATTGATAACAGATCTGGCAATAAGGCCAGTCCTGAAAATAATAAGGAATTAGACCATCCAGTTTTTTGTGCAAGTTGCCACTAATAGCACATCAATAATATTGAATCTCATCCTTCTTACCCACATCCTAGTAGAGGGCAACAAATGTTTGCGATCCCAGTGAGACCCAATCCATGCCTCTTGGTGCCCCTGGTATGACTAAGGCATAAACAGGAGAAGAAAAATTGGAAAAGGGAAGGAAAAAGAGAACAAGAGAAAAAAAGAGAAAGGGAGAGTTAGAGAAGCAAGGAGAAGAAAGAGGTATTAAAAAAGGAACAAAAGATATCAATAGATATGTGTGTGTGCATGCATGCACGTGTGTGTCTGGACCTGTGATTTTATCAGTGCAAGTAGACAGACAATTCATGTGTAATTTATAGTCTTAGAGAGTCTCATAGGTCACTGAGAAGTTAAGTGTTTTGTTTATGGTCAGATAAAATAGAGAGAAATGTGACTTGAATCTAGGTCTTATATACATTCACACTCACACTTGCACTCACATACACACATGCACACTCACATAAACTCATATACACACTCACACAGACACACACAGAGGAATTGCCCTATACTGATGACATCACAGGTCCACATTCTATTCCTTTCGATTCTTGATGAATACTTCAATGGCTCTGACTTTTTTCCTAGGCAAGGCTCAGTGCTCTCATATTTATGTATACATGTTCCTTGCTCTTGGCCTCGGTTTCTTTATCTAAAGATGAACAACCTGGACTAGATAATTTCTAAGGTTTTCTCCAACTCTAAACCCCATGGTCCTCTTGTTTTCCTGTCTTTCATTGCTTTCTGCTTACCATCAATGGCCTTCAACATCCCGTTGACTAGCTAGAGAACACAACAGTAAAAGTCAAACATTTTCTATGAAATGAGCGCCAGTGAGTAATCCCTGAAACAACTATTAGTGGCCCCTCCCTACTACACGCACACACACACACACACACACACACACACATGCAAAGAAAGAAGAAAAGATACATGTAGAGTCCAACAGAAGATGCCTCTCTGGGACCATTCAATGGTGTCCCATATACAGGAAAAGTGATTCCTTTTACTTTGATGCTATATGAAGGTCAGTGAAGCTAAACCATGAAAGGCAGAAAAGCAAAAAGATCATGGAAGTCAGATATGGAGAAAGTCTTAGGGGTCACTTAATCCAACTCCCCCATTTCACTGATAAGGAGACCAAGGCTACAAGGCAAGTGTCTTGTCTAGTGTCAAATAGCTGGTAAAGAAGTGAGCCAGGGTTTTTAGACCAGGTCTTCTAGTTCTAAATCCAGGGCTCTTTGCACTGCTGTACAGAATAGTGGAGAAACAACTATTTCTACCAGGGGTTAAAGGGTACACAGGATATAGTACCAGTTATCTTCATCCTAAATCTTATCTTGGGTCTCATTTACCTATAAGTGGATAGTTTCTTTTGCCTCTCAAATTACTGGAGAGTGGGGGTTATTGTAAATAGCTGGTTCTGCAAAAGGGAGCCACTGAGCATGGAGGCAGGAAGACTGGAGTTCAGATATTTTCTAGCTGTGTGATTCTGAGCAAGTCACATAACTTCTGTCTGCCACAGTTTCCTCCACTTTAAAATGGGACATTTTATGTCTTCTTTATGTCTATCTTCTAGAATTGTTGTAAAGATCAAATGAGATATCTAAAATGCTTAACTAGCACAGAGTCTGGTACTTAATAAATGCTTATTCACTCCCCCACATCAAAAAGGGGTGGGGGCAAGGAGGAAATGAGAACTTGCCTCCTTTCCTATGTACTGTGAAGTTCCAAAGATTTGCTGATGGACTGTGGCAAGTGATCCTTCTCATCATGAGAGACTGGAGTCCCTTTTTCACAAAAGTCACAACTTCCTTAACTGTGAAGCTTCCTAGAGGTGTGGGAATCTTTAACTGGGCACTGTGGCTCAACAAATCAAAGATACTGACTTCACCAGGCTGCTCTACTAGGAGCAGCCCAGAGACCACAAAAATGACATGGAAACACATTGTCAGCTCTTTATTATCTGTGGCCCTCCTTCTAGTGTGGAATCAGACACAGCAAAGGAGCAGAAGGGTCTCCAAAGTGAGGCCAATTAAAATGGGGTCAGACTTTTAGAGGCTGCTGATACAATTAGTGTAGTGGGAGGTGGGGGGGTAAGCCCAAGTTCCCCCATTTATTTGCCTGGTGATTTTTCCGACTTGTGCTATAAGGGTTTCCATGTGAAAGCTTCCAGGATTTATTTCTCGTCACATTTTACAAAGACAAAAAATAGTTCCCAGCATGAAAAGGCAAGGAATGCCAAGTTCCAGTCTAAAATGAAATTTTGTTCCTTGCTAAAAACTCTGAAAATGGCCATTTATATTGGAAACTGTAATTTACACTTCACCGTAGACATGACAGAGGAGGCCTAAAAGGAAGGTTCAAAAGGATAGTAGATGTAAAAGAAAAAAATTACATTTGTTCTCTTTCCCTGCTTTTTTTTAAAGGTTACCCAAAGCTTTATATTTCTTTTGGGCCCCCCCTTTTTTTTAAACACAACCCAAAATATTTCTTTTAATGAAGGAAATGTATTTCAGTAAGTAAGATTTCCTGATTTTTCCAACCAAAAAATAATAATAACCAATACAACTCACTGGTTCTGAGCCTAGAGGATCTAAGGAACTCTTTTTATGAGGGTTGGGAAGAGGTTTGTTATGTAACTCAGTCAATCAACAAATATTTACTGAGTCAACTGTGTGCATAGGACTATGGTGGGTACCCTGAAGGATCTGAGAAAAGGTGAGGCAGGACATAATGGTTAGACAGTAGGAAGTAGGGACATGTGGAAGGGAGATGGACTAAATGACCCCTAAGGTCCTTCCAAATCTGATATCTCCTTGATTTCATATTCCCCCCCACCTCTATTATTAGGATGTGCTTACAGAATACCTTTTCATTTTTTAAAATGGGTCTAAAATCTTGGTTTTCATTAACATAGAACAAAGATTTACCATGTTCCCACTCCCCCCCAAAAAAAGTCCTCTAAAATTATATCCTGTAATTTCCTCAGTTCCCTCATTTGTAAAATGAAAGGGTTGTGCTAGAGTAGCCACTAAATGATCTTTGAGGTTCCTACTAGCTATAAATCAATGATCCTATATCCTTGCACTCAAAGAATGTAAAGACTGGGGAGAAGAAATATAATAAAATACAATACAACTGACATTAATTAAGAGTTTAATGTGGGAGGGTACCTGCGCTCAGTGCTAGAAAGTATAAAGTTTAAATTTTAAAATGGTCCTTACCCTTAAGGAGCTGACAGTTGAGTAGGGAGACAATAGAACACAGATAATTATAAATGTGACAGACTGAAATTAAATGCTAAAATGATGGCCTTGGTAATAATTCCTATAGGAACTTGGGAATGAGGAAACTTCCTATACCAGTCCATGCCAGCGCTTTCTGTACAACTGAGAGTCTTAGAAAGTTGCCAAGGGCACTGAGGGGTAAGTGAATTGCCTAGGGTAATACAACCAATATGTGTCTAAGCTGAAACTTGAACTCCTATCTTCCTATAGAGAAAGACCAGTTTTCACAGAGCTGCTCTCATTATAATGGAGAAACGATACTAATTTGGATGTCCCCAAAGTCCTAGATTGCATATAGAAATTAGCTTTAAGCTTACAGCTTACATTTAAAGTGGAGGTATATGTTTAGGAGTTAGTCAACAAACATTTATTAAGTGGCAGCTATGTGGCCCAGGGCACAGAGTGCCAAGCCTGGAGTCAGGAAGACTTATCTGTTGTTATTAAGTCATTTTCCAGTCATATCTGGCTCTCATTTAGGGCTTTCTGGGCAAAGATACTGAAGTGGCTTGTTATGTCCTTCTCTAGCTCATTTTATAGATGAGGAAACTGAGGGAAATGGGGTTCAGTGATTTGCCCAGGGTCACACAACTAGTAAGTGTCTGAAGCCAAATCTGAACTCAGGAAGATGAGTCTTCCTGACTCCTGGCCCAGCACTTTATCCACTGTGCAACCAAGACTTAGCTCCCTGAGTTCAAATCTCTTGATATCAAGGAGGAAGGACGAGGGGAAGGAGGAATGACAGAAAGAGAGAGGGGGAGAGAGACAGAGACAGAAAGAGAGAGAGAGAGAGAGAGAGAGAGAGAGAGAGAGAGAGACAGAGAGACAGAGAGACAGAGAGAGACAGAGACAGAGAGAGACAGAGACAGATAGACAGAGAGAGAGAGACAGAGAGACAGAGACAGAGAGAGACAGAGACAGAGAGAGAAAGGAGAGAGAGAGAGAGGGAGGGAGAGAAGGCTTTAGAAGCTGGGAGATCAGGAAAGCAGGAAAAGCATCCAGTGGTTGGTGAAATCTGAGCTGAGACAAGGCATTTAAGGCAGTGAAACAACATGGAGGACAGATGGAGGGTCATGTTTGAAGAACAGCAAGCAGACCAGTGTAACTGGATCAAAGAGTCCATGGAAGGAATTAAAGCATAAAAAAGACTTCACAGGTAGGAAAGGGACGGGTTAAAAAGAGCGTTAGAAGCCCAGAGAGGTGGTTTCAGGCTTGATCCTGGAGGTAACAGGGAGTCACTGCTGGAGTTCACTGAGTAGGAGGAGGGGTGACATAGTCAGATCCAGCAGTATACTGGGGGCAGATTTCCAACGTGAGCCTTCATACTTCAGAATTCAGAAAATGCTACAAATCAGGACTTGATCTATTGTTTTATTGATTGTCTAGAGCAGGGGTATCAAATTCAAATAGAAATGGGGGTCACTAATCCATGCATAAAGATCCCTGCAGGCCACTTATTGATTAAGTTTTAAAATGTAATATTATCTAGGTTTTATTATCTTTTTATTTATTTCACTAAATATTTCCCAATTACATTTTAATCTGGTTCAGGCCTTTCTCCAGAGCACATGCTTGGTGTCTCTGAACTAGCCTTAAGAAAGTGATGAAGAAAATATTAATAACGGGAGGCGAGGTGGAGCAGAGCAACCTCCCTGGAGTCAGGAGGATCTGAGTTCAAATCTGGCCTCAGACACCACACAAAAACTAGCCATGTGACCTTGGTCAAGTCACTTAACCCCAATTGCCCTCCAAAAAGAAAATATTAATACCACAAATTATACCTAAAAGCATATTTTTTGGGAGAAGAGCCAGTTGTTAAACATTTACCAAAGTACTCCTAGCTGATATACTCTATAAAAATCACTGTCAACTTAGTGGAGGTTGGATTGCAATGGAGAAAGACAAGGCAAGGAAAACAGATCAAATCCTATTACAATAGTCTAGGTGAAGGGTAATTGAGGCCAGAACTAGAATGATTGTGTGAGGGAAAAGAATAGGACATATAGGAAAGATATCATGAAGGTAAAAAATGACAAGAATTGGAGATGGACTGGATATGTGGGTGTGTGGAAATGAAAAATCTAGGATGACAGCAACATTGTGAGCCTTGGTGCCTGGGAGTATAGTACCTTCAAAGGTAATATGGACATCTGAAAAGGGAAAGGGTTTGAGGAAAAAGATTTGGTGGGACATGTCTAGTTAGATGGCTATGGGATATGTATTCAAGATTTCTAAGAAATCATTATTGATGTATGACTAGCTCAAGAGAGAGACTAGGGCTGGTTCTAGAATTCTGGGAATCATCTACATAGAGATGATAATTGAATGAGAATTGATGAGATCACCAAATGATATAACACAACATAAAAAAGAGGAGAAATCCAAGGACAGATTATTGGGGGACTCCCATGGTTGATGGGCACAAAAGATCAAACCAAGTGATGCTTCCAACATGGAACTATCCATAATGGGCATCCAAACTTTCAAGATCAGACTGACATTGAATTCCTCCCCCCCACACACACACATACACACAAAGCTGTAAACTATATGGGGAGGGGGGGACATTTTGACAGTATCTTGTTTCTTTTTTTAATTGGTCTCCCCTGAAAGACTAAACTAAACCTGGCATTTGTTCCACCAAATCTCCCCCCACACACATGTATCCCTAATGATACATCTCTCAAATGGTGAAATCCGTTCTCTGGTGGTTGCTACCTGTCAGTGCCTGTACTCCCGAACCTTGAATATCAGTGACTCACTAATGTTTTATGATATTTTACCTCACTTTATGGTAGTCATTTATGACAAGACCAGAATGACATAAACTGCTATAAAGCAAAGCAGTGCAATCACACAAATGACCATAAATCAAAGGAGTCACAGGAAAAAAAAAAAGGTCATAAAAGGAAAGAAAATTGAGGAAAACAACATTTGAGGAAAGATTCTGAATTGAGGAGGCAGCAGCCCCAAACTTGAGAGAGGAGCCTGGGTGAAGTGAGAACAAACTCAACCTTTTTTATAGCCCTGCTTTCCGGGATTGCTTATGTTCACAGGCATATTTACATACAAATATGTTACATGTTTTCATTGTTTCCAAGGGAAATAGGTTATCTCGTTTCCCACTATGCTATCTGGTACTTGGAGAAAATGTGATTTCTAATTCTGCTGGCATATTCAGGGTCCACACAAGTGGGCTTCCAAGATCTATTAGAATTCATGAGAATGTGAAACTTCTTTGCAAATCAAGAACTCCTAATGTCAACTCTATTCTTACAGAGCCCATAGAGCTGAGAGGGATTTCTTTATGTCTGTAGCTATTTTTCCTTTTTTCAAAAAAGATGTATTGAGCAGGGACACCAAGAGGTATTTGGGGAGAGTCAGCCGGTTTGTTTTGCCTAGATTTGTTCTGTTGAGCTAACTGAATGATGTCTGATGTTAAGAGAACAGGGTGTGATGGGTGGGGAGATGAACAAAGACAGAGTACTAAAGAGTTTTGCTGAGTAGTCTTTGTTGAGCCTTTCAAAGAGCTGACAGCTGGGGACACTGAAACAGACTCTAGAGGGAATTCTGGGACATCTATTCCCTAATTCTTTAAAGATGTGTTTTATCTTCTGGGGCATCCTGTTTCCCATTGGAAATATTTCAAATTTCTTTGCCTGGTATTTAAGGTCTTCTATATTTTGTTGCCACCATGCCTTTGCCACTCCATCTCATATTCTTGCTGTGGATGGTATGCCAATCAGGACTATTCTCTCCTCCTCCTCCTCCTCCTCCTTCTCCTTCTCCTCCTTTTTCTCCTTCTTTTCTCCATCCTCCTCTTTTTCCTCTTTGCCCCCCCCCTCATAGTGCTTTTAATCACTCTGTTCCCTGGGCCTAAATGACTTCCTTCTCCCTCTTAGTCATTCTTTAAAGCCCAATTCAAATGCCACTTCCTTCATGGAGCTTTTCTGATGCCCCTCTTGGTACCAATTCCCCCACCCTTAACCCTCACTTGCTTTTTCCCCCCTTAACCTTAACTTGGGTTTTTAAGTCTCTATTTATAATGTATCTTATTTATGATGTATGGCATATGACATCACCTTCTCTGGTGCCTCATTATAGTGGTTCTGGCCTCCTGAAAGTTGTGCTTAGGAAGTACAACTTGTGGATGGATTTGCCAAACTGCAAAGACTTAGAATCAAGCCTGGGGACTGATTGCCTGCATTTTGCTCCTCCAATGACCAAGCTAGCAGAGGCTCACTGAGGTTCATCACTGAGGAAGCAGCAGAGTGATTAATTTTTCAACTAAAGCAACTCTCTAAGACCATCTTGGTTAAGTAAGGGATTAGCATCTAAGTAAGGGATTAGCATCAGGAAGAGAGCACCTTTATGCAATAAAAATACAGATTTCTTAAAGCAAGGAAGTATATTTATATGTATTTGTATCTTATCCTCCTACTAGACTGTAAGCTCTGTGAGGGCAGGGATTGAATCTTATCTAAACTTTATATCTCTCCCAGTATCTCTAAAATTGTTCTTAGATAGATAAATGAATGAAAAGAACAAGAAGAATTTATGTAACCCTTTTAAGGTCTGTGATGGTTTTTACAACTATCACATTTTATCCTCACAGTAACCCTGGGAGGTATTATCATTATTATTATTAGCCCAGATGGGGAAATTGAGGCAGACAGAGACACTCTATCCACTGTGCCACTTAACTGAATGGTAACTAAAGCAAGGAAGTTATCCTAGTTCAGGGTTTAAAGCTGTAGGAATATAACTTCATATTGGCTAAGTGGTGATAGAATTTTTTAGAGCCAAGACCAATGAAATGGAAATCAGGAAATCTAGTTCTGACACTGTCACTAACTGGTTTGTAAATGGGAGCAAATTACTTCATACCTTTAGGCCTCATTTTTCTTCTCTTTAAAATGACTAAAGAATCCCAAAGGTCCTTCTAACTCTGACACTATATGATTCTATGAAATAATAAAGGAAGGTGACAATATGATATGGAAGAACTGTGTTTTACATTTTTGATGCAAAAGAAATATTTGTGGACAAACTGCACTGGCTAAGTCTGTCATTAGTTGTATCTCACTTTATGTAACAGATATATATCCAGAACATCTAATTTCTTGGAGTAAAATTAGACTTTAAATATATTACATGAACTCTCTATTATAAGGTGACTAAACCAAATGCTACTTTTTAAAAAGTGAAATGTCTATTTCGTGATAGCAATTATTACAACCAAACAGAATTTCTGGTCTTGTAAATTCAATTTATTTTCCTGAAACAGAGGCCACCTGAATTATAAAAAATAAGGGTGATTTTCACAATTACAGTTTTTGAATGGCATGAATACAATTACAGAATTTCTCCTGAGAACCACAGTGATGCCAGCACATTAACTCATTGAGCTCAGTCACTGGGACAATTATATTGGGACATCTCAGCAGTTCATTCAGTATATAATGACACCTCTCTCCAGAAAGTTTAATTAGAGACAGTAAAAAGAACATTGGCTCTATATTAAGAAGATCTGGGTTCATATCCTGCCTCTGACATTTTGAAAATCTTAATCTAATAGATCAGAGAACTTAGAAATCATCTCTTCTAAACAAGAAAGAAAACTGAGGCCTGGAGAAAAGTGCCTTGTACAAGGTCATACAGATATATAATAGAGTAAAGGTTTAAATACAGATCATGGCATTCATTTCAAATTTCTCATTTTCCCTCAGTCATTCTCTGTGTTTTTGTTTCTCTGTCTCTATTTCTCCAGCCCTGCCCTCCTCCTTTTTTGCTCATTCTAATCTTTCTTCACTTTGGTTAGAAATGTCACTTATATTATTTCTGATTTTGTTTGAATGTTTTTTTTCTTTCCCTCAGAAAAGGGAGCCAACACCTCTGTCTTCTAAAATAGAGCATTATTCATCAACAACATATACAAAAAAGTCCAAGATAGATTTCAAGAAGGATGGATTAGGTCATGGAGAGTTCAATTTCATAAATACCTTCTAATCCTTCTGGGATCCAATCTTAGGGCCAAGAGGAAAAAGTGGTATCCTCCCTGAAAATTATTTGGTCAATAGAATGTCATTGGGGATCACAGGATCACAGAATTTTTGAGTTGAGAGGGACATCATACACAGTATCTCCTTCCTGCCTGTGATGATGGCTTTAGAAAGCAATACTGAATTTCATTTTGGAATTTTTTTTAAAAGATCTGTTAGCTTAAATTGAACAGGAAAAAAAACATTGATGCCTTAATAACCTAGATCTGCAACTCCAAAATGGCACCTCATTATAAGCATTTAGATACTGCAGTGACAGGAGCAGAATAAAATAGATGCAACCCAGTGAAAGTCCAAGACAGTCCTTCAATTGGCTTGTCTAGGTTGTTGGTGCAGTATGTATAAAAATACGTGAGCATTCCAGAAGCCCATGTATATGCAGAGAAATACTGTGCCCTCTTCTGTTGAGAAGAAGGTGCCTGCATTACTACCCAAGGAGGCATGGCAACCAATTATTTCTCAAAAGAAGTTGAAAACATGTAATGTGCTCAAAGAATATGGCAATTTGAACTACTCTAGATGATAAAGCATCATCTGTCTTGCCTTTCCTTCCATGTCCTAGTTGGTCTGTTAAAAATGATTTAATTTTATGTTGAGAAAACCTGATGATGTAAAATAATAATAATACTCCCTGACCAGAATTCTATCTATGAATTATCTTGGGAGGTGAAAGCGCAGAAATGAGTCAACTGGCACAGGCAATATTCTGAGGCTATGTTGCATAAGCAGGATGCCCTCTCCCCATCCAGAAAGAAGGGCATTTCAATACACCTTCTGCCAAGGAGAGTGCAAGCATGAAAAATCCCCTACCACCCAGTAAGAATCATTTTCCAAGGTAAAAGGATACTTAGTACTCCCATGCTTCTGTGATTCTACCACTTGAGAAAATAAACTAGAACAAATTAACAGAAGGATCAGAAAGGGAAGCAGAGGCTGATATCTGAATTTTTGATGCAGCCTCTGCATTCTCATTATTACATTGTCTTTTTGTATTACTTTTGATTTATAATGTAATTGGAGAACTATAGAAATGTTAATGGGAACGATGTAGCTTTGAATATGACAAAGTTGTTTACTAATTATTGCCTTTAACTTTGGTTAATTGTTGTAGTATTAATACTCTGCAAATGCTCCAGGGGTTTTTGGGAAGGGGGAGGGTCTATGCCTCTTTGAAATGTGTTGTCTAATGTCAATGGCAGCTTTTCCAGCCCCACATACACCACCCACCCGCCCCCTCCATCTGCTGACCCCTTAAGAGGAGGAACAGATTGTAAATTAAAATTCTCCACACCAGGGTGCAGTATCAAACCTTAAGGTGAGTCGTTCCATTTTGTTTTGTATTTAGATGAGAAATTGGCTGCTCACGTTTACACTTTTTCTTTTTTCTGCAACGTGTGCTGCTCATTATCTTAAGGGAGAGACTGAGAATATTGCAATGATTATTAGTGAGGCTGGTAATGAGATTACTGAACCATTTGGAGTTGGCTTTTCTTTTGTGATGCATAATTACAGAGGTTTATTTACAGTCTCTCTCTCTCTCTTTTTTTTTGCCTTTTAATGATTCACATTCGTATTCTTTGTTCTTTCCATGTGAAGGGTATGATCCCTTCTTTTTCTGAATTATTGTTCAGTGCTCTGCATTATTCCCTGGAATGCTGAAATTTAAAAGAATTTTTGAAGCTACATAAACAGAGGGTGCATATCTCCACAATTATGCTTTGACTCTCCCAGTACAACCCATCAAGGAGGAGAACATGGAATCATTATTCACCCTATCAGCATCCAAGGAGTCCAGTTAATATGGCGGTCCTGGGGAAAATTAAAACTGTAAAATAGCTTACTCCCCCCTTGAATTTATTTAAACTAATACAGATGCTCTGTTACCTTAACAGAACTTGCATTTGCTTTTAAAAGCCATGCATCATCTGTTTGCATGTCTTATCTCTTTGGTACCCTCCAGCTGGCATGGAAGTTAAAATAGGGAACTGTGATGTGTAACAGGCAATTCCTGCACGGAAGTGTAACAGTAAAGTCACTAGAATAGAGGTAAGCCAAGATAAGGCTAACCTGGTCTTGTTGGGTCTATGTGCATTTAGTACAACAGGATGGATTGCAGATTGCTTTTTGAATACCTGGGATTTATTTACAGGATCCCCTCCAATTCAAAATGAAATGAAACAAACTCATAGGATATCAAAACCAATACTTTGGCAGACTAGGACTGGGGAGAAATTCTATACTAGCCCATAAGGCTGCATGAAGAAGTGGTAACACCTAGCAATCCCTACCCTCCTTAAAAACAAACCAAAATAAAACACCAGTTCTTCCCTGACAAATTAGTCAAAAATTAAAAAAAAAAACCTGTGCTGCTCTTTAAGAAATAATTTGGTTATTTGATACAGACAAATAGCTAGGTTTGGTGCCATGGGTACTAGACCTAAAGTTTAGAAGATCTGAGTTCAAATCCAGCCTCAGACATTGAGGTTAAACCTTGTAACTGTGAAACCCTGGGCAAGTCACTTAACCTTTGTCTGCCTCAGTTTCTTTATCTGTAAAAATGGAGGTAATAATGGCACCTACCTCTTGGAGTTGTTGTGAGGATAAAGTGAGATAATATCTATAAAATGCTTCACAAACACTAAAGTACAATGAAATGCTTGCTATTGTTCCCAATTCACCAGAGTCTCAGCTTCTAAGTCTACAAGATTTATATTCCAAAAGAACACAGCATTCTGGTAGAGTTTCCTCTTGAAAACTAATATGACGTTTGGATGACATGAAAAAAGCCTTAGATTTTTATCCAAAAATGGTTTTTTGCTGTTGGTAGTGGTGGGGCAGTTTTATTTTTTTTCCCCAGAAATAGATTTTTGCTCCTCTAAGTAATAGCAACAGCCATTGACACAGGGGCCTTCTAAATGTACTTGGCCTCATGAGCAGAATGGTTCACTCCCATCATCCCTCAGCAACAGAATCTGATTACATAAAGGATATGTTTTCATGAGTGGAAAATGGACCACAAAGTCTGTATATGGAGGGTTAATTTTACTTTCCAAATTACAGATTCAGCTAAATTGCCATCCGCCTCTTCATGATAACTCATTTTCGCTGCCAGATTTTAAGCACCTTGGCGATGGGTTGGGAGGGAAAGTCCTTATGCACACTTCTTAAAAGATGGCTACCCTGGGGTTTATATCAAGCCTACATGATCATATATTGAAGGCTGGCTTATTTATTTCCATGTTTCTGAAGCACTGTTAATCATTCTTCTAAGATGTCCTATGTGTTACATAATTAATAAAAACACGCTGGCTTAGGAAGAAAGCCTAGTGAGAGATGCAGGCAAACAGTGAAAAATATTGTAGCTTCTTTGTATTCAGTGGAAATCTCACACCTCTGAAGAGGGGATTTTTTATCCAGAGGAACATAGGCACAGATTTTTCTTATTTTTTCCTTTAGATCGTTCCCCCCCCCCTTCTCATTCTTTCAATTTAAACACTATTCAACTGCCCTTTTTTTCTTTTCTTTCCTTTTTTTCTTTTTTTTTTCCTTTTTTTGTTTCTTTTTTTTATTGGCAGTGAGAGAAAAGGAGAGTGAATAAAATCATTAATTCAATTTCTCACTGTTTTGCCTCTGGTTACCGCTGCCACTACAGGTAATAGCTTGTCTGTGGTTCTGACCCAATTCTCCAACCCTTCCTACAGCTCTCAACCAATTAATCTAATGGTTCATTAATTGCAAACATCTGAAATCATTAGAACCTGATAGAGCACAAGCGCTCCCAACCCTGTGAAACTGACTGCTTACCAGCAAATGGTCTCATTGCAAAGGAATGTCAATGTTTATAGTCAATGTAACCTAAACTGGGGTGTTCATTGACACATCCCTCCATTTGTATACAAGTGCTCTGACATCTATCAGTTCAAGAGTGTATGATTTATCCAGTGCTATATCCTGGAACTGACAAGCCAAAGATTACAGCTTAACCTACGTGAGAGCAGGGGCTCTATGAATTCCTAAAATAAATATTTAGTATCTGACAAGCTCTGGTTAATATTAATTCATGATAGAAAACAGTCAATTTTAGCTTACCTCATGCCAAAATCTATTTGCGTTTCATAAATCATTTTTTTCAGGAACATGATGAAGAGAATCAGGGAAAAAAAGGAGGTTCTCATGTGGTTGTGGTGGGCTGTTTTGTTTTGTTTTGTTGGTTGTTGGTGGTGGTGGTTTTTAATCTCAAAATGTTAACACTGAAAAGGATTTTAAAGATCAACTAGTTAAACCCTCTCCTTTTGTGGCTGAGGAAAGTGAGATTCAGAGGGGTAATGGGATGCACCATCACACTGCTCACTGGTAACCCTTCTAGTGCCATTTCAGGTTGAAATGCAATTCAATATGAAAGAAAATTCCTAACCTGAATGTTACTTAGGCCCTTTTTAAAGAGTATAGACATAGTCATTATTATCCATAGATGTGTGGCATACTTTTACTCCCACTGCCTTTAGGCACTTGGGATAAGTGTTTCCAAAAAGGAATCCAAGTTCTCTGGAGCTGAGAATTTATTTAAAACCACTCCATGTGGTTTTGCATATGCATGCTGTCAGATCTGAATGGGCAGTGATTATTTGCATAAAGAGAAAGAGGCTCCTTTTTTTTTACTTCATCCCCTATTTCTCTGAATGATGGACCTCTAATTTTTTTTTTTTTAATAATGACTGAACAACTAACAACCAGTGAATCCATCAACTTGGGAACTCCTTTTGTAAAAACTCACCCCACTGTTGCAGATCAACAATTCTTCCATAATTTATAGTCTTAGAGGTTTGCCTTGGGGCACTAAGACGTTAAGTCACTTCTCTAGAGTCACTTGACCAGCCCATGTCTGAGGTGACACTTGAACTCAGGTCATACTGACTCCAAGGTCAACCCTTTCTCCGCTACTCCAATCTCTCTCTATTTATATATGCAAAAAATGACTGGCTACATATGAGGGAGATTTTCCTAAGGTCCAAGGTCAAAATATGACATTTCTTTCTTCAAAAAAAAAATCTTCAATATAGCTTTATTATGATGATGATTTTTATTGTTATTACTTCTATTGTTGTTGCCCTGGGTACATGAAACTCCCTCCATTGGTACAGATCAATAACTTGTTCTGTAATTTATGGTCTTAGAAAGTTGCCTGGGGGCATTAAAATATTAATTGACTTGCCCAGAGTTCTATTATATATATTAAAGGCAAGATTTGGATCTCTTTTCACCTAATATGATGCCAGTTCTCTCTCCACTGTGCTATACTGCTCCCCAACACAGCACTTCATACCCCTCCTATGCGCTCATATTCTCATTTGAACATGGTTACCCTATATATGTCTTAGACTGAAAGGTCCTTGAGGGCCAGGGTCTTATTTACCTGACTCCACCAGAAGCCTCCAGCAACTGGAACCACTCATTACACATAGTAAGTAATGTTTGCTGAAATTTTCTTATGTATTTTTCAAGCCCATTTCCACCAGTACCTAGTGATGTGGGTCAGAAATAATAAAAGGTACAGCATTCTAGGAGTTAATTTTCCAGATAATGATGGGGAGGAAAATACATTTCTTAGTGATTTCTTTTTGTGTGTGAAGCATATTTCTCAGTATGCAACAAAAACATTTAGGCTCCCCTGTCATTTAGGGGAACTTCGTTTACATGCTCTCTTCATGGAATACTGATGTTAATTTTTGGTTAACTTTTAGTCCTACAAAGTATAAAGCAATTTGATAGAATAAGTAACCTTTCATTAAAGTTCAATACAGTACTTAAGGAAAGTGGTACTGTGTGCATTAATTGTTAGTTGACAGCTATTATTTCCCTGAAACCCTTTTATAGTAAAATTTCTATTTGATGGATTGGAATTTATAAAATTTGCATTTCATTGAGCTGGAGTCAACTGGAGGTACTGGAGAGGTATTTATTCTTTAGACAATATTCCTTCTTTACATTTTTATCAAATATTTATTAATAAATGGATATTTTAATTTAGAAAGTATAAGGAGACTTAATTTGAATCACTGAGGGGCATGAACAAAGACATTTTTCCTATGTGTGACTGAGATGTAAACATGACTAATTATTAGGGTATTTATCAATGAAGGGCTATTTTTATCTGTGAGCAGAGTTCAGTTTGAGGACAAATTGCTCAATAATTTTTTTGAAAAAAGGTTTTTCCCATCACAATAAATTATATAAATATTAATCAGAATTTTTCCTCCACTCAGCAGTTTAGTAGGAAGCAATGTGAATTCAACTTTGATATTTATGACTGATATTGAGAAATGATCACATAGAATTCTAAATCTAATCAACCTTCTCCCCCTTTTCACTGTGTTTATTAGTATTAGGAAATGCAAATTACCATGAGGAGGTGACAGGCCATCATTTGACCAAGATTTTAACAAAAGATGTACTTATATCAAAGGATGCCCCCAAATTTCCATTATGTTTTGACCTATTTATTATCAAACATTCCCATGATGTTTTCAAAGTTAAATTCCAGAAATAACAATAACAATAGCTAACATTTATTTTCACTTTAAGGTTTGTAAAGTGTTTTGCATAGAAGACATAGTCTTTTACTCCATGAGATGAGCAGTCTTCTGTGACACATACACAAATAGCTTTAATATCAGTGTGGTAGAGCTGTAAGAAGACTGAGTCAAAGCCAGAGGGTTTAGGATTAACTCATTACTTTTGCACTCACCTACTTTTGATTATGGTCAAAATTTAATTTAATTTCTCTGGACCTCCTTATATACATATACATACACATAACCACAATATAAATGCACCATATGTGTATACATATCTATTAGCAATCTATTTATACACATGCACATATATGTATGTATGCATGTATATATGTATGTACTTTTGTATGTATATAAATGAAGAGATTGATGTGGAAGATTCCAATAATTTCTACCGTATTTAAATCCTATAATAAGAGCAGAAAAAAAGTATAAAACTATTTTATGAAACTCAAGTCCAGATGGGTGGAGGTGGAGGTAATGGAGAAAGCTTTTGGGCTCTGATCAGTGAGTACATGGGGGCAAACCTATGGAACTACTACATCTAGCCAGGCCCAGACCTTCAATCATTCTTCTTCACTCTCACCATCTTTCTGCAGGGCTGCTGTTTGTACTTCTCACAGCACACACACACACACACACACACACACACACACACACACTCCATACTGTATTCAGGGAAAACCAGCCAGATAAACAATGCCATTGTTTCCAGAAATGGCATTTCAATTGGCATCTTCATGACTCCTCAGACCAAAAAATCCCCTTCCTGGCCACCACTCTCCCACACATGCTATCTCCCTTCTTTAGAATGTAGCCCTCTTGGTGACAGGGACCATCTCATTTGTTATTTCTATCACCAGTTCCTAGCACATGATAAGTAAGCAGTTAATACATGCTCTTCTTTCCTTCGTTTTCTTCCCTTCCTCCCTTTCTTTTTCCCTTCTTTATTTCCTTCCTTCCTGCCTACCTTTTCTTCTTTCCTTCCTTCTTCCCTTCCTCCCATACTTTTCTTCCCTGCCCTTCTTTCTTTCCTTCCTTTTTTCCTCTTTCCCTTCTTTCCTTCCTTTTTTCTTTTCTTCCTTATTTTCCTCCTTTTTTCCTTTCTTCCTTTCCCTTCCTTCCTTCTTCCTTTCCTTTCCTTCCTTCTTTATTTTCTTTCTTTCTCCCTTCATATCTTTCTTCCTTCCTTTCTACTTCCCTCCCTCCCTTCCTCCTTCCTCCCTTTTTCCTTCACTCTTTCCTTCTTTCCTTCTTTGTTTTCCTTCCTTCCCTCTTTTCTTCCTTCCTTCTGTCATTTTAGATGGTCTGAACATATGCCAACTTTGTTACACTTTCTATCTTTCTGAGGCAGGGAAGGGAGAATAAAATATTCCACATATGGAGAAAAGCATGAGCAAAATCAAGGGAATGAGAAAATATGAGTCCTTTTTGCAAGACAGCCATTAGTCCAGGCTGAAACATAGAGGAATAGTATGAAATAAGATCTCAGAAGCAAATTTTGAAGGGCCTTGAATGTGAGACAATAAAGTCTGAAATGATAATAAGAAGTCATGGAAGAGTTATAATATGAGGACAGACATGACCACATCTCTGCATAAGGAAGATTAACTTGATACTGATATGAAAAATGGTTTGCAGAGAAGAGATAGTAACATACAAACACCTATTAGGTGACCCAAATAGTAGCAATTAGGATATATACCATTTCTATAGCACATCAAGGTTTACTAAACCCTTTCTCCACAGCTTTGTATGGCAGGGTATACAAGGACTAACATCCCAGTATTACAAAGTAGAAAACAATCTATGTGTAAGTATATTTGTTTTTCAGTCATGTCTTGTTCTTTGTGACCCCATTTAGGGTTTTCTTGGCAAAGATACTGGAGTGCCTTGCCATTTTTTTTCTCCAGATCATTTTACAAATGAGGAAACTGAGGCAAATAAGGTTAAGTGACTTACCCAGGGTTACAGTGTCTGAGGCCACATTTGAACTCACAAAGATGAGTCTTCCTGACTCCAGGTCCAACACTCTATGTACTATGGCACCACCTACCTGCCCCATGTGAGTACATATGGAATAAATATAAAGAGAAAAGTACAATATAGTTCAAAACGAGGTTGTTTGGGAGGGAGAGAAGTAGCAGTTGGGAAGAATAGGGCAAGATTTAATGCAGAAAGTCTTACTGTGTCTGGAAGGGTCCCATGAGGAAAAAACTGTGTTAGAGACCTGGGGAATAATCATTAACAATATACCAAGATGGGAGATGAAAAAGAGAGACCAGTTTAGCTGCATCACATGGGAAAGGGAGTGATGTCCAATGAAGCTGCAAAGACAGTTTGAGACCAGTTGTGAAGGATTCTAAAAGCTAAATAGAAAAATGCACATTTTATCTTAGAGGCCATCAGAAGCCACTGGAGTTTATTGTGTTAAGAAGTGAAATAGTCATATCTGCATTTAAGGAAAATCATTTTGGTAATAATATGGAAATTTAATACTGACTGCATATGTGGGATAAGGAAGGGTGAAAGGTCAAAGATGATGCCAATGTTATGAACCTGAGAGACTGTATGAAGGATGGAGCCTTTAACAGACTGAGTTTAAGAGTTTGAGGTTTGAGGGAGTGAGGAGGACAATAATTTCCATTTCAAATATGTTGAGTTTGAAATGTCTCTGGGATATCTGTTTTGAAATGTCCAAGAAGCAATAGTTGATACAGGACTAAAGTTCAGAGGGGAGATTGTTATCAAATGTCTAAATCTATGAGTCATAGACATCTAAATACAGACAATAATTAAACTCACGGAAGTCAAAATACCTGAGTTCAAATCCTGCCTCAGACACTTACTAGATATATGACCCTGGACAAATCACTTATTACTATCAGCCTTAGTTTCCCCGTTTGCAAATGGATATAATAATAAGATCTAGGCCACAGCATTGTGGTGATGCTTTAAAAAGACATCATAATAGTGCTTTGCAAACCTTAAAGAGCTCTATCAATGTTAGTTGTTAGTAGAAGTGTTAGTAGTAGTATTCAGAAGACCCCACAGTTCAATTCATTTCCCAAAGGCCCAACACAATGGCACTTATACTTTGAATAAATGCTAAGTCTCCCTCTATGGTGCCTAAACTGAAGTCCTCCATAGCTTCAGCAATAAGGGATGCCCCTGTTTATTTCTCCCTCACCTGCAGTGTTAACAGAAAGTAATTAAACAGGGATTATCATGCATCTTATGAGACATAATGAAAGATATAGTAATATCTCGTAATAATGTCATTTACTCTATGGGACAAATTGGTACTACACTAAGACAACATGGGCAAATTTCCTAATATAATGTGGCAACTATGCAATTACTATGTCACTACTGTATATTAGAATCTAAACCCTGCAATAGCTGAAGGGCGATTAAGTTACAGTGCGCCATCCTTTTCTGCCTTTTCATGGCCTTTCTTTCTCTGCATCTTCTGAGTAAAGGAGATATGGCTTTTTTTGTTGCTCTTCTTTTTCCTTTAAAGTCATTAATGTTTATTTAAGATGATAAACTCTTTTCTCTAAAAGTAAGAAATAAAATTTGAGTAAAGTGGACTCAGAGGAACACGTTTCATTTTTCAAGTAGTCAGTCATACCAGACCACATTTACAGCCTATCTGAGTCTATTTGCTGTAGGATTTTGGTAGCCAAGTCAGTCCCTAATTCACTAAGAAATCCTCCCAAGACTGAAGCATTTGCTGCAATTAATTATCCTTTCCTTTTGAATGTACTTTCTTCCCTTGGCTTCGGTGGGATTACTTTTTCCTGGCTCTTTGTCTACCCATCTGGAAATCTCCTTCACTAGGACATCTTTCTCAGAAATTTCACCCTACCCTCCAGGTTTCCATTATCACCTTTCCTCAAATGACTGCTAAATCCATATATTCTGCTCTGCTCTCTACTGAGAGTCCTAGTCCTACTGGCACATCTTACTCTTAAAAATGTCATCAAATAGATCTCTCTCTACCACTAAATCCATACTCTGAAACTCAACAGGCTAAAACCCAGCTTATCTTTGCCCAAAGTCTGTCCTTCCCTATTTCTCTCAGCAGCAACACCTTGTTATCACCCAGAGTCATAATCTTAGTCACTTGTGACTCCATGCTCTCCTGCACTCACACTCAACCTCTAATTCCAGCTCACTCTAGCTCTACAATCTATCCCATAATTGTTGCTCTTTTCTATTCCCATCATACTCATAACCCTGCTTCTCACCTCCATCCCCTCTTGTTTGGATACCTGTAAAAGCACCTTAATTAATCTTTCTGCCTCTAGTATCTCCCCTCTATGATCATTCAAATCTTCATTCAAATAATCTCCCTAATGCACAATTTGATCATATCACTCAATGTTAAAAAAAAATTACATGACTCCCCATTTCCTACAGGTTAAATTACAAAACACACAACTTGGCAGTCAGTCCCCTTCATGAGTAGGCTCCAAAGTACCTTTCCAGCCCCATTTCTCCTATTCTTCTTCATACACTCTACATTCCAGTCAAAACGGACTACTAACTGTTTCCTCAATCACATCTTGCCCCTTTTCATCTGAATGAATACACATTGGCTATCCTATATACCTAGAACACACCCATCCACATATTTACCTGTTGAAATTCTTTCCTTCTTTCAAGGCTACAGCCAAGTGCCTCGTCCATGCAGCCTTTCATGGACCCTACCCCAAGTAATTTCTTCCTCCTCAAATTTCTTCAGTACCATCTATTTCTCCATAACACTTATACCATAGTAATTTGTTTACATGTATAACACTTTCCTTTGATCCCTGATAGATTATAAAATCCTTAGGGGAAGGGACAATATAATTTTCCAACTCTGTGTCCTTAGCACCAAACACAGTGCTGTGCACATGGTAGGTCTTTTATAATATTTTATTTTTACCCAATTACACGTTAAAACAATTTTTAACATTTTTTTAAAGTTCTGAGTTCCAAATTCTATCCCTTCCTCCCTCCTTCCCCTTCTCCCGCCTCAAGACAGTAAGAAATCCAATATAATTTATACATGCGCGATCATGTAAAACATTCCCACATTTGTCATTTTGTACAGGAAGACTCAAAAAAAAAGAATGAAAGAAAGAATATGAAAACTGGCATGCTTCAGTCTGTATTCGGACAGTATCACTTCTTTCTCTGGAGGTGGATAGTATACTTCATCATGAGTCTTTTGGATGTGTCTTGGATCATTGTATTACTGAGAACAGCTAAATCATTTACAGTTTTTATTGCATGATATCCTGTTACTGTGTACAACATTCTCCTGGTTCTACTCACTTTATTCTGCATCAGCTCATGTAAATCTTTCCAGGTTTTTCTGACATCATCCTTCTTGTCATTTCTTATAGCACGATAATATTCCATCATATCATATACCACAGCTTGTTTAGCCATTCCCCAATTGATGGGCATTCTTTTGACTTCCACTTCTTAGTCACACATGGTAAGTTTGGGCGGGGGAGGGTTTGTTTGCTTGTTTGTTTTTTGCTTTTTTTGTTTTGGAGGGGGGAAGGCAGGGCAATTGGGGTTAAGTGACTTGCCCGAGGTCACCCGGCTAGTAAGTGTTAAGTGTCTGAGGCCAGATGTAAGTTTTTAATAAATGTTTCTGAATGTAACTAATGCTACTTATGGAACTAGCTTTTAGTTTAAAACCCAGATTATTTCTTAAATAGCAATTGCCCCATAAGAGGTAACAGTAGAAACTATTATTAGTCATTCAAACACTGTTGTCAATAAGCAGTTTTGATGTAGTGTGATGGGCAGCAAACATGAAAGCTCAAAAGAACAGGGAAAAGGACCAAAAGCAAGGAGACTGGACTTGTCAAAATTTTTTTCTTACTCTATCTCTGACCATGAAACTCTGTACTCCTGCTTGGTAAAAGTTCTCCATAACTCACCCAACCCTGACCTGCTAACTTTTGCTCTCTCTCTGCTTCATGTCATATCCTCCCACTGTATCACCCACCTGGTTTCCACCTCTTGCCTTGTAAAAGTAATTAAATACATGTCATATATAGTGAAAAAAAACCATGTCAATTATTTGTCCTATTACCTCCGGTCATGATCCTTGTGATTTCCCAGTCCAAAGAATTCCTCTTTGAAATTGATCCCTTATGTTATCTTCCCTCACTAGAATGTGTGGGGAGGAACTTTCTTTCTTTTAAAATGGTATTTAGTAAGTGCTTAATAAATTGTTTTTCATTAATCCATTCATTCATTATTTCAAAATTTTATCAGAGATTGGTGAGTTCTTAAAAAGACAGGTGCTTAAGTGAGATATTTCAGTTAAAAATATGAATTCAAAAATATTTAGCATTGGGCATGAAAATATAACAATCATTTAATGTCTACTGTATGTTAGTCCCTGCCCACAAGGAACTTACAGTACTGAAAGACACAAACAAAAACATCTATAACACACGATAATACATACTAAGTGTCCTAGAAAGTTCTAAAACTAATCACTGTGAGAGGTGTAAGGAAAAAACCAAAGGATCAACAAACTGGAAATTAAAGAGGTGCCCATCTTTTGGGGGAATGGCTAAATAAATTATACCATGTGAATGTAACAGAATGCTACTCTATTATTAGAAATGATGAAAGGGGTGGTTTCAGAGAAAACTGGGAAGACTTGTATGAATTAATGCAAAGTGAAGTGAACAGAACCAGAAGAAAATTGAAAGAACTCTGATTAAAGCAATGGCCACCCATTAATCCAGAGGACTGATGAGAAAGCATGCTACCTACTTCCTAACAAAGAGGCTTGAATTCAAAATACATAATAAGACACATTTTGGGGGCAATATGGTAAATAAAGGAAAATATTTTGCTTGACTATGCATATTTGTTACTTAGTTTCTAATTTTCTATGGTTTAAGGGAGGAGAAAGACAAAATAGTTTTGTTAATTATAAAATACAGTTTTGTAATAAAAGTTCTTTAAAAAAAATAGGTCTGACTATGTTATCCCCTATTCAATGAGTTTATATGGCTCTCTATCACCTCCAGGATCAAATAAAACTTTTGTTTCTAAAGCTCTTCACAATATGGTCTATTCCTACCTTTCCAGTCATCCTAATCTTTACTCCCTCCATGGTCCAGCTACCTACTATTCCTCACACATGACACTTTATCTCCCAACTCCTGGCACTTGCAGTGGTAGCCCCCATGCCTAGAATACTGTGATCCCTTAACCTCCAGCTCTTGTCTCCCAGGCTTTCTTACAGCCTCATCTTAAATCTCACCTTCTATAGACTTTTCCTTATTTCTGTATACTCTACCCACTCCAGTCCTTTCCCTCTAAGTGTTTGAATGACTACTGTTACCTTTATTTCCACTTTATATTTCTTGTATTTACATAGGGTTTTTTGAATGTGATCTCCATTAGAATGTGAGCTCCTTGAGATCAGGGAACGTTTTCACCTTTCTTTGTAGCCCTAGCACTTAACACACAGCCTGGCATATAGGGGCTTAATAAATGCTTCCTAACTGACAGGGTTGTTCTGAGGTTCAAATAAGATGATCTATATGAAATGTGTCTTACTCATAAAGCACTACATGATTGTCAGCTATCAATCAACAAATATCTCTTAACCACCTATATTATACCAAGCATCATAGTTGGTGTTGGGATAGAAAGACAAAAGTGAAATAATATATTACCTAAAGGAACTATAATTCTAGCCCGAGGCTACATCCTGTACATACTAAGTAGATACAAGATAATTTAAGGGGAAAAACACTAGAAGCTTGGGAAGAATGAATATATAGATAGAATATTTATTAAACACTTCCCTACTTTGCACCACACACTGTGCTAAGCTCTGGGGATACAAACATAAGCAAATAAGCAAGAAAGTCCCTGCCTTCAAGCAGCTTTGGGTCCTAACAGAGAAAAATATCTCATAAAACAGAGGTAAGGGTATCCTAATGGGAACAATACAACAAGCAAGGAGGAAGGTACATTTGTGAGTAATACAAAGTATGGCTATGGACCTTGCTAAAATGATGATGCCAGTAAGGGAGGCATCCAAGAGGAAAGGAGGTACCCCAGGATGACAATAAAATGGGACAGAAGAAAGAGGATTTTGAAGAGTCCCCCTGTGAGTGAAGTATCAGGAAAGTTTTTTTTTTTGGTTTTAAATAAGGTAGTACTTCTACAGAGCCCTGAAAGAAAAGAAAAAAAAACCCCTAGGGATTCTAAGATGTAGAGGTGAGGAAGGAGTTAATTTGAGAGATGGATACAGAGATAAAAGGTATATTGAAAAGTTACAGTGATAAAAGAGTGGAACAGGGAATGAAGTGAGGCATGATGAAGTCCAAAAGAAGGTAGGAAATGAAGATATGGCTGTCCTGGGTACCCTTCTCAAATAGAGGATCTGGAAGAAACTTTCCAGGTCCATCTTCCATCCTTACCAACCAGATGGAAGGAGGGGTCACAGGGGCAGGGACATTGATGAGGTGTGAATTCAGGGTTAATATGATCTTTCAGGATGATGAGGTTCTGAGGAGTATGATGAATCATAAGTGCAGAGAAGCATAGCCAGGCAATTTTCCTTTTACTTCTGATTTGTCTTACATTATCTCTTTTAGCCTTTTATATAATGAATAGAACATAAACTCTTCAAGTAGGATGTAAGCTCTTTGATGGCAGGGACTGTTTCATTGTTGTTTTTGGATTCCCATCACCGAGCACAGTGCCTAATATACAGTGAATACTTCATAATTGCTTGTCAATTAATAAAGCAGAATACGATCTGGCTAAAAGGAACATCTACAAAATATAAGTTGCTCATAAAATGTGAAAAGGGACTCTGATTTTTGCTCTTTTATTCCCAGTACCTAGTATAGTACCTGGCACAATACCTAGCACATAGTAGGTCTTTAATAAATTTTTGATAATTTTTGGATTGACTGTTTGATCCACCTAGTTGTCAAGATGTTCTCCCTCTTGAAATTACTCTTATAGGAATCCTAGAAAGATAGTGCAGTAAGAAGAAATAACCTAGAGGGAAGCTGCCATCTCACTACTCCATACAAACAAAAAATGGTCTCAAAAATGAAACAAAATTAACAATTCTCACATGTACAACTACCAAAGAGTCCTTTACACGAATAAAGACAGACTTAAGTAATTGGAGGGTGGGCTGAGCTAATGTAATAAATATGATACTACTTAATTAGTGTCATACTAATCAAACCACTAAAACATTATTTTATAGAACTAGAAAAAATAATAACAAAATTCATATAGGTCATGGATCTCAAGGAAAATTATTGAAAAAAAAGGAAGCAAGGGAACTACCAGTACCTCATCTCAAACTAGCAATAATCCCAATCACCAAAACAATTTAGTACTGGTTAAAAAACAGAGAAGATTAACTATTGAACAAATTAAGTATTTATCATATAGAAGTAAACAATCACAATAGCCTATTGTTTGATAAATCCAAAGATCTGAGCTATTGCAACAAGAACTTATTATTCAACAAAAAACCTTTGGAAAAAAAACTAGAAAGTAGTCTGGCAGAAAATAGGTACAAACTAACATTTCATACTATACACCAAAATAAACTCCAAATTAGTATAAAACTTAGACACAAATGGTAACATCATAAGTACATTAGAACAAGAACAAAAATTACCTGTGAGATCTATGGATAGGGGAATGGTTCATGACTAGACAAGGGATAAAGAAGGTCACAAAGGGTAAAATGAACAATTTTGTTTACATAAAAATAAAAGATTTTTACACCAATAAAACCCAAAGCAGTTAAAATTAGAAAAGACTCAGATAAATAGGGGGAAAAGATTTTGCCACAAGTATCTCCCCAAAAGGTCTCATTTCTAAGATATACAGGGAACTGATTCAAATTTATAAGAATAAGAAACATTCTCCAATTGATAAATGGTAAAAGGATACAAACAGAAAACTTTCAGAGAAATAAATCTAAACTATCAGCAGTCATATTTGAAAAAATGCTCTAAATTACTAATAATTAGAAAAATACAAATTGAAACAACTCTGAGGTTCCACTTAACACACATCAGATTGACAGGGTTAATCTAAAAGGAAAATGACAATTGTTAGAGGTGCTATAAGAAAACAGATAAATTAATGTGCTGTTGGTAGAGTTGTGAAATGGTCCAATCATCCTGGAAAGTAATTTGGAACTATAACAACATTATTTAATGATGCATACTTTTTGATCGAGTGATACCACTATTTGGTTGTAATAGTAATGGAATTTAATGATCCCCCTGTATTGGCTTGGTTTTCAGGTTGAGTGTTAAAACCCAGAGCTTGTGAATCCCACTTGTGGGATGGACTTGTTGACATGAAAAGAGAGGGCTGAACTGGGAGGAGCTGGTGTGGTGTCTTTAGAGAGGCACAAGCACAGGAAGAGAGGCAGAAGAATTTTTGGAATCAGCATCATGGAGGCAGAGAGAGAGAGAGAGAGGATTGCTGAGGACCAGTTCGAGCTGCCCAGGACTTTTGAGAGATGCTACCCGGAGCTGCCAAGGACTGAGGAGACATGGCTGTGATGCAGGTACTTTGTATATCTGTTTTGATGTTGTTTTGCCAGATTCATCTGCTGGTGAAGTACAACACTGTTGTTGCAGAGGTCCTGAAACCTTGCTGTTGGTTCAGGGGTCTAGAGACTGTTCTGGAGACAGAGAGTGAATTGTGTCCACTGGTAAAGGACAGTGCTGTTGCAGAGGTCCTAGAATCTTGCTGTTGGTTCAGAAGCCCTGAAGAAGGATATTCTTGTTGTATGTTTACAGAATCTTCCCTGCCTCTAGGCCCTTTGATAGCCTTAAGTGCACCTGGAGCCTGTGGCAGGAGGCTTGTTTTTCAGGAAATACTTTTTGAGTGGGCAGTGGATCAAGAGGATTGTTACATTCTCTGAGCCAGGAGAAGGCTATATACAATCCCTATTGTGAGGCTTTGCTTTGGGGCTCACTTTGAGAAGTGTTGTGTGATTTGACCAGACAAGATTAGACAGCCATTGGGCCCCCCAGCTTTGAAAACCCAGATGTTGATGCTTCCCTCTCTGGTAACTGTGACTAGGTATGGATGTATGTAATGGTCAGACAGTTGGAGGCCTGTCTGCTTGAAATGTTTCTGTTTTCTTGTAATTCTGTCTGTACACTCTGAAGTTCGGGGTGCTGACTTTTTCCCTTGAACTAGGTAAATATGCTTGATTGATTAAAGCAAGATTGTTAACCCATTTTGAGTTGTTTTCCTTTAGGAAAGCAGATCTAAGAACCTGTGTTGACAGCCACCCTGGGGATGCTGGGGTGCTTGCTGCTACATTGATCTATGCCCCATAGAGATCAGATAAAGAAGAAAAAAGACCATATAAACAAAAATATTCACAGCAGTTATTCTTTGTGGTGACAAAGAATTGCAAACTGAACTGGTGTCCATCAACTGGTGAAAGGCTGAACACATTATTTTATATGAATGTGATAAAATAGTATTGTATTGTAAGAAATGGTAAAAGGGACAATTTTATGGATATTTGGGAAAACATGAAGTGATGCTTAATGAAGTAAACAAAATCCGAATAATGTATATAACAATAATATTACTATAAAGACAATTTTGAAAAAAAATTTAGAAACTTAGCTCAATAGAATGACCAACCACAATTCCAGAGGACTCATGAAGACCCCTGCTACCCACCTGCTGACAGAGAGGTGATTGACTCAGAGTATAGATTTTATACACTTTATTTTTATATGACCAACATGGGATTTTTTTTGCTTGACTATGCATATTTGTAATAAGAGTTTAATTTTTCTTTCACAATGGGGGCAGGTGGGAGGGAAAGAAAGTGGATTTTCATTTATCAAACAATGTAAATAAAAAAATGACAGGAGGAAAAAATGGAAATAATCCATCATGAAGTAATCATTATAGAAAAATAGCTAAAGACCAGCCCAGGATTCCCAACTCTAGCATACCCCTCCTCCTCCCTCCTTCATTCCCCCCCTATACACACACACACACACACACACACACACCAGCTGTCTCTAGGAACTTTAAGGGCCTGAGATCTTATTGAAAATAAGATGTTAAAGATTTAAGTGAACTTTGAAGATTCAACATTGGCTAAATGAGGAAGACAAAAGTGCTGGTGCTACAGAAGAAAAACGATTGACGGTAAGAAACCCAGAGAAAAAGAAGTAAAATGACTGATAAAGTTAAATAAAAGCTGACTGAGGAGAAAAAAGAAAAGAACTACCTCAATTATCAAATACTTTGCAACAAAAGAAATTGAGACAAAATTTCTTGAACAAGGAAAATATATGTTATAAAAAATTATGCAGTACCTTCTGAAACAATAATGTAGCTCCTCAAAGAACCTGAAGAATAATTCTGAAGATGAATCAACAAATTGGGTGAAATAAGCAAAAATGAGAACTTTTATGAAAAAAATAAATCAATGTAAACAAGAATAAAACATTAGAACAAAAGGCAGAGACATTCTCCAAAATAGTAGATTTTCTCAAAAAGTTAAC
This sequence comes from Petaurus breviceps papuanus, assembly GCF_028583685.1. NCBI lineage: Eukaryota > Metazoa > Chordata > Mammalia > Diprotodontia > Petauridae > Petaurus > Petaurus breviceps. The sequence continues at coordinate 6,872,719 of NW_027187360.1, read as the reverse complement.
AATAAAGTTGGAATGCAAAATGTGGAGGTAGAAGGAAAATTAACAAAATCAATAAACATGATTATAAAAACACAAGAGCTCTAGAATACAATGCTATAGATAGAAAGAATGAGAAAAGAGATTTAAGAATTACAAGTCTCCAGAAAAAAATATTATGAAAAAGAAAACATTAACATCATATTTAAAGAAATCATACAAGGAAATAGTGCAAAATTATTAGGAGCAGATAAAGTACAGACAAAAATAATCCACACCACACACAAAAAAAAGCCTGAAATCTAATTCACCCAGAAATACCAGACTCTAACTACAATTAAAATATCAAATTAAAAATATTGAGTCATCAAAGAGAATCAGTGAGAATAATACAGGATTGCACCCTACTTACCAAAAAAAAGAAAAAAAATTGAAAATTCTTTAAAACAAAAATCAGCTGATTCCCCCTAAAATTTTATCTTATAAAACTGATAAAAAGCATTAAAAAAATTGGAAAATCAACAAAAAGGAAGAATTCAAAACCATTTCTCTAAAAGAACTGAGGGATGGGCAGAATATTCATTATATAAAACTAACCAAACAGATAAAAGTTAGGTACTTCAGATAATTATGAAAGAATTTAAAAGAAAATATTTTCATGTGTCTAGGGCTAGACAAAGTCATGCACATGGGGTAGGCTTCTAAAGAGAATGTCAATGAACTAAAAGTATCTTAAGTAGAAAATTTTATAATGGAAAAAATTAGAAAGAGAATTAGAGAAGGAAGTTAATACTTCAGAGAAAATAATTATCTTCCTCTTAGTAAATCAATAATATAGATTTGTAGTACAATACAGAAGTCCTCTTTAGGTCAGGAGAGTATAGAGTACCATAGCAGTGCCTTAAAAAAAAAAAGTAAAGTCAAGACTCAAGAGAAGAGGCAAGACAGGAAGCTTTCAACTCTCTCCCCCAACCCTCTGCTTTTGGGGTGATGGGAAAGTAAGGTTAGAATTTTGATGGGGGAGAAGTAGATCACTGAGAAGAGAGAATGAGCCCGGACCCGCCAGCTCAAAGGGAACATTCTGGACATGATTCAAAGACAAATCCATAGAGCTGGGAGGGAATCAGATAGGGTTTTTATAATGAACTCTGCTGGATGAATAGAGAGTGAGGTAGACATGAGGAAATCTCCAAGACAGGATCATGTTTCTTAGCCCTAATTCCCATTGGGGGAAAGAAGTGTTTGGGAGGTGGAGTAAAGCATAATTGAGAGGGTATTGAATGGGATCTGTTTTAAAAGGAGAATGCCACAACATAAGAAGGGACAATAAACAATAAAAGTAAATTCAGAAAACTTGGGATTGGATAGGTTAAAGGGAGGGAGCAAGAGTTAATGGGGGTGGAACAGACTTAGATTGGTATAAGCAAAATAAACCTAAATCAGCATTAAAATAGGAAAGAAAATGCGTATGTATTGATTTTTTTTAAACACAATCTTAACAAATTATAACCCTAAACATGAGCAAATTAAATCCTCTACTGAAAAATAAAGAAAATGGAGGAGTGAATTTAAGCAGGTGAGGGAGGAAGCATCAATTTACTGGTCAGGGAATTGAGGGGATTAGGGCAGCAAATGGGTAATTGTGGGAATTGAGTGAACCACACAGACTCCATCTTGTGAGTCAATTCTGCAACTAGCTCAGTTCTCTTTCTATTCAATTATGGGTCTAGTCCAAATTCTGTCCTGTGAGAAAACTTTATTCCATTGTGGGAAATGAGAAAAAACTTTGTTGTATTGTTTGAACCTCTACCTGCATGGCTGGGAAACTTGACAACCTCTCCCTGAAGCTTAGAGATCCTTAATCATGGACCTAGGTTACACTGAGCAGAAACCCACTCAGATCCAAAGACGGATGCAGAAGTGTTTTCACAGTTGTACATCTCAAGCAACCCATATGTCTTATCTGAAAACTGGCCCCATACTGCTCAATCAGTTATTGTTTCCATGTTCCTTTGATTGTTTACAGACACTTGAGAGAGCAGGACACCTCTTCCAATTTCAAGAAATTGCACCTGTTCATTCATCCTCTTCCAACTTGGAAAATTCTGCATCTTTCTTCCAATTAGAAATCAGATTATTTAATGTTGTATTGTTTCCTTTTAACTAATTGGCTTTATTTGATTAATTGTTTTTAATGTATAAACATCTGTCTCCCTTTGTATTTGGTGTCCAGCTTTAAGCTGAGGAAGAGGCCCGATACTGAGTTGGTAGACAATTGGCATTGTTTGCTTAATAAATTGATATGCTTATAAGATCAAATCTTTGTTTCCTCAGTCATTTCATCTTTTACTGGCTACACTTCTGTAGCAGCAAGCACCCCAAGCGTCCTCAGGGTTTGCTGCCAACATAGGTTCTTGGATCTGCTTTGATAAAGGAAAGCAACTCAAAATGAGTTAACAAGCTTACTTTAATCAGTCAAACATATATCGTTTACCTCGTTCAGGGGAAAAAGGTCAGCACCCTGAACTTCAAAGTATACAGGCAGAATTATCAAGACAGAAACAGATCAAGTAGACAGCTTTCCAAACTGTCCAACCATTACATCCATACCAAATCAACATCTGGGTTTCAACATCTGGGTTTTTCAAAGCCGGGGGGCTCTGGACAACAGCTTCCTAGAATCCAGATCAAATCACAGAACACTTCTCAAAGTGAGCCCCAAAACAAAGCCTCACATCAGGGCTTATATAGCCTTCTCCTGGCTGAGAGAATGTAACAACCTTATTGACTCACTGGCCAATCAAAAAGTATCTACTGAAAAACAAGCCTCCCACCCCAGGCTCCAGGTGCACTTTAGCCTGGGGCAGGGAAGACCTTTAAAATTTACATTCCCATTACAACTTCTTATAAGAAACACACCTAAAACATATATACATCTCATAAAAACAAAGTGGGGGATCTATTATTTTTCAGATCATTCTAAAAAATCAGGAATTGCAGCCACAATTTTAGTTAAGGCAACAAAAAATCGATAAGGTCAAAAGAGAAAAACAAGGAACTAAGTTATACTTGAAGGAACCAGAGACAATGAAAAATAAATAATTAAATATATTTCACTGAATGACAGTGGCTGTTATAAAAAAAACAGGCAAATTGAAAAGAAAAACACTTATTTTAATACATTAATAGCAGGCGATCTTAATATTACTCTTTCAGAGATAGGCAAATCCAGCAAAAGAAACCTTTCCTAATCCCCTTTAATTCTAGTGATCTCCCTCAGTTAATTATTTCCTCATCTAAGTAGCTTGCTTGTATATATTTATTTGTTTTCTCCCCCATTAGATTGTGAGGTCTTTGAGAACAGGGACTATTTTTTTTGTCTCATTTTATATCCCAACACTTAGCACAGGGCCTGGAACATAGGAGGTACTTGCTAAATATTGATTAATTGATTGAAACAAAAAGGAAAATAGAGAACTTAATATTATTGAAAAAATGGATGTAATTGAGCCAAGTGATTTCTAAATGGGTATCTTAAAGGATACACCTATTTCTCAACATCCAAAAGTAACTTCATTTAGAAAAATGGTTGTATGATAGGCCATAAAGAAATATTTAAAAGTAGAAATAATAATCATATCATTTACTATTAAGTAATTGGTTTTTTGACTAGACCAGCATAGGGAGATATTAAAGAGAAATGTCCTCTACCAAAGGCAGATTGATACTTTCTCTGAAATTTGCAGGCTTAGAGAGTTTCCTCAAAGCAATGAGAAGCATCAGAGTGTTAAAGGTAGAACTTAAACCTAGATGTTCTGACACATAGGCCAGGTTTCTATCTGCTATGGCATTCTCAATGAAATTTTAAAAAAATTAGTAAAGGTAATATTAACAAAAGATATAGACATAAATTAAAAATAAGTTATGACATCCTGAATAATGAGTTCATAGAACAAAACATGGAAATAATAAATAATTATGTAAAAGATAATGATAACAATGAAACAACATATTAAAACTTGTGTGACACAGATGACTTAGTCCTCAAAAGAAAATTTATGTCTGAAAACTCATGCTAACAAAATAGACAGAGTGTCAATGAATTAGCCATTCAATTAGAATGACAATAGGTACCAAAGAAGAAATTTTGAAAATTAGAGAAGCAAAGAAATCTGAAGATAAAAAGAATATTCAATTGAAAAGCTGGTCTTAGAAGTACAACAAAATTCATAAACCACTAGCTAAACTTATTAAGAAAAAGAGAGGAAAAATCAAAATATAAACCTATGACAAAGTAAATAAAGAGGATTATCAAAACTGTTACATGGAATCATATGCCAGTACACCTAAAAACTCAAAGTAAATTGATAAATATGTACAAAAATATGATATATCCAAGCTAACAAAATAAGAAGAGATCTTATGCAATTCAGTCTCAGAAAAAGAATAAAAGAAGCCATAAATGAGTTTCCAGGAAAAAAAAAAACAACCAACCTGGACTAGATGGATCAACTTATACATGAATTTTACCAAATATTTTAAAAATTAATATCTATACTATACAAATCATTCTTAAAATAGAGACTCCGGGCATTCTACCAAATTCTTTCCATGTGACTATTATGGTTCTGATAACCAAATCAGAGAGAGAGAAAAAGCAGAGAAAACCAGCATCACTAATGGATATTGATGCAAAAATTATAAATAATGCTTTACAAGGAGACTAAAGCAACATATCCAGAAAATAACTGATTATGGAGAAATTGAATATGTAGGGATGCACTAGAAATATTTTTAAAGAATTTGCATAATTAAGTGCACCAAAAAATTATTATTTCAATATAGATGCAAAAAAGTCACTTGCAAAATATGGCATTCATTTATGCTAAAAGCAATAGCATATGTGTGGGAAAGCCCTTATTTAATTTGATTAAAAGCAAATATCAAAACTAAAGGCCTAGCATGATTTGTACTAACAAAACACTAGAAGCTTTCTCAGTATAAACAAGACTTATGCAAGGATGCCTCTTCTCCTCACTATGTGATGTAACAGCAATAAGAAAAGACAACAAAATTAAAGATGTAAACATCTCACAGAGACAAATCATGCCTATTAGCAGATGACTTGATAGTGTGCTTGGAAAACTGCCCCAGGATTATCTCCACTACTGGGCTAAAAGCCAGACCATTTAGACAACAAACATTTATTAAGCACCTACTATGTACTAGAAACTGTGCTAAACAATGGGGGTGGGGGTGGAGTTTTCGCCCTAAGGTGCTCACAGTATAATTGAAAAGAATGTATGGAAACAAGGAAGGAATATAGAGCATAAACTTGAGATACTCAACTGGGGGGTGGCACTAGAATGAAGGAGAATTAGGAAAATTTCTTATAGAAGGAAGGATTTTAGTTGGGACTTGAAGGAAGCTTGTTGTTGTAGTTGTCAAAGAGGACTGATGACATCACAAGGGTGATTTCTGGACTTGTGCATAAACCTGATTTCAGTGAGGCCGAGCTGCACAAAGCCATCAACCTCACTCTCTCTAGGGAAGCCAGGTGATAGAGTGAGGAGGAAAGAAATTCCCAGAAGGAACCGAGCAATGAAATGCCCAGAGTCAAAAGAAGGATTGTTTTGTTTGAGGAGTGGCCAGATGGTCAGTTTCATTAGTTCACAGAGTATGTGGGGAAAAGAAGAGTAAAATATGAAACCAGAAGTGTAGGAGAGGACCAGGTTATAAAGGACTGTGTATGCCAGAGGATGTTCTATTGGATCCTGAATGTGATGGGAAACCACTGGAATTTATTAAATGCAGGGTGGGGGGTGTTAGAACGTGTGTGACATGATCAGACCTGTGCTTTTAGAAAGATTAATTTCATAGCTGAGAGAAGGATAAACTGGAGGAGGAAGAGATTTAGTCAGGAAAACCAACCAGGAGGCTTTTGCAATAGTCTCTTCCTCAAAATGAAGGCTCTTGGAGGAACGCACCACTGGGAGAAGAGGGCTGGTATGGTGGAGGGATGTTGCAGGATGAAAAGACCCCATATGCTGAGGAAAGCTCCAAAAAGCTTTAAAGTTTTCCAAAGCACTTTCTTTATGACAACCTTGTGAAGCTGTAGTGTAAGCATTAACACTCCCATTTTACAGATGAGAAAGCTAGAACTGAGAGAAGTTGTGATTTACCCAGTCACACAGCTAGTAAGTGTTGGAAACAGAATTTGAACTCAGATCTCCTGCCTCTACTTCTACTGCTATTCTCACTACAACAGACCATTAAGGTGTAAATCACTCGAAGCAATCCAAATCTTCCAGGAAAGTTGGATATGAACCAATTTTTTGTGTGAATCAGATGGTTTTTGTTGGTTTTTGCTTTTGGAAGCAATTGGGGTTAAGTGACTTGTACATGGTCAATAGCTAGTATCTGAGGTCACATTTGAACTCAGGTCCTCCTGACTCCAGGGTCAGTGTTCTATCAAGACCAGGACTGGTGCACTGTGCCACCTAGCTGCCCCCATTTTTTGCGGTGGGAGGGAGGCAATAGGGGAGATAATGTTTTAAATTCACTAAAATAATCTACTAACTGAAGCAATCCTATGTGATTTGTGTGTGTGTGTGTAAAAGTTCACCTACTAATTTATACGATTTGTAAATCCAGATCTTTTATATATCATAAATTTTATTAAAGCCAAGTACAGTTGTATGTACTTTTTAATACCAGGAGTAGGATTTATCATTTTTTAGATTCAGGGACTCTAGCCAAATGAAATATCAGTGTGGTTCAGGTTGAGTTCAGAGAATATTTTAACATGTTGGTTTGCTAATGTTATTCAACATTTAACAAACATTAAGCCCTTACTGTTTGTGGAATACTGTGCTAGGTGGTGGGAGAGATACAAAGTTTAGATAAGACAAGTTGCCCGAACTCATAGAGCTTACAGTGTAGGAGAAATATATGATATAAACACAGATAACTATGATACACAATATTAGGTCAATCAATATGTGTTTAGTAATCACTTACTATGTGCACCGTGATACAAGTACAAAGAAATACATTTTGCAAGATGACCAACCATGTCAAATGCAGCAGATTAATCAAAAAGGATGAGAACTGATAAAAATTCATCATATTTGGCACTTTTAAAAGATCATCAGTAATTTTGAAGAGAACATTTTTCATTGAATGATGAAGTCAAAAGTCAGATTACAAAGGGTTGAAAAGCAGGTAAGAGGAGAGGAATCTAAACTCTAAAGAGTTTTGTTGAGGAAAGGAGAAATATTAGATAATAGTTTAAGAGGATGCCAGGGTTTAGTGAAGGTTTTTAAGGATGGAGGAAACTTGGACATGTTTAAAGACAATAGGGAAGAAACCAATAGAAAGGGGAGAAATTGAAGATTCAAGGGGGCAGGTGAAAATTCAAGGGGGCAGGTGACGATTGTTAAAGAAATGTATTGGAGAAGACAGGAGTGGATGGGTTCCAGGGTGTAGAGGGGTTGGTTTTGCCCAGAAGGAACACCTCTTTGTGTTCAGATACTAGGGGAAAAAATGAAAGATTTCATTAGAAAAATGAAAAATACAGAACACATCTGACCTCCAAGAATGAATGTAGCTACTGAAGAAAGTGACCAGGGATGGTTTCATGGGGGAGGCAAAATTTCAGATTGTCTTAAAAAAGAAGGGCAAATATTTAATGAGAGAAGCAAGAGAAGAGAGCTATTTTGAACATAGGAACAGTATGAGCAAAGTAAGGAAATAGGAAGACACAAGACAAAATCTGGTCAGGCCTAAAGGAGCATTATTTGAGATGAGACTAGAAACGTAGGATGAAACCAGATCATGGGGAATTTTCAATGTTGGGCAAAGAAGTTTGAACTTCAGTCAGTCAGCAATAAAGAACCACTAAAGACTTTTGAGCAAAAGAGGGATAAGGCCAGACCTGTGCTTTAGGTCAATTATTCTGACAATAATATGAAAGATGAGTTCAAAGGAAGAGAAATGTTACTGGTAAAACCCATGAGAAAGCAACCAGGGATGTAGGAACATAGACCAGTCTTAAGATGACAGCTGTAGGAAGTGAGAGGGGGTATCTGATAGAAGAGATGTGGAAGTCAAATCAATAAGATGTAGTAACTGTCTGGATATGAAAAATGGCAGAAAGAAAAGAGAAGGTGATAACCCCAAGGTTCCAAACACAGACTACTCGGTGACTGGCAATGCTACAATCAAAATTTATAATTAAATTTTATTTTATTTTCAAAGATCACCTTTCTCTTTCTCTTTCTTCCCTCCTCCTAAACCCCTACTGAGAAACCAGGAAAAACAAAATCAATTATTTCAAACATATATAGCCAAGTAAAGCAAATTTTCATAAGCAACAGGCAAAATTAATGAAATTAGAAGGAACAGCAGATTTAGGTAGAAAGATAATTTTGTTTTGCAATGTTGAGTTAGAGATTCTGATGAATATCCACATCCAGGTGAACATGTTGTAGAGGCTATTGGAAATGCTGGCCTGGAGCTTCCAAAGAGGTTGAGACTGGAGAAAAAATGTGGGAGTTATCTACATAGAAGTGGTCATTGAAACAATTAATGGGAATGAGATTGTCAAGGGGAAGAGTCCAGAGGGAAAACTGAAAAGGATTATATGCGAAGTAGGAATAATAACTCACATTCATAGTGCTTTCATATATACTACTTCATTTAAATCTCTGAGATTTAAACCTGAGAGGGCAATAGTGAAAATACTATAATGCCCATTTTACATATGAGGAAATCGGGGCAGGAAAAGGTGATATGATAAAAGATCATCCAGCTAACATCAAACAATGACATAAACTGGGACTCCTAACTAAATCTTATGCTCAATCCCTCACACTATGTTGTGATTCTAAAACCTATGTGGATGTAGGTCCACAAGATCATTCCCTAGGAGTCCTTTTGAAATAACACCACTCAGGATTCAATCATAAATAGATATTTAGACTTGTTTCAAGTTAGGGATCCACAAATTAGTACCTTTGGTTCATATCCCTGGATAGATGAGATAACAATAGTAATAACGGCCATGTATTTGACACTTTGGGATTTACAAAGCACTTTGCACATCTTATCTGATGTGATACTCACAAAAACTCTTTGAAGTAGACACTCTAGGTATCACCATCCTCATTTTACAGATGAGGAAACTGAGACCCAGAGGAAATGACTTGTAATGTCAACTAATAAATGTCAGCAGTAAGATTTGAACTCAGGTCTTCCCTAACTCTGTGTCTACCATAATTTCCACTGGAGTATGCTGCCATTCCAAGAGTGGAAAGAACACTGTCTCTAGAGTCAGAGATCTGGGTTCAAATCCTCTCTCATTCATGTTCTCTGTGATCGGGAGCAAGTCATTTAACCACCGTGGGGGTCAGGTTCCTCATCCATAAAATAAAGTTAGGTGACCTCTGCAATGTCTTCAAGGTCTAGATCTATGAGCAAAACCAATGTTTCCAGTCTCTACTCTATCTCTCCCAGGACACAGTCCTCCACTCTGGTATTTTCATTAGCAACATGGCAAGTAGAGAAAAAGCATACAAGCTGACAGGTGGTTGACATTCAAACCACTCAAAGGCAATATTTTTATCTCAAGTAACATAGGAAAAATCCACTGCCCTAGGCAAGGTTTGAAAATTGTACTATTTCTTTCCCTCATTTGAAAAAGGCAGTATCTGTGTTATTGCCTGATATAGGTTTTGAGTCTTCACTATCATATGCATGACTTGACCATATATGTGTGTGTGTGCATGTAAACATATATATATATATATATGCACACATGCATATGTCATGAAGTTAAATTCATGTACTTGTTTATTGTGTATAGACTTATGAGTTTTTCATTTCAGGGACTCTTTCCAGTCAGTCAATCAATAACAATTTATTAAGTGCCTATTATGGGTCAGGTAATTCATTAAGCACACTGATACATATTGCAACCCATAGGACTTAGAGAGGAAAGAGACCTTAAAAGCCATTGAGCTCAACCTTCTTATTTTACATATGAAGAAACTGAGAATCAGAGAAATTAAGTGACCCTCCCAAGGTCATATAGCTCATAAGTGGAAAAGGCAGGTTTTGAACTAGGGTCTTTTTATCTCCAAGTCCAATCATCCATTTGCTTGCACTACTTAACTTTTCTATGACCGCTGAATTGTTGGTAATTTTTCTAGATGATCTAAGAACTATGTGATTCTTTGCACTTTTGACCACTTTTTCTCCTCTTGGCCAGTATCCCTCTGGAAGTAGAAGGAGGATATACTGTCCAGACGGCCATATTTTTTTTTTTAGCTTTTCTCTATTGTATAGTTAGCCATAATGTGTACCTCTACCCACTCCCCCCCGCCCCCCAAAAAATTACCTCCTCACCAACTTTCTAGCATTGAACTCTTTTTCATTTAACTAGGCTGGCCCTTTATATGGTGGAAACATGCCTGCTTCTGGCCCTATACTGGAAACCAACTTGTCTACTCTGCCAGAGCTTGTGCAATGCTGGAATAACCCTCTGGAATCCATAATCACCTCCACACCATGCAGAGGCATTATAGTAGAACTGCAGTGGGAGATGTGCATGAATAAGGCCATTTTAATGTTCCCCTAGCAAGGAACAGTTTATCTGTCAGATTTATGGAGAATGAAGAAATTTATGAAAAACAAGGGACAGAGAACATTGTAAAATGCAAAATGGATAATTTTGATTACATTAAATTGAAAAGGTTTTGTACCTTTTGCCAATGCAACCAAGATTAGGAGGGAAGCAGAAAACTGGAAAAGCATTTTTACAGCTAGTGTCTCTGATAAAGGTCTCATTTCTGTAATTTATAGATAACTGAGTCAAATTTACAAAAATACAAGTCACTCCCCAATTGATAAATGATCAAAAGATATGAACCAGCAGGTTTCAGAGGAAGAATTTAAAGCTAGCTATAGTTTAAAAAAAAAATGTTCTAAATCACTATTGATTAGAGAGATGCAAATCAAAATAACTCTGAGGTACCACATCACATCTATCATATTGGCTCACATGACAAAACAGGAAACTTATAAATGCTGGAGAAGATTTGATAAAGTTGGAACACTAATTCATTGTTGGTGGAGTTGTGAGCTGATCCAAACATTCTGGAAAGCAATTTGGAACTATGCCCAAAGGGCTATAAAAATGTGCATACCCTTTGACCCAGCAATACCACTTCTAAGGCTATATCCCAAAGAGATCATTAAAAATGGAAGAAGGACCCACATGTACAAAAATATTTATAGCAGTGTAATGGAAATGTAAATTTTTGAGATCTTCTCTGCCCCTAGGCTAAAGTGCACCTGGAGCCTGGGGTGGGAAACTTGTTTTTCAGTAGATACTTTTTGATTGGGCAGTGAGTCAATAAGGTTGTTACATTCTCTGAGCCAGGAGAAGGCTATATAAGCCCTGATGTGTAGCATTGTTTTGGGGCTCACTTTGAGAAGTGTTCTGTGATTTGATCAGATGAAACTCTGGGAAGCCATTGTTGAGAGTCCCCCGGCTTTGTAAAACCCAGATGTTGATTTGGTATGGATGTTTGGATGGACAGTTTGGAAATCTGTCTACTTGATCTGTTTCTCTGTCTTGATAATTCTGTCTGTATATTCTGAAGTTTGGGGTGCTGACCTTTTTCCCCTGAACTAGGTAAATGATATATGTTTGACTGATTAAAGTAAGCTTGTTAACCCATTTTGAGTTGCTTTCCTTTATCAAAGCAGATCTAAGAACCTGTGTGAGCAGCCACCCTGGGGACGCTGGGGTGCTTGCTGCTACAAGCAGCTCTTTTTGTGGTGGCCAAGAACTGGACATTGAAGAGATGCCCATCAATTGACAAATGGCGAAACAAGTTGTGTTATATGAATGTAATGGAATACTATTGTGCTATAAGAAATGATGAACAGGCAGACTTCAGAAAAACCTGGAAAGACATATATGAACTGATGCTGAGTGAAGTTAGCAGAACCAGAACATTGTACATAGTGATAGCCACAATGTTGTGATGACTGACTTGCTAGACTTAGCCCTTCTCAGCAATGCAAGGACCTAAAACAGTTCCAAGTCACTCATGATGGAAAATGTCATCCTCATTCAGAAAAAGAACTGTGGAGTCCAAATGCAGAGCAAAGCAAACTATTTTCTTTTTGTTTTGTTCTTTTTTTTTCTTTCTCATGTTTCTTCCCTTTCATTCTAATTCTTCTATAAAACAAAAAAAAATGTGAAAATATGTTTAATAGGAATATATCTGTAGAATCCATATCAGATTGCATGCCATCTTGTTGAGGGAGGAACGAAGGGTGGGGGAAAAACTTAAAACTTATGGAAGTGAATGTTGAAAACTAAAAATAAATACGTTAACTTAAAAAAAAATAAAAAGCTCTCCCTTTAGCATAGCATAGTTTATCTGTTATTTCTATGGATAAGTGAAGAATTTAGGACCAAATAAGAGATAATGAGCATTACTGGATGTAAACTGAATCATTTGGATTATATTAAATTAAAATATTTTTTCAGAAACAAAACCAATGCAGCCAAGATTAGAGGGAAAGCAGAAAAATGGGGGGAAAATTTTTTAGCAAGTTTCTTTGATAAAGGCATCATTTCTCAAATATATAAAGAACTGAGTCAAATTTATAAGAATACAAGTCATTCCCCAATTGACAAATGGTCAATGAACATGAAAAGGCAGTTTTCAGAAGAAGAAATCAAAGCTATCAACAGACATATGAAAAAATTCTCTAAATCATTATTGATTAGAGAAATGCAAATTAATCAACTCTGAGGTAACACCTCACACCTTTCAGGTTGGTTGACATGATGGTAAAGGAAAATGATAAATGTTGGAGGGGATGAGGAAAAAATTGACATTAATTAATTATTGGTGAAATTGTGAGCTGATCCAACCATTCCAGAAAACAATTTGGAACTATGCTCAAAGGACTATAAAATTGTGCATAACCTTTGACCCAGCAATAGCACTACCAAATCTGTATGCCAAGGGGATTTTTAAAAGGAAAAAGAACTTATACATAAAAAATATATATTTTTTTAGCATGGTGGTAAAGAATTGGAAATTGAGGGGATAGATGCCCATCGATTGAGGAATGGCTGCAGAAGTTGTGCTATATGATTGTGTTGAAGTACTACTGTCCTATAAAAAATTATGAAAGGGTTGGTTTCACAAAAACATGGAAATACCTATATGAACAGATGCAAAGTGAAATGAGAAGAACTAGAGAGCATTGTACACAGTAACAGCAATACTGTACAATCAGTAAATGCGAATGACTTAGCTCTTTCCAGAAATACAACAATCTAAGACAACTCTGAAGGTCTCATGATGAAAAATGCTATTCACTTCCAGAGAAAGAACTGATGGAGATGGAATACAAATCTAAACATACTTTTTTTAAACTTTTTTTTTTCCTTGGGTCTGTTTTCTTTCACAACATGACAAATATGGAAATAAGTTTTTTCACAACTGCACATATATAGCGTGCTTGCCTTCTCAGTGAGGGGGTAGGGAAGGAAGGGAGGGAGAGAATTTGGAACTCAAATTTTTAAAATAATGAATGGTACAAAAAATACATGTAATTTTAAAAAATACTTTTAAAATCCAAAAAAAGGTGCTGCTCTTTTTGAACAATAGATTCAAAATGGATACATGAACTGAATAGTAAAAATCATGTAATACACATAAACTAGAAAAGAACTATGTCAGGTACTTTTCACAACATACCTAGGTTATTAATTATTCATCAACAAAAGAACAGAAGTTATTATAAAAGATGAAACAGATCGTTTTGATTACATGAAATTAAAAGCTTTTGCATGAACAAAATAAATGCAACTAGGTTAGAAGGGAAGTAGTCAACTAGAGGAAAATCTTTGTGTCAATATCTCTGAAAAGGTTCTGATATACAAGACATATAGCTGCTAAGGAACTAAAACAATTTCCCATTAAATAAATGGACAAAGGATATAAACAAAAAATTCTCAAGAGAAGAATGGGCAATTATTAAATAATCAGATGAAAAGGTGTTCTAACTCACTATAAATAAAATTAAATATATTAAATTAAATAAATAAAATATAAATAAAAATATCTCAGAAGTTTCATTTCATACCCAACAAATTGGTAAAAATGATGAGAAGTTAGCACTGGAGGGGTTGTAAAGACAAACTAATGCCACTCTTACTGGAGTTTTGAATTAGTCCAACCAATTTGGAAAGCAATTTGAAATTCTGTCAAGACAGTGACTAAAATGTCTATACACTTTGATTCAGAGATTCCACTACTCACAGCACAAACCTCAAAAAGGGCAAACATAAAATGAAAAGCCCAAGTTACAACAGCAAAATATTTCTAGTCATAATTTTTAATGATGTCAAAAAATTGAAAACAAATTAGATGCCCATGGGTTGGGAAATAATTTGTGCTGCCCCCTCAATGGTGAATTATCTTGCATTCTCCCTTTCTAGTTCTAATAGATTATAAACTCTTTGAACTCAAGGACTGTTTCATTTTTTGTCTTTGTATTCCTAGTGCCTAGTACAATTCCTATCACTTACTAGGTATTTAATAAATTCTTAATTGACTAATAGTCCCTGCTCTGGGAATGTCCCCACTGAATTTAAACTAAGAGTACTCTCCAATTATAAAAGCAACTGTGCCAGCCCTAATTGGACTATACCCAAGTATGTAATGAAAGCTATCTTTTGGAGACTGTGTGATAAATTTTGCAAAAGATTCCCAAGTCTTAACACAGAATTCCACTACAGACCTCATTTAAAGAAAATGACTATTACTGAATACTGAAGACTCAACTCAAAGTCAATCAATCAGTCAATAAGTATTTATTTATTAAATGCTTATCATGCACATTCCAGTTGCTCCCTGATACCATCAACATAGATATTATCTTCATTACACCAATATAACAACTCATCTATGCCCTCTCTCCTCTTATGAGATATTCCAGGTCCTTCTATAACTTCTCCATAGAGCATATACCATAGGACTCTGAAGGATCCTCTTTAGTTCTTTTAATATGATGTGGATATCATTACAGCATTCAGATTAGCCTTATCATTACATCACTGCTTCCTTTTCCCATCAAATATGTCCTTAATGCCATCTTTTGCCCTACTAACACAAGCAGGTCGCCACTGGGAACATGCTATAGGCTTTGGATGCCCACCACCCATCATTTCATTGCCCTTTGGGCCTCCAGGTATTGAGATTTTTCTGAATCTAGACTTGGAGTCAAGATCTCAGTCCAAATCTAACCTCAGACATTTATGAGCTGTATGTCTTGAACAAGTCACTTAAACTCTATTTGCCTCAGTTTTCTTATTTGTAAAATGGGGGAAATAATAGCACCTACCTCCCAGGATTATTGTGAGGATCAGATAATTGTAAAGCATAATACCTAGAAAATAGTAAGTATTATATGAATGTTAGTTATTATCATTGTTATTACATCACAGTGTCCCACCCTTAGTAGACATGGAACATCATCAGGAAAATGCTGGCATCCAAAAGATGAGCTCCAAAGCTCACTCATGGAAAAGTATTTATTGTGGGAGAAGCAGGTCAGTCATCTGCTTGAGGATAGACATGGTCTACTGAGCTGTGGGAAAGAATCCCAGCCTGCAAGTTATTCATTGGGTCATTTTCATTAATTAAGAACATCTTCAGAGAATTAGAGTTGAGAAAAACACTGGTTCTTTTGGGAGGGGGTTAATTTTTGCTGAGGTCTCATCCTCTAACTTGGAGTGATGCTCTCACCTTAAAGCATTATTTTTCTTCTTTTTAAACAGATTCTCTAATAAGTCACTCTAAGAGGAGTGTAATCATATGACAATGCATAGTTAGGATAATGTACAGCTGAGCCTCTATCACTTCTCTGGGTCTTGAGGAATAGAGGTATACCCTGGAGGAATGCATTAGATGCTATGGTTAATTAACTAATTTACTCAATCAAGTTTAACAGTGGTTTTAACTTTAATGAGACCATTACATTTTAATATGAAAATAACCACCTGTGTTCTTAACAATCCCTACAGTCCACATGACAATCTCCCTCTTCTGCCTTCTTTGTACTTTAGCTAATTCTAATTTTTGAAGCTTAGCACCAATTCCTAACCTCTAGTGGACATGTTAGACAATATGTACAGTGTACACCCCAGATGAAGCCCTTCCAGACCCACCTATGATAGCCATGCCTTCTGATAGCCCCACTGCACGTTCTTCAGAATTCACAAGTGTTAACCCTTCTTAAGGATAGATATAGATAAATATTATATATCTATACACATACATATATATTACACACACACACACACACACACACACACACACACACACACACACACA
>NW_027187360.1:6801369-6856303 GCF_028583685.1 Petaurus breviceps papuanus | reverse complement strand
ACACACACACACACACACACACACACACACACACACACACACACACACACACACCCTGTAGGTATCAAGGTATAAAATAAAGAATGCTAGATTTGGAGTCAGAGTACCTGATTCAAATCCCAGCCTTGCTGCTTAACTTCTGTGACCTTGGGAAAGTGACAACCTCTCTGGGTCCCAGTATCCTCATCTTTTAGATGAGGGGGATGGACTAAATAGCCTCAAGGGCTCCATCCTACTATTATCCTATTCATTAAACAGTGGAGGCTTTTCAAGGCTTGAAATGTTTGTTGGCCAGTTGTGTCCTAGAAGCAAAGAGGGTCAAGAGGCAGCAGGATGAAAAATAAATGAATGGGAAGGGGTAGCAGCTGGAACTCTCATTTCAGTGACAGAGGGAGACACCCCCAGGCCATGGTTCCCAACTTATGTTAGATTTAATTGGAGCCTGGACTAGGGTAGTGTATCATTAATATATGGCGATCCCAAGGCTTATCGAAAACTTCTACTCTCCAGATACTACTACTCTTTGGAGATTAACTACAGAAAGTTTTACAGGACAGTGAAGATAATGAATCATGAATTCTGTAAGGGTGAACCCAACATGCTGAATCAAAGTACAGCTGTCTTATATTTGCTCTGTGTGCATTTTGCTACCACTAATTCTGTCATCCATTTTCATCTTTTGTTTAAACATATTTGTCTTTTGGACAAGATAGGTCATATTTCATAGGTTTGATGAATTTTCTCCTTGGTCCAGTTTTACAGAATTTGCACTTAATTAATTGCACAACCTTTAATTCGACAGACTGTTTTTAATGGCTATGTAGTTTCAAATGCATACACACAGTGGAATTTCGAAAAGTAATTGTTTTGGTGTCACTTCCAAAGAAAGTTGCAATTATTAAAATGTGTAAATAATTTGTCAAAAGCGCAATAGGCAATAATTAGAAAGATATCAAATAAACCCTTAATGGATTTTTTTTTAAATTTTGGTGTTCAGCAGGAATGGTTAAACAATACAACAAAGACATAATTTCGTTCACTCCCCAGGACTTGCAGAAACCAAATTCCAACGTGAAAATGCAACTCTCACTTGCATAGACTAAGTCTTGATGGCCGTGACCCTGGTACCGTAGGAGGAGTTCTAGCTCACAACCGAACTCCACACCCACACCACCTCCCCTATTCAGACAGGGCCGAGTCTGGAAAGCTGCCTATCAAAGCTGTCAGTCAAGCCACAGGCTGTTCCAAGCCTGGAAAAAGCCAGACAGCAAAGAGTAGACAAAGGTCATTCCTTGTCAATTCTTTGTAAATGTAACTGTGCCAGTAGTTTGTAAGGAACTACCTTGTTCCCTAGCAACTTTGTGTGTGTGCAGATGAGTTAAATGCATTTTTCCCCCTTGTTATTCTCACCCAATTTTTTGTGTGTTATGTAGTTTTCTAAATGTAGTCCTTTAAATTCCTTAAAGCTTTGTAAGAAGAAGATTAGGGAACTGACATTTTGAGGAGGGGAATGGATTTGGAGTTTGTAGGGGCAGGGACAGCCAGATTCATATCTGGAATCTGATCTCAGATAGAAGTGCAGATTAAAAGAAAGAAAGAAAAAGAAAAACAGGAAGAGAAAGAATACAGTAGGCAAGGGAGTATGTACAGAGTACCAAGGCTGTAAAAACAGGAATCTGAAGTACAATGCCTGAGTTGCCATGCTCATCTCCTAAAAAGCACATTAAGCAAAGCTTCTGAGTTTATTTCCTTTCTTCCTCAGCCCCCTTGATTTCAAATTCTCTTCAGTCTTCAGTTAATATTCCACTTTACTCCATCTGCTCTGATAATGCTCTTCTTCAACCATTCGTTGTAGGAATGGAACTAGGTGTAGTATTTCTTATCAAATTCATTTTGCCTTTTAGAAACAGTCTTACTACTATTCTACGTCAGGTACATTAGCGTCCCATTCTTAGTTTTACTGAGTGCATTCCTTATGGCAAGCTCCACATGGGAAGGGATCAGGTTTTATTCAACTCAATCCATGAAAAAATTTTAAGTATGTTCACTTATATGTACAATGCTCTGTGCTAGGCACTAAGGACAAAGACGTTAGATTGTAAACTCTTTGAGGGCAAGGACTCTCTTTGCCTATTTTTGTATCTCAAACATGCAGCACAGTGCTTAGTAGATGTTAAGCACTTAATAAATATTTATTGGTTGAGTGATATAGATTCAGAGAAGCTTGAGAAGACCGGGATGAACTGATGCAGAGTGAAGTGAATAGAACCAAGACCACAATTTATACAAAAATTAGAACACTGTCCAGGAAAACAACAACAACTTTGGAAGACTTAAGAACCCTAATCAAAGCAATAACCAACCAAGTCAACAAAGACCAATGAGTAAGCATGCCCACTTCCCAATAGAGAGGCATGCACTAGACTAGGACATGGGAAAAGGTTTCTTGGAGAAGGGGAAGTTTTTAGCTGGGACTTGAAGGAAACCAGGGAAAGAAGGAGAAGAGGAAATTCTGAGAAGCAATGGGAAAGCAGAAGTTCAGGTGAGGATTTTGCTTTCTAATAGGGGGAGATAAAACATTTGTGGGAGTGGTAGCCAAAGAGAGATACTTTGGCTTGGAAGGTTACAGAGATAATCAGTGGAGACCTAAGAGAGTAGACTGACATATCATTTCCAGAGGCAATACAGATTAATTTGATTACATCTC
Source organism: Petaurus breviceps papuanus (assembly GCF_028583685.1). Taxonomy (NCBI): domain Eukaryota; kingdom Metazoa; phylum Chordata; class Mammalia; order Diprotodontia; family Petauridae; genus Petaurus; species Petaurus breviceps. The sequence continues at coordinate 6,853,596 of NW_027187360.1, read as the reverse complement.
CAGAACTGAAAATCAGGGGAAGTTTGAGAGGCTGCAGGGAGAAAACGGACCAGGGTGGGGGTGGGGGGAGTTGGGAGCAGCCTGGTATCTGGAGAGATGCCCAAAGAATGAAGTAGTGGTAGTGGTCCTATATATATATTAGGTGGGTAAGGCAAACACCTAGCAACAATCACTCCGCAGAGCAAAAGGAATGTCATATCCTCCAGTGCTCGATTTCTGGTTTGACATACACAGAGCTGATGAGATGCGCAAGGGATGAAGTCTTTTGGTTTGTTTTTTTGTTTTTGCGAGGCAGTAGGGGTTAGGTGACTTGCCCAGGGTCACACAGCTAGTAAGTGTCAAGTGTTGAAGGCCAGATTTGAACTCAGGTCCTCCTGAGGGTAAGTACTCTATCCCCTGTGCCACCTGACTGCCCCAAGGGATGAAGTTATAGCATGGCTGAGGAAGTATTTGAATGTAAAAAGGCTTCCTGATTTTAAGTCTAGTGCTCTATCCACTTGCTCTAGAGCAGAGGTGGGGAACCTGTGGCCTCAAGACCTCATGTGACCCTCTAAGTCCTCAAGTGCAGCCCTTTGAATCCAAACTTCACAGAACAAATTCTTTTTGCAGGTTCCCCACCCCTGTAAGAGTCTAGAGATGATGTTAAGAGTTTTCTTTAGGGGTACAGGGAAAAATAATAGGAAATTACTGGCTAGCTTCTCTAAAATAGAACAGTTCTGATATTCAGAACAGACTCCCTATAGCCTTTGAGAGCTCCCTAGCTAATTTTAACCTGAACACAAGTTTAAGCATTCTTTCCTACCATTGTGGAACAGAGCCCAAGAGAAGGATGCTGACTGCAGCACAGGTCAGAGGAGAGCAAATTCAGGGTCAAGTTCTTGTGCTGGGAATGTGTAATAGTCATTTTAGGTCTCTCACTGAAAGACAGCCTTCAAGGTTTACAAAATTCTTAATGTCTCTTTTAAAGGACAATTTATGCTCAATTCTCCTCCCCCTTCTCCACTACACACACACACACACACACACACACACACACACACACACAAACTGGATATAATTCCCCACCCTGTGACCATTCTGGAAGTCCCTCCCTACTATTCCCTGCTAATAATCAGATCCTCTAAGAATGTTTGTCCTTCAATCATTCAACTTAAAAAAAAATTTTTGATAATTGTATTTCAATTTAATTGGTTTCCTTTATAATCTGATGTATTTGATTTCATGCATTTAAAAACATGACTCTGAGAAAGATTCCACAGGCTTAGGATTGCCAAAGAGACCCATTGCATACACAAAAGGTTCTGAACTCCTGTTCTTGAATTTGCTCAAAAGCATTTGTAGTTAAACCTGACTTCACTCTGTTCACTCCCTTATTCTTGTCTCCTTAGCATTTATGTCTTCATTTTGTAAAACTGTATATTATTTTGTACTTGTTACATATGGCATATAATTGCTTTCAAATTCAAATGTGTGTTTGTAGGGACCAAACTCTTTCAAGAATATTGGCCTCCTAAAAAAATATTGACACCCTCTTATAACTTCTCCTGGAAGCCTAGTACAATGGCCTGTTCACAGTAGGCACTCTATAAATGTTTGTCACCTAGATGATTGGGAATGACATTTGCAGCCATGTATATGGATTTTAATTCACTAGGCCCTTGCTCCAAAGGCATCATAAAACCTCCTTAGGACTTCTGCTACAATTCAGGTTCTAGGTACAATACAGATGGTAGTAATGCTCTTTAGGTTACGTAGCCAGCTGCTAAATCTCTTCTTCAAGCTTAAACAATTAAGTCAGAGTTACCATATACACTCAATTTAATTGCTTTTTTATTTTAAAAACTCTGCTAATTTTATTAAAGTGTTGAGTTAATGATCATACTAGACTATAAATTATAAGACATGAGATGTGCAAAACAAGAATAAAATGAAAAAAGCTGCCTAGGAACTGATCGGTGCCATTCTCTGATAATTCTGTTTAACCAAGTCTAAGGTTGTAAGTTTAGTCCCTTACCGTTTCCAGTGTGAGATTCTTTTTAAACCCCCCACAATACAGCTTTATTAACTGCTTCTGGGTTTATTTCCTTTAATCAGCTTACGCGCTTTATCTGAAAGATCAATTAAAATTGCTTCTTTATTCTTCTAAGTCTCTGGAGAATAAGAACCATATCTGTGGTAGCCATTAGCCTGCTTCCCTTCTCTCTGAGAGTATGCCATTTCTGCTGCTATGGATAGAGTACTAGACTCTGATTCAGAAAGACGAGTTCAAATTCCACTTCTGATGCTTAATTTGTATGTGACCTTGAGTAAGTCAATTAATCACTCTTTCCTTTAGATCCCTGAATTGTAAATTTAGTATAACAACATTTGTAGCACCTACCATTCAGTGTTGTCTAGGCTCAGATGAGACAATGTTTAAGTGCCTTGCAACTTTAAAGCACTATATAAATGTTGGCTCTTATTCCTGAGTCTTTCTCATCTCCATCTCTGTTTCCCTTTTAGCATGATACCTATATCTCTAGGCTGGTCTCAAGAGAGTACAGTGTGTTCCCCTATCAAAAGAAACCTCACTGTGCCTTACTATGTATTCTCTCCTCCCTTACGCATCTTGATATTTTAACATTTTCCACCTTCTTTCCAACCTCAGGTCTAAATTTCCAGCAACCTTTGTGGGTTTTATTTCCTGCTTGCATCAGGTCTTTTAAAGAAGCCAAATCTTTTTCTCTTTAACATCATAAAAATAACCATACATAGTACATAGCTAATGAACACTGAGAACAGCACAATTGCCTCACAACAAAAATTGCCTTAATTCAGTTATGTTTCGTATGCTCATAGTAAACTTCAAAAATAGAACTAAATGTTCCTCTATGTGTAGTGTGGGTCAAGAGAAAGACCCAGCAGGTCTTGAGTCAGAAGACCTGGCTTCTAAATCTCATTATACCATTTTCACCCTCTGGGCCCTTGGGCTGCTCCTTGAGGGTAGGGACTCTCTTTGCTTTTACATTCGTATCCAAAATGCTTAGGACATCATAAGTGCTTAATAAATGATTTTTATTCATTATAAGGACAAGCATTCTGGGCATGATGACTACCAAGCAAACTTTAAAGCATTTCCTAAGAATGCAATAATATAATCTGTCACTAATTAAGAGTAATAATGTTCTATTGATACATCAACTCTTCCCGATGCTATAGATATCTATATAGCTATTAATAAAGATACATGGATATGTCATATGTGTATATACATAAACATACATCTCAAATGTACATGCCTGTTCGTATGGTTTCTTGAACATCAGCATGCGTGTTCTTTAAAGGCGAGGAACACGCTTTCACTTTTCCTTGTATCCCCAGGACCTGGCACGGGGCTTGGCACACAGTGCTTTTGAGATCTATATCTATTAATCATATATCATATAGATGTCTACATATACACCCATCCAGTAGTGTGCATGCATGTGTGTCTATATAGATGTAGTGTGCATGTATATGTGTGTAGATACATACACATATGTATGTATATGTCATATATATAGGATGTCTACACACACAAATATATGTGTATATAGTATAAAGGGGAAGTAATCTCATTGGGAAAGAGCTAAGTCTTAGGGATCAGAAAAATCCTCTTACAGAAGGTGGGGTTTGAGTTGAGTCATGAAGGTAGTCAAGGGAAACCAGGAAACAAAGATGAGGAGGGAGAACATTGCAGACATGGGAAAAAGTCAGTAAAAATGTATGGAGTCAGAGAGGTGGAGCATTAATGTAGAAGGAACAACAGATAAGCCAGTGTGGCTGGATTGTAACATATGTGAAGGAAATCGAAAATGTAAAGACTGAAAAAGAAGAGTTTTAAAAGTCAGAGGATTTTATATCTCATCATGAAGGTAAAAGGGAACCACTGGAGCTTATTGAGGGAGGTAGGGGATTGGGTAAGTCTGTGACATGGTCAGACCTGTATCTTTTGAAGATTACTTTGACAGCTGAGTGGTAATTAGATTAGAATGGGGAGACACTTACTTGAGTCAGGGAGACCCACCAAAAGACAATTGTGTTACTCCAGCCTGAGGTAAGGAGGTAATGTAGCCATTATCATTACAGGCCTGCACCAGGATGGCAGCTGTGTGAGTGGAGAAAAAGGGATGTATATTTTGAAGACAGACATGACAACATGTCTTGCAACAGATCAGATTTGAGAGGTGAATGAGAGAGAGGAATTGAGGAGGCCATCAAGATTCTGAGCTTAGGGGACTGGGGAAGATGGTGGCACCTTTGACAGTAATAGGAGAAGTGGGGTACAGGGAAGAAAGATAAAGAGTTCTGTTTTAGACATGGGGAGTTTGAGATGTCTATTTCTCATGGTCACAGAACTAGGATTCAGAACAGGGCTCTCCTAGCTCAATTCTTGATCCCAGGTCCTCTGGCTCTAAAACTGGTGCCATTTCCCTATGCACTGCTTTTGAGGAATTTAATGTCATTAGAACATAACAGAATGAAATCAGCTCCAAACAGATTAGGAGGAAAACAAAATGTTAGCACTGGAAAGGACTTAGATCTTATCCAGCCACCTTTCTTTACAGATAAGGAAACTGAGACAGAGTAATTCAATGATTAACTAGTCCCATATCCACCATTCCTATTAACCATCAAAAACCAATATCAGAATCCAAATTATCTTACTCTATGTTGAAAGTTCTTTCTTCTGTTTACATATTTGTTATGATATTGAGACAAGAGTCAAAAAGCACTGAGTGGATGAAGATGAAAGAAATTTCTCCAAATCCATTTTATTATTGATTGGAGAAAAGAATGTCAAGATACTTTTGCCCCTCTCTCTCTTACCCTTTCCCAGGTCCTTAGAGGAAAAACAAAACTAAACTAATCTTCTTGGCTAATCCAAACTTTAAAATAATGACTCAGCAGCTTTATATCCTGTTTTAGAATAAATAGTTGAATACAGACTGGCTTTTCACATCCCAAGGTGCATTTCTGATGAAAGGTAAATTGATTGAGTTACAAACCTATAGAAAATGAGTTTTATTATGGAAATGGTTCCCAAAGCACAGCACTGGGAGGTGATGCTACAATAAAATGAGTAATAAACAACACCCAATATCGTACGCACAACCTGATAGAGCCAGAAATATAAGTATTGAATTATCCCCAAATTTGAATTATAGGCACATAACTCAAATGATCCCCTTTGCCTAGTACCCAGCCTGAAAGACATATTTTTTTAATAAACTTTTTGTACTGCTTTGCATTATGTCACGTCCTGCAGGGCATAAGCTACAGCCTTCCTAGAGTGATTCATCAGAAAATCAAGGGGAAAAAATAGTTGAGATCTGATATACTGAGCACTCTTAAATTACATAGCAGCAGCTTCAAGTATAGTGTATGAGGAGACAGAAAAGGAGTGAATAAGTACGTCTCAGCCTGTCATGTCCATGAACTGGAGAGTGCACTGGCTTACTGAATCATTTTCAGATACTTCTGCACATCCATCGATACAGTAGGCAACCAAGCCAGGTTTACAGAGATGAAAGCCTGAGTGATTCAGAGCTGGCTGTAATTCTTTATAAAACATACACTAAGTATTTTTGTTGACTCCTACATGACATTTCCAAGGTGGTTGGGAAACCAGGCCATTTGTTACATAGAATCCAGATCAATAGAGTGCCCAGGGGAAGCTGGGTCAACTTAAAAATAGATGGAATGGAGGGCCAAGCACTTTCCAAACTTAGGCTCCTCGGATTTTAAACCAAAAGCTCAAGCTCAAGGAGGGAGGCCAATGCTTCCACACAAGAGCATCCAAAGGGCAAGCCTTCCCAGAGGAGAAAAGAAAAACCCTTCTCCTCTCTTACCTGGGTAACTAAGGGACATTGAGGAAACAGTTCCTTGATCATCCTCTCCCTTTCTCTTCTGCTTCTCCATGAGTGTCTGAAAAATGAACACATCACTCGAACTCCCACGTTAAGATTTAACTTTTGATACGCAATGGAGGCAGGTTAGTGCTATGCCAGCTATGTTTAATCCACCTTGTGAGTGTGGTTTTTTTATTGCTTTATACAGCATATCTGATTCCCTCTAAAGCACAAACTAAAAAATCTATCCACCTGTCATTTGCTGCACAAGACCATCTATCATCATGCAGCTTGGCAGGTCTAGTCCATGAGAGAAAGAGAGAGAGAGAGAGAGACAGAGAGAGGAGAGCTGAAACAGGAGGCAAAGTCAAGGACTTTCGCATGTAACCAAAAAAAAAAAAAAACCTTGTCACAATTATTTATGACTCCTGCTGGGGCACATAATAGGACACATAAAACCTCTGTTTCAGTTTCAAGCACCCTCACATCCCTGCTCCCTTGTCGAAGTTGGTCGCAGGCAGCTCTACTTTACACATACAATTTCCTGAACAATGCCAAGCACTTGAGGACTGACAGTGACAAATTCTGGAGTTTGTGGCTGTAGCTCTGCAGGCTGTTACAGGAGTGCGGGTGTCAATAAGCAGGACTACTGTGTGAGGCCCAAAGGGCCCCCACTACAATTCTATTCTCCCTGGTGAAAGGCTTCCTTTCCACTGTACCATTTGATACCATACAGGTTTTATATTTAGGGAGTGAAAAAGTGCAAGTTCCAAAAAAATACTTATAAATATATATTGCATAATATATGCATGTGTATACATGGGATAGGACCTAGATTTGTGATTCCATTAGTATAGGAAACTCTGAGATAAGGAAACTCCCTCTATAAATGCAGGGAAGCACTTTTTCTGGAATTTTTAGGGTCTTGGAGCATTATTACCTAAAACTTTAGGAGGTTTTGTGATTTGCCCAGTCATACAAGAAGTATGTATCAGAGGGGAGACCAGAACACAGGTCTTCTTTGGTTCAAGGCCAGCTCTCAATCTACTATGTTGCCCTGCTAGCCCCACGCCTTCTTCTACATGCACACACATGCACATGTGTGTACACACAGGACATATGCATGCTCTATGAGAAATAGATGGCTTCCCTTTTAATTCACTTGAATTCTTACCAGTTCCTTCCTAACCCACTCCCAAACCACCCTAACCCCTTCCAAATCCACACACAGATACCCAAACAGCATGAAATCTAATCCCAGGCTAAATTTTTAAGTGCAGCTCGGTTTCCTGACTTCTAAACACCTATGTTTCTGTGGAGGTGGTTCAATTAACTTTGGGCCTCAGGATGTATTTGCAAATGGGAGCATGAGAAGAGACGGTAATTCAGTCTGGCTCCATAATCTCCATTCAGTACATGACACTTGGGGCTTTGGTGACCTATTAAGAGCATAGCCTTTGTTCCCTGCCTCGATCTGAGGAGCTCTGTGGAAACTCCAGCCGCTCCCTCTCAAGAACTCTGGGTGACAGACAGACTATGGAAAACCAGGCGACTTGAGTGCACGATGTTTCTGATAATTAAACATAAAACTGGAGTCCAGTCCAATAAGTAATCCTTGTACACTTAATGAAGGCAGTACCAACAGACATTAACCTATATGCCCACCCCAAAATCCTGGCACATTTTTTTTCAACTTTCCTCCATCTCTTGCTGATGTGAAATGGCAAACATCTTAATTAAAGATATTCTTAATGGAATAGCCAACTCATCCTGAAAATCAAATCAGAAATTAATATGAAAGAGAAGCAAATCTGAAAATGGGAACTCAATTTAATCACTTGCTTTGGCCCCCAAGCAAATGTTTGGAATTGCCTAAACCAAGTGAGAACTGCTACAGTTCTGAAACTACCAAGGATTGAAAAAAGGAATAGCTTTTATAGCTGTCCTACTATAACCACCCCTATTGAAGTCCTCATTTCTTCTTCCCCAGGGTATTACAATAGTCTACTAACTGGCCTTTCTGCCTTTTGTTCATCTGTGCTTCCATCCTTCCTACCAATGCCCTAATAATCTCACTAACATGTTGCTCTGATCAGGTCACCTCAACTCAATAACCTTCAGTGATTTTCAGTTATGTAAGAGACAGAGCAGAAGCTTCTGATCCTGGCACTTAAGGCCTTCCACAGTTTGGCTCCAATATACTTTTCTGGTATTCCCCCATATAAATTCCTCTCCATGCATGCAATATACAGCCAAACTGGACCAGTAGCTATGAGCCATTCCCATTCTGTTCTGCCTCCACACCTGTGTTCTCACCATCCCACATCCCTAGTACAGACATCTCTATCTTTTGGAAATTTCAATTTTCCTTCAAGGTGAAAATAAGTTCCAAAAATAATTGAGATCTTCCATGAAAACTTTCCTGACTCACTTCGCTACAAGACCTGACAGTGATCTCTTCTCTTCAAATTTCTTCTGGCAGCCTTTGTCTAACTGCTCTTCTATCTTCCCAGCACTTAGAACAGTGCCTGGCATATAGTAGGTGTTTAATAAATGTTTATTGTGTTGATCGCTTGATTTTTCACTCATATCATGTTCCCTCCTATCCTGGTTGTTTGTGGCTTTGTCTCTCCCCCCTTTGCAGGTCATGGTCCTTGAAAACAGAGCCTGGGTCCAATCCGTCTCAGTGTCCCCAACAGGAGAACATTAGCCACTTTATAAATGAATGAATAAGATGATTCTCTTAGCTCACTAGGTTGAGGCTAAAAGTATCAGTGAGTATTATTGCATCTAAACCTTAACCTTAGGCCAGGGGCAGACAAACTATGCCAGAGAGGCCACCTGCCATGGTTGGCAGCACTCCGCAACTCTCACATTCAATTCAATTCAACAAACATTTATTAAATGCCGAATAATTCTTCTGTTTAGCATTTAAAGCTCTTCATAACCTGGTCCATTCCAACCTTTTCTGTCTTCTGTTACAATTTGCTACCCTCTGCTCCCTCTAAGGTCCAGCTGCAATTGGAGCAGTGCTACATTGGACTGTGTCCCATGCCTGCAATGCTCTCCCTTCTCATTTCCTCCTCTTGTTCTCATTGACTTCTTTCAATACTCAGCCCATCTTACCTTCTATAGGTGGCTTTTCCTGGATCCCACTCCACATATCCCCCCCATCACCAGTCCCCACTGCCTTTTCCTCTCAGATTGCCTTCTATCTACCCTTGTATGTGGGGAGCTAGGTAGCCCAGCAGATCAAGCAGTAGGCCTAGAGTAAGGAAGACCTGGGTTCAAATCCAGCCTCAGATACTAACTAGCGGTGTGACCCTGAAGTCACTTAACCCCATTTGCCTCAGTTTCCTCATCCACAAAATGAGCTGGAGAAGGAAATAGCAAACTATTACAGGATCTTTGCCAAGAAAACCCCAAATGGGGTCCCAAAGAGTTGGACATAACTAAACAACAACACTCTTATATGTACTTTGTTATTTACATTTCGTCTCTCTCGTGTAAGCTCCTTCGGAAAAGGTACTGTATTTTTCTTTATTTATATGCCAAGTGCTTATCACAGTGCCTGGTATATAGTAAATGCTTAAAAAATGCTCACTGATGGATTAACATGCACAAGGAAGGCTTTGGACATGGTAGGGGTAGGAGGAAGAAGGAAAAAATTCCTGGTCTTCATGGAGCAATGATTGTGATGGTAAGGGTGGGGAGGACTACTCAGAGGGGAAGTAGGGCATTCCAAGCGAAGGGAAGAGCATAAGCAAAAGTCCCAAAGGAAATGGAAATTGACAAGGCATGTTCAGGAGATAGCAGAGTAGTCCATATTGGCTGAAATGTGAGCTAAGTCCAAACGTGATGAGGTGAAGGGCACAAAGAGGTATGGGAAAGCTAGGTGACACAGTGGACAGAGTGTCTCTGGGCCTATCATCAGGAAGACTCCTCTTACTGAATTCAAATCTGCCTTCAAACACTTAATAATTATGTGACCCTGGGCAGAGGGTGGAAAGATAGGTAACATGCCACCCTGACTAGGTAGCTGATCATGGGGTTTGCCTTCAGTACAGCCATGCCTACTCTTATTTCCCAGAACTACCAGGCTCTTCTCCCTCCCTCCACTGAGCAAGCTCCCAGCAGCTACTCAGGTCTATTAGAGAAAACTCCCCCTCCATTCCCACTGGAATTTCTACTTTTGCCTCAACATCCCCTCCTTGGTGGCTATCACACGTGTTATTCAGATGCTTTCAGGCAGCAACCAGTTCTCCCTTCCTTTTCTTCTGTGTGGGACAGAGTAAGTTGCACAAAATAGACATAGACAGGTTGTTGCCTGGATCTCAGATCTCACCTTATTATCTTTCTTCTCAGCCTCTCCCCCTTCATAATTTCTCTATTTCTTTTGAAGGCACCCCCATCCTTTGAATCACCCAGGTTCACACCATCTGTGTAATCTTTGACTCATCCCTCTTACCCTACTTCCCAGTCAGTTGCTAAATCTCAGCATTTCTCCCTCCAAAACCTCTCTCCCATCTGTCTTCTTTTCTCTATTCACAAAGGTGGTGACCTTTAATACTAACCCTAGTCACCTCTCACTTGGACCATTGTAATCACCTGCTAGTTGGAATCCCTGCCTCAGGACTCCTTCTTCTCCATTCCATTCTCCACATAGTTGCCACAATGCTTTTTTTAGAACACAGGTTTATCTATATCCATCCTCTACTCAAGAAAATGTAGAGGTTCCCAATTGACTAGGATAAAATATTGGTTTATCTCTATTCCATCATTCTTAATTTATATTTTATATTTAGTTTTATGCTTTGTATAGTATTATAGTTATCCCTTCCACATCACTGGGGTAAGGTGCACAGTGCCCCCAGGATCAGGAAAATCCACATAAAATTTTTTGGCCTTTCCTTCATACCAGAGAAGAATTCTGAATTACTATGGTATTAAGAGATAAAATATATTGATGTTATACAATACTATACATATGTTTCAGGTATTTCTGAGTTTCTAAACTTTTTCTCTGTCATCTGCTGGCCTTCGCGTGTCCTCTGTGGCTTCCACATAACTCACAAAAAATCCCATTTAATGTCTTATGCTGACCCATGATATATCAAAACCACAATGGGGAAAGTAGCGATGAGAAAAGGATAACTGTACGTGTATATATTTTATCATGAATGAAATTACTTCCTTAATGGCAACCCTTTGAAGCAGGATATATATGCACCTATCACCTTCCCCATTTTATAAAAGATGCACCTTAGGATTGGAGAGAGAAGGGGATTAGTTAACTATCAGAGCCAGAATTAGAACCCAGGTCTCCTGACTCCAGGTCCGTTCCACCATCTACTTTGACCATGCTATATCTCTAGGAGGTGTGGTATGCTCTCCATTTAGTTATCTTCTTATCAGGGGTAATCTACTGTAAATTCCTACCTTTGGGGAACATAATTGAGGGGTAGCATAAAGTGAGGTCAGAAAGGTAAGATGACTAGTGATGTATGGAATTGAATGTTGTATCTGATAGAAGACGCAATAAAAAACCACCCAAAGTTTTTAAGGGGGAAAGGTTGGTCAGTGGAGAGACACTTTGGACTATATAATTCAAGAGATCTGGAGGCTTCTATCCTTACTCTGCCTCTAACTTGGGCAAGTCCCTTTATCTTTCTGGACCTTGTTTTCCTTTAGGAAGTAAGTAAAATAAAGAGTAAAATACTAAGGTAGGAAATTGTTAGTGCTAATGTCCTTTTTTCCCTTAAACTTGGGACAGAGCCTTAATCTAATTTCAACCAAAAGAGATCATGAGATAATAAATTTAGATTTTTTAGGGACCTACAAGCTCATCTAAATTAATCCCTCCTTTTACAGAGAAGGAAACAGATGCCCACAAAAGTGATTGATTTGCCCACAATTAGACACATAGTAAGAAGTAAATGTAGAATTTGAACCCAAATCTAGCACTCTTTCCTCCTCTCTGATCTGTCTCCTGACTTCCTAGCTAACTGTTTTGCATATAATTCAACTGGTCCAATATATCTCTAGGTTATAGTCTCCATATGAAGCAGTTCAAGTGCTCTTTTGTTGATGACATTGGCAGAACTCTTGCATGCAATTTTTGTACTTACAGTACAAAATTTAATAAATAATCTAAACAAAAAATAATCTAAATAATAATATAATCTAAACAAAAGTTTTAGGCAAATACTCGAGCTTGATACTGAGCAATGCCAGCCACCATGAATGATCTACTTCTAATCACAATGCAGCGTATCATTTGAAATAAAAAGGAAAGGAATGCTTAATTCCCCAAGAAGAGTGTCCTATGATGTCAACTACATTTTATTGTCTTGTTTTTCTACCTAAATAACTTTCCATTCCAACATAAAATAAAGCTAATTTAGATAGCAACCTAGGTACTAGAATAGAGAAGTTGATTGCTTCAAAGAAGCCCATCATGTCTTAGGTGAGGCAGACCATTGTGTTACTCAGTGCTCATTTTACCCCCTTTTAAAGCCTGCACCTTCTCTCCCCTGATGCCTCGTGGTAGTACAAAGGGCACCTTACTTTCTCAAAAGCCATACAAACTGAGAAAAAGCTATAAGAGAAATAACTAAACAGAAAGTTTTTGAGTTTATGTGTAGTCAGGGGTATGCTGGGGCCAGCTAGTACAGACCTACAGAGCCAATTGTTGTGTGAGCATTTACACCTTGGAAACTGGCAGGTCAGGGCTCAACTAATTGTTTTATTGATTGTCTCGATTTAAGAAAGTGACAGAGAAAATATTAATAATGCAGATTAAGCTTGAAGTGTGTCCTTAATGTACTTTAATATTTAATATTTGGGGAAGAGCTGATTCCTAAACTTTTAACAGTCTTCCACTAGACACAGTGATACACAACAGAACTGTTATCCAAGGACCAGACTAACCAAGTCTTCACTAGAAAGAATGTTAGTCAACTGAGGACTATGGGATTTTTTGTTTCTTTTTTTGGTTTCGGCCATAGCAGCTGCTGAAACCATCTACTAAGGCATGGAATGGTTATGATACACATTCATGGTAGGTGGAGCCACATAAATTAAGGATTTAAGGAAATAAATCCTCCTGCTATCTCCTTGTCTAGTTCAAAATGATCATCTCATATCTCATCACTAAAATCTCTCTCTTCTAACCTTGGTGAGAGCACAAAAAGATACATTCCATAGAATATGCATCTGTTTCAAAAGCTGACTCAGATGTCCCTTTGCTGACAAAGAGAGTACACATAAATAAGATGTCAAATCCAAATTTTAATCCTTTGGTTAATGCGGATTGTGGTGTTGGAATTGTGCTAATGTCCACCTATCAAATTCTAGTTTTAACCTTTCTATTTTTTTTTTGCAAAATTATGTTATTGTAAAGTTTTTTTTCTGATCCTATCTCTAATGTAGCTACCTCCCATTTAGAAGGCTACAGAAGTGTTTTCCAGAGACTCTATAAATCCTCACAGCTCCCTGAGTCTTCTGAATTGCTGCAGATACTTTATCCAAATTCAGTCTCTTCTATGCACCCCTCCCATGACCAGTTTGACTGATAAATGATTTGTTCCTGGATTATTGATTGAATTTCTATCCTTGGATTCTGTTGCTAACTGGTTGCTAATTACTTTGCTACATAACACATGGGCACACACCAAATTTGAGGTGTGGGAGGCTCCTCTGAACATGACTAGTGCCCACCATATGCAGTTTCCTCTGGGAACTTCAGAATATAGCTTGTGTGCAGGGCTTCCAAGATATGGCTAAAAGAATTCCACATAAGACAACCTTTAATTCACTCCACAAGAAGTATAAAAACAACAACAACAAAAAAGTACACAAACAGCATATAGAATAACCCATAATCAAATTTCAATTAAAAATTTTAAACCAAACTTTGACAATCCTTTGTGTCTCATCTTCATCTCAGGGACCTACACGAGCCTTTATTCTTATAGCATAACTCTAAATGTTTGCATTTCTCATCAGGGGAACCAAGTCAGGGTTGCAAGACAAGCAAATCTTCTATCAACCAGTGAATTTCCTCTAGCCCAGTGACACACAGAGACTTCCACTCTTACCTCAGAGACAGAGTTTGAATGTCCCTTAGAACAGAGGACCTAAAACATCTTGGGGTCATGAACTTTTTTGGCAAAAGCTTATGGAACCCTTCTCAAAATAGTTATCTTAAACTCATATGATAAAACATGGAAGATTACAAAGAAAATTAATTATGAAATGCAATTTTTTTTCCTTCCAAGTTCATCAAGCCACTGAAATCTTAACTCCAGGTTAAGAACCTCTCCTCCAAGGAATACAAACTTGTTAAGGAGAAATCCTCTTTCCCATTGGACCTATACCATTCAAAGAAATAATAGGAGAGTGAACCATGTATATCTTTGCTCTTCCATTTTGAGGTTAAGACTCTTTCTACCCCTCTGGTTCTAGAGTCACATCTTTTGTCTTCCTCTCTACAAGAAGTATAACCTCTTTTTGCCTCAGTTTCCTCAAATGTAAAATTGGGATAATAACAGCATCTATCTCCCATGGCTGTTGTGAAGATCAAATAAGATAGCATTTGTAAAGTGCTTAGCACATAGTAAGTGCTATACAAATCCTTATTGCCTCCTCTCCTAATGTGCAGGAACTCTTCCTTTTCTTTCCAGAAGTTTGGGTTCCTCTCCAGAAACAGCATTTTTTCAAGAAATCTCCCACCTCTCTCTGGGATATAGGGTTTATGAAGTCTCCAGGAACTCATGTCCAGGATGGTATTCTATCGTCTTATGGGGCCATGTGATTGAGTTAAACCAGATGTATTGTGGGTCACATAGCATAGGGCACATTCAACTCTAATTTGGTTCTGCCACTTTCCTATACACACACACACACACACACACACACACACACACACATACACACGCACACACTGCTCTCACATTCTAACGGGGGAATATTTGCAAATGTATATACATTTATAATATACAGATAAATAATATTTACTTATAAATATTATTATATATTATATTATAAATATTATTATATGTAAACATTATTTATAATAAAAATATAAAATAAAAATATATACATATATAAATGTATATACAAACTATATGCAGAATAAATTGGAAATAATATCAACAGAGGGAAGGCACTAAGGGGACTAGCAAAACTTTCTTGTAGAAGGTGGGGTCCTAGATGGGTCTTAAAGCAAGTCAGGATGCAGAGATGAGGAGGGGGAGAATTCCAGACATGGGGAACAATCAATAATAATGCCCAGAGTCAGGAAATGGAGTATTCTATAAAAGGAACAGCAAGAAAAACATTTGGGTCATAGAGTACATGGGGTAAGTAAGGTATAAAAAGACTGGAAAGGGAAGGGGCTTCAGGGAGGATATAAAAAACTTTGAATTTGTTATTGCTGAACCATTTCAGTTGTGTACAATTCTTCATGATCCCATTTTGGGGTTTTCTAGGCAAAGACACTGGACTAGTTTGCCATTTCTTTCCCCAGCTCATTTTACAGATGAGGAAACTGAGGCAAATAGAGTTAAGTGACTTACCTAGGGTCACACAGCTAGTAAATGTTTGGGGCCAGATTTGAAATAAAAAAGATTAGCCTTCCTGACTCCAGGCCCAGCAGTCCATTCACTGTGCCACCTAGCTGCCATTTTGAAGGATTTAATATTTGATCCTCAAGGTGAGAGTGAGCCACTGTAGTTTGTAAAATGAGGAAGGGAGTGGGGTAATATGGTCAGACTTTAATTTTGAGAAGATTAATTTGATAGTTTAAGTAGAAGATGGACTGGAGTATGGGAAGACTTGAGACAAGAAGTTCAACCAAAGGGCTACTGAAATAGTCCAAGTGATGAGGGCAAACAACGAGGTGGTAGCAGTATCAGAGAATACAAAGGGGCATAAAGAAGAGATTTTTTAAGATGGTAAAGGGGCGGCCAGGTAGCACAGCGAGTAAGAGCAATGGCCCCAGTGTCAGGATGACCTGGGGATCGAATCTGGGCTCAGACACTTACCACCCACCCAGAAACACCTGGCCATGTAACCTTGAGCAAGTTACTTAACCTCAATTGCTTAGGGGTGGCCAGGTGGGGATGACCTGGAGATCAAATCTGGGCTCAGACACTGAGCACCACACCCAGAAATAACTGGCCGTGTAACCTTGAGCAAGTTACTTAATCCCGATTGCTTTAAAAAAAAAAAAAGATAAAATTGGCAGAACTTAAATAAATAAATATAAGTCATGTATGTACAATCAGGTAAAACATACTTCTATATCAGTCACATTGTGAAAGAAGAAATAGACCAAAAGGGAAAAAAAAACCCACAATAAAAATAAAATGAAAAATAGAATGCTTTAAGCTTCATTCATGTTCCATCAGTTCTTTCTCTGGAGGTGGATAGCATTTTTCATCATGATTCCTTCAGGTCTTAGATCATTGTAGTGCTGAGAATAGCTAAGTCATTCACAGTTGATCATCTTATATTATTGCTGTCAGTGTGAACAATGTTCCCTTGGTTCTGCTTGTTTTACTTTGCATCTGGTCATCTAAATCTATTCAGGCTTTTCTGAAATCCACCTGCTTGTCATTTCTTACAGCACAATAGTATTCCATTACAATCATACACTACAATTCATTCAGTCATCCCCAAATTGAGGAGCAGCCTCTCAATTTCCAATTCTTTGCCACCAGAAAAAGAGTTGCTATAATTTTTTTTCACAAAAATAAGTTCTTTTCCTTCTTTGTGTCTCTTTGGGATCTAGACCTAGTAGTGGTATTGCTAGATCAAAGGGTACGTACAGTTTGATTGCCCTTTAGGCGTAGTCCAGATTGCTCTCCAGTTCACAAGTCCACCAACAGTGCATTAATGTCCCAATTTTCTCACATCCTCTCCAACATTTATCATTTTCCTTTGACAATGACAATGACTCATTCTCAATAAGGTAAGAATGGCCAATCATCCAAGCTCTGGAGATGATTTTAGTCCTCTTAATGATATATTAATGGGTATCTACCCATTAAGCAGATGTGATCCAAGTCTCACACAAAGGCTCACCTCTTCTGATTAACTTTCTACACATAATGAAAGAGCCCCTTTCCCCTGTCACTTCTATTTTTCACTGTTCATTGGTAATCCATCAAGTCCTCAATCCCTTGTAAAGCACCCCCCAAAGACCTCGGTTTTGTGTTTGGGACCAAGGCCAGGGGCAAGAAGAAGAGGCAAAGTGCAAAGGCATGTAGTTACATATAAGAGGTAGATAGCCTAAGTTTTCCCCTGGTTCCTATGAAATAGTAAAAGAACCAGGACACCAGTATGTTGAGTAGATTCTCTATGGAGGACCTATGGAAACGTGTGTCAGGAACTGCACAAGGTAGGCAGATGTGAAGGGATTACTATCTGTACCAGCAAGGGCTATGCTCATCCTATAGAAGTAATAAATCCATTAAAGTATTCTCAGATAGCCATGAATTCACTGTCCCTCAATCCAGAAATTCCAAATAAATGTAAATAACGCATTTCTATGCTAAATAACAAATTAATATATGGAAACATTATCCCATTGTGAATTATTTTTTAAAGGCACAGGAACAGTGAGGGAACTATCTCACCTACTCCCCTGCCAGACCCCCTACCTCAATGTAGTCAAAAGTGAACTTCATGACTTTCATTAGGTGCCACCTTAAACAGATTTTGCATGATGGGTTTTTTTGTCTCCCATTGACTAAAAGGGTCAGTTAGAACAACATCATTCTGTGGTTCCAAATCATCAAACCACAGAGCTCAAACTTGAGTTCACTAGATGGTCTTAGTTTAAATATTTAATACTGTGTTTAAAAAATTTACAAAGGTAAGAAAAGGATACAGGGGGAAAAACACCACAGATTGGGGATGAAAAAGGGGTTCTTTGCTAAGTCTTGTCACCTGGTCTCCTGTTGCTAAGGAAACCATTTCCCTGGTTTATCTTTTTGCCACATTTCCAGGTAACTGAGCATTATACTGTAGCAACCAAAATAAAGATTCTCTGTCCCCCAAGAAGATAAAAGTTAATCTAGTCCTATAAAATACAACCTCTGGTTGAACTTGACCTCATTCCTAAGACTGAAACAAGACTGATTTGCTAGAACAGTCTTTATAATAAAATAATAGAAAATTTTAGGTACTAGCAATCAACAATGAAATAACTTTAACCCCTGAATTAAGCTGTTTTAAATAAACTGATATATCAACAGTCTCATATTAAATATCTATTTCATTCTCAATTTTGTATCTTACTTTAAAATCTTTGATAGTTCTTGACTGAATCTTCTTTGTTTTTAATTTTATTTTTAATTTATGGAATTTATGGAATAAAACAAATTTCCATGACATAGAGCAATAAAACAAAAAGATGATTGCACTTGAAACTGCAAATCTACTATGCATAACTTGCTGTTCCTTTCAAATATACAACAAAATTATCATGTAAATTTCTTTTTTTCCTTCCCTTCCCCCCAACTCCCACTTGAGAGTTGACTACCATTAGAATGAGTCTTCTTGGCCACATTTTAAACTGAGCTTTTATGTTCAGGTTTTTCAGATCCTAGACATCATTCTCCCCTACAAACTTACTTTTTCCTTTATTTGACTATAATATGAATGTACTCATATTATTTAGGAGAAGGATAGTGGATAGAAATTTGACCTCAGAATCAGAGAGAACTGGGTTTAAAACTTATCTCTGGTACATATTGATTGTTTGACCTTATGTAAATCACTTGACCTCTGAATGTTCTAGGGAACTTTCTAAAACTATATATTTCAAAGAAAGTGCAAATCTTAAGCAGTAGAAGGAGTTTCATCCCTGGGTGTTCCCTATATCACTGAAATTATCAGTCTCTCCTCTTATGATTATAATAAATATAATCCATTAAGAAATTAAAGTATGAATTTTGGATCCTAATTATGAGCAATTAATAGATAATGGTGGAGTTGGGAACTGGTCCAAATATTTTGGAAAACAATTTCACAATATGGGATAAAAGTCACTAAATTGTTCATATGCTGACCTGGTGACCCAAATGCTGGGCATATATTTCAAAAGTATCAAAGACAGAAAGAAAAGTCCTATATATGACAAAATATTAATAGTACTTTTTCAAACAAGGAAAGGCTGAACAAACTGTGGTATATGAATGTAATGGAATATATTACAATGCTGTAAAAAAATTATGAAGACAGGGAAATAAAATGATACAGAGCAAAAAGTTAGAACAAGGAGAGTAAGACTTTGGTAACTTTACTTCAAGAAAGGCATATTTACGGCATACTTATCAAATTTGCCCACAACACAAAGCAGGGAGGGCATGAGACAAAGTCAGACTAAAAAATATCTTGATGGGCTAGAACACTGGGGATATACAAAATCTTAGGGAAGGGAAATAAACATTTATATGGTGCTTACTATGTGCTAGACACTGTACCTTATTTGATCCTGTGAGGTAAGTGTTATTTCCCCCATTTTACAATTGAGGAAACCAAGGCAAACAGAGGTGAAGTAAATTACTGGGCAAATTGCCCAGGATGACACAGCTAGGAATTGTCTGAGGCTAGATTTGAACTCAGGCCTTCCTGACTCCAGGCCCAGGACTCTCTTCCTTCACCACCAAGCTGCCAGGTGTCTTACATTTAGAATTTTAAAAAAATTCTCAAGTACAAGATAGGGGAGCAATATTTTTCAAAAAAGATTTGGGGTTTGAATGAATGAATTTTCAAGAAAGCATAAGTGCTTACTCTGTATGTCTGTGTCTAACACTGTGTTAGGCAGTAGGGATACAAAAAAAGCGCAACAGTCTCAACCCTCCCGAAGTTTCTATTCTAGTGGGGAGACAATATATTTAAGGGAGTGGTGACCTAAGAAGGAAGTTCTAGTCTTACAAAGGGAAAGTAAGTGGAGCTATGGGACAGTCAATTATCATGCACTTTCTAGTACCAATGGAAGTATTAATTTGATTATTATTCCCATGGCAAGAGTTAGAAAGCTTGGAGGTGGGGCGGTCAGGTGGCACAGCGAGTAAGAGCACCGGCCCCAGAGTTGGCATAACCTGGGATCAAATCCAGGCTCAGACACTTAGCACCACACCCAGACACACCTGGCCGTGTAACCTTGAGCAAGTTACTTAACCCCAATTGCTTAAAAAAAAAAAAAGAAAGAAAGAAAGGTATAGTAAGCAAGATGTCCAGATAGGTCTTGATGTTATGGTGGATGGTTGGATGGGTTGTGAAGCAGGTCTGGGATAGATAGGTTAGGTTAGGTGAGCTTACACTCACTCATCTACCAATCAGGGTAGAGTTCCACAGCGAAGTGGATAGACTCCCCGCCATGGAAAAGGGAAAGCATAGTCTTTGAAGATCCAGTCTGGGAATTGCTGTTCCAGGTGGGGAGAAATATGGACAGCACTAGCAAAATGCTCAAGGAGGCCCAGGTTGACCTAGGATTTCTAGAAAATGGCTAACTAGGATAGGGAGCATATTCTGGGACTAGTCAGATATAAAGTGTAATTAGGTGGAGAATTCAATGAATCCACAGTGGAATACAGTTAAGTCAGAAATTTAACGTGATCTCAGCCTACATCAGGAAAGAACTATCATTCAGCAATAAGAAAATGATAGTCTCACTGTACTCTACCCCAGTCAGACCACATCTGGAGTTTTGTGTTCAGTTCTGAATGGCACATTTTAGGAAGGTTATAGATCGATGAGAGAGTGTCAGAAAAGGACAGCCAGGATAGCAAAGATTCTAAGGCATATGCCACATGAGGAACAAATGAACTATTGATATTTAGCCTAGAGAAAAGATGACTTAATGGGGGCATAACTGTCTTCAAGTATTGGGATGGCTCCCACACAAAAGAAGAATTAAACTTATTTTGTTTGGACCAAGGTGGCAGAACTAGGAGTAATAGAGGAAGTTACTAAAAGACAAATTTAGGCTTGATATAAAGAAAAATTTTTTTTAACAATTTGGTAGATGTTGCTGCTTTTCAGTCGTTTTCAGTCATGTCTGACTCTTCATGACCTCATGTGGGATTTTCTTAGCAAAGATAATGGATTTGGTTTGCTATTTTTTTCTCCAGCTCATTTTACAGATGAAGAAGCTAAGGCAAACAGGGTTAAGTGACTTATCCAGGGTCACACAGCTATTAAGTGTCTGAGGCTGGATTTGAACTCACAAAGATGAGTATTCCTGACTCAAGGCCCAACACTTTACCCAGTGAGTCAGCTACTAACAATTAAATCTGACCAAAAGTGAAATGGATAGCTTTGGGTTTCCTGTCATTGGAAGTCTTTGAGCAAAGGCTGCATGACCACTTGTCACTAGAAGGTAAAGAGAATTCTTTTTAAGTTATAAATTGAATTTAGATGGCCTCTGAAGTTCCCTCTAACTCTGAAATTCAATAATTGAATAAGGTGTCCATTGACTAATCATTTAAATGAAAACCACCCTGAAGGACACCTAAACACAGATTAAATACAATGACTAATCTTGATGCTGGAAAATGAATGATGAAATATATTTTCTTCCTCTCTGTAGAAATGGGAATGTGACTATGGAATGCAACATACCATGTCAGATATGGCGGGTGTCATCGTGGTCCACTGGTTTTACTTAAGCCTTTATCCTGTAAGAGAAGTTTCAGGGTTGGGGTAGAAGGTAGGGCAAGGTAACACTAGAAATTTTTTTTTTTTATCCCGATCTATAATTACATTGGTGTGGCCAATTCCAAGTGTTGAAAACTCTTTCCATAGCAATAGATGTACAACTTATCAGTGATACAGCCTTAGAAATGGGCCTAGATCGGGGCAGCTAGGTGGCGCTGTGAGTAAAGTGCCGGCCCCAGAGTCAGGAGGACCAGAGTTCGGTTTGGGCCTCAGACACTTAAAACACACACACACACACACACACACACACACACACACACACACACACAAAACTAGCCGTGTAACCTTGGGCAAGTTACTTAACCCCAATTGCCCTCCAAAAAGAAAAAAAGAAAAAGAAATGGGCCTAGATCACTAAGAGATGAAATTATTTGTCCCCAGTCACACAGACAATATTTGTCAAAGGGAGGACTTAATCCTGGGTTTTCCTAACTCTAAAGTTGTACCTCTGTAAACTATATTATCTCTCTAGAAACAATGGTATCTTTTTTTAAAAAAAAATAATAAAGCACCAATAAGACTTTTTTTTCTTTAATCTTTGGCTTTAGAACTCACCTTGAGCTACATCTCTAAAATTCTCTGGCATTCAGGCATATTTCAACAGCCAATTGAATCCAAGGTCACCAGCAATTTAAAATACATGCCCTCTAGCTAATTTCCGTTACATTTTTGCTGGTCACCTCTCATACATCTAGTGTTTCACATAAAATAGGCAACAAGTTTACCTATAAACATTTACTGAGTGCCAGCCAGCACAGAGCACAATATGATGCACAGTAAATTCAGTACAATACTAATTATTCTAGTCTGAATAGCTTTCAATATTTTATCAAGCCTGGAACATTTCCTTCCTGAGACCTTGAATGATACTTGACATTACTTTTTAGATATTTTCTTTTCTTTTTAATTTTTTATTATCTTTTTGCTTTCACATCACGTATTTCTACATATTTACTCCCTCCCCTGTAACAAAGAAGTAAGAAAGAGAAAAAAAAGTAATTCAAGAAAACTGATGTATCATAAATTCTGAAGCCTATATACCATTACATATCCATAGTCCTAAACCTTAACAAAGAAGGAAGAAAGCATATTTTCTTTTTCCTCCATGGGAATCAAACTCAGTTATAATAAATCATGTAGTTTTCCATTGTTTGGCTGCTTTTTAAAAAAATTATTTTCATAATCGTTGTATATAGCATGGATTATCTACCATATTAACCTACAAGGCTGGTGAAGAGAGGAACTACAAACTGACTACTTTTGTATTTCCTCCAGAATTTAGCACATTGCTTTGTACACAGGAGGTACTCAGAAAAATTGGTTTAGGGGCAAGAAAAGGAATGAATGGACCTAAATGAAACCCGATTGCTACTATTCCAATTTTCTTTACTACTTCTAACCTCTGTAACTTGGTTGGTAAGGAATCTCTCCATCAACACAGATTTTTACCCTTTTATAACGTCCTGGATGATCTTCAAGGGTTGCTGTGATTGAAAAAAATATTCCCAATTAGGCTAGTCCTCAGACACCAGCTATACATTCCACGTCTAGGCCCCCACTTAAAACCTTTTCTGCTTGGCTGGATCAACCAGAACTTCTGTTCTGCTAACATCACCTTGAAGGGCCCATAATCACCTCCAAGTGGAGGCATTGGGAGCACTTTAAGTGAGCATTTAGTCAGATTCGAAATCTTTATAAATCTCTACAATAAAGAACTTTTTTCTTAAATTACTACACTACTTTAAACTGCTCTATCAGCAGTTTCACACCAAACCTCCATTTTCTTTGGAATTGTTGTGATTTGATTATCTCTACCATGAACCCTAGAAATCTTGTAGCTATACTTTTTTTATAATTAAAGCAAGATCTGAATAATATGTATATATACATATATTATACTTTTTGCCCATCAATTGTGTGAAATCTTCCCAGGCAGCACCCTAGTAATACTGACTTTTTTTAACTTTTATGCAAATTGCAAGTATAATAATCCATGATATAGTTTAGCATTAGTTGTTCTTCAATCTGAGGAAATGCTGATTTAAAACATAATTTAATACAAATTATTCAGTCAAGCATAATAAGGAAAAATCTTCCTCCCATAAAATTTTCAGAGACATTTGGACAAAGACGGTAATAGTTTAGTAAAATTTGCTGAGAATCTCTAGCTAGCATACTTTTTTTTTAAACAAAATAGTATTATGAAGTGTAAATGCATAGACACACAGACTGTCCATTAAAAAGAATCTATCTAATATGATCTTTAACAAACTTTTCTGGAGCTACAATTATTTCCTCAAAACCCACAGCATGAATTTTTTAAACAAATTTGATGCTATTAAAAAGTGATGGATTGACAGCCCTGGAGACTGAAATCTTCTGTGTAACCACAACCCCGGGTACCACACAGACAGAAGCAATGAAAATCTCCCATCTTTTCCTTCCATTGCTCTCCAAACTTGTAGAGCTACTTTTATAGGAGAGGAAAGGAAGGAAGTGGGCATGGAGGGGAAAAACACTCTAGTTATATCTATCTTTGGATCTCTAGCCTGCTGCATTTTCTAGGATGTAGCATTTATCCATACAAAATGGATATCACAATTTGCGTCTTATGGGTAACTGAATGACTGTTAAAACTAAATAATTTTTGTTGGCATGAGCCAGGCCAAGCACACGCATGCACACACACACACTCACAAAAGATAGACTCTATTGCCCCAATCTGTGACCATTCAAAAAGTTTACTATTTACCCAAACTTGGAGTGAACATAATACACATAATGCACATTCACATTTTTCATTTACTGAGACCCAGGAACTCATTGAATATCAGATCACTTAGGACAACTCCCTCCTGTTACAGAGGAGGAAGCAGAGGGCCAGAGAAGGGAAAGGGCTTATCCAAGAGCACTTAGATATTCTTCCAAATAGCTAGTCCCATGCTACTTCCTCTCCATCAGATGATATGGCGTTTGATATGATCATATTCAATCTTTCACTTACAGCCATACCAATGCTCTCCCACTTTTGATAACTCACAGACACTAGGGGCCTATTTCCTAATCATTCCTACTACACCAATCATTAACATTAAGAAAACATCCTGAGCCTCTATGAAAATATCCAATTACACCTGAGGGTAATTAGCAACTATAAGCAGCTGTCAATCCTCTTCGACAACTACTACCCCTTTGCCTCTAACAAAGACAGGCAGAGTGTTGGTGGACTGGCAAAAAACATACCTGATAGTCAGCAGAATCAACCAATCCAAAAGCATGTATTAAATGCCTACTGTGTAGCAGCTACTGTGCAAGGCACTAGGTATACAGACATAAAGAAAACATGTACCAATTCCTGCTAGTCCCAACCATACCACGTAATTACTTCTAGAAACCACTTCTTTCTGGACCCCAGTTTTCTGCCCTATAAAAAGTGAAGGGGTTGAACTAGATTATTATCTTTAAGGTCCCATAAAGTTCTAAATCCTCTGACCTCTAAGATCTTCTGAAATTCTGACAGTCTGATTCTAATGCCCTTTTAGCCCATGATGTTATAGCTTCAGACTCCCTAACAGAATCTCTTTTTAAAAATTCCAGCTTTTTAACGAAGTCGAAGTCCTTTGAATCAAATCACAGTCATTAACATCTAAAAGTGGAAATTACAACATTAGTCAATCGTGGTGGCAAGTTCCATCACCTTTATTTTAATGTATTCATAGTTATTTAACCACCTACTTTCTCTTTGCCCTTAAATTCTGTCCCTGTTTCTTTCCTTATATTCCTTTACTCTCATTTTATATTGTAGCATGTCATTTTATGTGACAAATTACACATTACACTCATATGGATGCATATATAATGTGTACATATATAAACATAAATGTATACCTGTATACATAAATAATATTAAGCAAAAAATTAGCAACTCTAAATAGTTCAAACTGAAATTCTTGATATTTCATATTTATGAGACTGCGGGACCTTAGAGGTCCTCTAATCTGAAGCTTGCTTGGTGGTCTGCACACATCATCAAGAGCACCTTCCCATGTTACAGATCGTTGAATTGTACTAGAAGTTCACAGAGAGAGGAGCTAAAGAGACTCTTATGCAAACCGCATTATTTAATTCACATCATCTGATTTATATCCTCCAGATACTGGATTTTTATTTGCTATGTATGTCTATAAAAATATCCATTCCTCCTCCACTTTCTTAAAATGAAAAACTGGTAATTTAGTGCACAATCTAAAAAAAAACCCTGGTTATTAAATTTTCCTTTTCGTTTAGTTTTGAAGTTTTTATGTCTGTGCAAAGTATTTATATATAGTATATATTAAATAAAGTATACTTCCTAGTTCTTACTATAGTTAAGCTCTGTGACCATGGGCAAGTCACTTAATTTCTCAAAACCTCAATTTTCTCTTCTGTACAACGAGGATAGCAATACTTGTGCTCACACAGTAATACTGAGGGAAATACCACAGAAATTAGAAGTAATTCTTTTTAAAGGAGGAGATAGTTTCAGCTTTTCTGATATTGCTTGAACCTAGTTCCTCCAAAATGAAGGAATTGCTTAGAGCTTACATTTTGTCCACAGAATTAATCTATGGAAATAGTCATTTGATCTGAACATAGGAAAGTCTGTAAATGGCATCAGGCAAAGGCAGTGGGATAAAGCCCAGTGGCAAGAGAGAAATGTGAGGGAATTACTTAGGGGTGCTTATCCAATTCTTTATTGACATCCAACAGTGAGAATAAACTAAAACAATCTCATGAGACGTTAGCCAGACAAAGAAAACACATACGCACTTAACAAAATGCTCTAAGAAAAAAGCATGGAAAACAAGCCATGCCTTTGCACAGACTTCAAACCTGACAGCTGACATTCAGACAGAAAAGGTATAATCATTTGTGTTAATCACATGAATACATTCCTTTCCTGGGGGCTCCTTGACCAAGCCTGGCATGCATTTCTGGGACCTGTTAGCAAAAATGGTAAAGATCTATGTTTGAGAGGTGGAAGCAGTCCCTTGTAGTCCAAGTCTTTAGCTTTAATTCCCATCATTTGTTATACAAAAAAGTCAATAACTGAAATGAATGTTCGTTTTTCATAGATATGGGTACATTATGTAAAATTCGACGATTGAGTCCTTTCCAATGCTTATGTTTTACATCTAAAGGGCCCTCCTGGTGTTAATGTTTTATGTTCTAAGATCCCTTCCAGAGGTAGCATCTTCTGTTCTGAGGCCCCCTCTTATTCCATTCAATGGGCATTAATTAAGCACCTACTACCTGCCAGGCACTGGGACTAGAATTAGGGATACAAGTTCAGAGGCAAAAAGGTGTCTGTCCTCAAAGACCTTCCATGGCATATGCACAGATAACTAAATATGAGATAGATACAAAGTAAAAGCAAAATAATGGAGATGATGCTAATTATAAGGGACAAGGAAAGTCTCCTCTCAAAGGCAGCAATTGAGCTGAGTGTTGTAGGGTACCAAGGATTCTACTCCTGGTGAAAATGAAGAGAGGTAGCATTCCAGTTATAGGGGGTGGGCAGGGAAGCTTGTGTAAAGACAGAGAGGTGGGAGAGAGAATTCTTTTCATAAAAGAACATAGTTCCCAGGGCAGTTAGGTTGGACAGTGGATAAAGAACTGGCCCTGGAGTTAGGAGGACCTAAGTTCAAATCCGTCCTCAGACACTTGACACTAGCTGTGTGACCCTGGGCAAGTCACTTAAACCCAATTTCCTTGCAAACAAAAACATAGATCCCTCATAAAATTATTGATATTGATATGTATCATTTTCTATCTCTGTTAGCCTGATAACCTCTCAATCCTCTGAGCAACTAAGAATATAAGTAGTGGAGAAGTCCCTTCCCTGTACCAATGAAACCACAGGTCCTATCTGTATCATCTCGTTGTCTATATGCCAAGCCCCTTTGTTGGATTCCATTGCAACTAGATGGTAGAGTGTCATTTCATTCTTTTTCTCAGAAGGATCTCAACCAGGTGAAATGACAGTAGATTATGTGCAAAACATTAGAACAATGGTCAATCATCCAAAAAGTATGAAAGCAGAGTGAGGCATTCAGAAATATGGATATACCTTTATACCCACAAGAGCAAGAGACAAAACAAACAAGAAGAGTGCAGATTCCCTACATGAAAAAAATTACAATCCACCCATCTGCTAGGAAGATGATAGGGACTAAATTTCCCGACAGGTGTGATCCTTCAGCCACGCACTTCCACAAAGACAAAAGCGTGGCGATAAGTGCTTCTGAGTGTGAGCTTCAGTGCAGCACTGTGCAATCATGTAATTGGGTCAGGAAAAAAGGACAGTGCCCTGAAACAGAAATGATTCTGCAATAGGACAATGCTCGACCCCAGGTTGCCAAAGCAACCCTGGAGTACATCCAGAAACTGAAATTTGAGACCCTTCCACATTTACCACACAATCCTGATCTCAAACCAATTTCCTTAGTTGGGTCTCTTTAAGAGACACTGAAAGCAAGGCAAGTTAAGGAATGATAGGGATATTCGAAATGCAAACTCAATGTTTTTTTTTTTTTTCAAAACTTGATTTTTCTGATGGATTCAACAATCTGCCAATAGTATTTGTATGTGTTTCTGAAACAGCTTTGATTCTATGCTTTAATTCACTCCATTTAGTGACTTCCCTTCATAAAGTGACCCTGGAGAGTTCACGTGATGTTTAAGAAGGTGCCCTGGCCAGCTGTTGGAAGTTAAATATGTAGCATGTTGGCTTGCAAAACAGCGATAAGAAGGGATCCAAAAAAGCGTTTGTGTTTGCATAACTTACAACTTGAGTTTTCTACCTTGAATATTTATCTTTGTATCTTTCATGCCCAAAGATTTTCCTTCTTATCCTTTATCAGATTAACCCAATGGTTCTTTTTTTTTTTTCAAAAATATAAAGAAACATTTCAATGTCAATGTCTACCTATAACAAGATGAAAGTCAGTGGAGACAAGCGTTTGTTCCTAACTGTGAGGAGGATTTTGTCAAAGAAAAGCCTTTATGCAATTTCCATTGTATTAGTGGAGCAAATATTTGGGCAGCTACCCCCACTTCGAATCCTTAATATAGCAAGTTCCAAGTTACCCACCTTTCCAGGATGATGTTTGCCTCGTTCCCTTGGCTGTAGATTACTGCATGTTCCTAAGGTTAATGAGACACTCTTGCATCCGTAACTCTAAGCTCTTTTTGTCAGAGCTGTTAATTTAACAGAACTGTAGCGAACCTATAAATTAAATTTCCTTAATTGTCACCAGAAGGTATTGCTATCTTTAAATGCAGATGTAAACAAAAAAGGAACTTTGTTTTAAAATGAGCATGAGTTAAACAAAAGCACAGTGAGGATTTTCTTTTAGCTTTAACGGGGGAAATGCTGAATATGCAGTGATATTTTTTTACATTAATAATAATAGGAAACGGTAGATAGTGGCATCTCAGCACAATTCTAATTTAATGAGAAACAATAAAATAGTTTTCCAAAGGGGCCTATTTAGGTCCAAGAAAGGGGGATATTAAAGTTTCAAGATTTATTTTACTTTCGTTAAGGTATGCTGATGCACATTTTCTAAGGCTATATTCTACACACTGATTAGATCTTTCTCTTTATAATTTCCTTACTTGTAAGAGAATTAGATTGGTACTCTCCAGACCAAATAACTTTTAGGAAAAGTATTTAACTGAATCAATTTATTTCAGCTCAAGTAATACTGATCTAAATTATACATCATTTTCCCCTCCCTACGAGGCTGATTTTTTTTTACATTTGTACCTACCATTGCCTACAAACCCCAAGGAATTTAAATATCTGGTACCCATCTCTATAGGAAGGTATTGGGAAACATATTAAAACTTCTTGGTAAATACTCTTGATTTGGAATCTGAAAATCGTATCTTTTGATTTACTTCCTTAATGTTTATATTATATACCCATAAAAGCAGAATGGTGTAATAGGTAGAATGCCAGACATCGAGGCAGAAAAACCAGGACTCAAGTCACTTACCTCTATATGCCTCAGGCAGCTCCCTAGGACTTGTATATTAAGTCATACTTTAGTTGTTATCTGCCTCATTGGATGGAGTTTTTATACCAGGAGTTCCTGACCCTGAGGAAATCACTGAACATTCCTATATTTGTATATTAAAAACCTACTCCATGCAAGGCATAATATTGAGCAATAAAGGTGACACAAAGATATATAAGATATTGTGCCTAAACTAAAGAAGTTGATAGTCTCTTTGGGGTGACAAGAGATTCACACATGAAAAGATAATTCACAATAGGAGATTTAATGTGAAAGGTGTCAAATGAGAGGTCCAGACAACAAATGTTACAGGAATGGTAACATGTCAATAAAATACAAATATAGGATGAGTTTCTAAAAATCTCTACATTTTCAGACAAGTAGTCTCATGATTTAAATATACAAATGAATAAACTCTTATAGAACTCTTCATTTTACATGGATGGATGGATGGATGGATGGATGGATGGATGGATGGATGGATGGGTGGGTGGGTGGATGGAATGAATGAGGTTATTTTGTTGGGTGAATGTGTCCAGCTTAGGGGAAATCAGGAAATTTGCTACCAGCTAAGACCCAGTTGTGGCTTACACTCTGGCCTTCTCTCACTAATAATTTCTAAGGAGAAACTATAATCCTAATGTCTGCTTACCATTCACCAAGACTCAAAAACTCCTGCCATTTTCAACCCCCTAACTCAGGAAAGGACTTCCCTACTCACGGCTAATTGGTTGAGCTCCTATGTAAAACTTTAGGGCTAGAAGTACCATCTTGGTTTTGTCATTATGAACCTTCAACAATTTCCTCCTCTCTGAAATGAAGATAGTACAGTATAAAGCTAGAAGAAGGAAGGATCTAAAAGCTAGGAGAAGAGGATGCTTTGTGGTTTTTAAGTCATGAAAGTCCTGTGGATATTTACCATATTCTCTTTTTCTCATTCTTACTTTTGTTTAATAAAACTCATGAACAATATTAGAAACCAACAATTTCTCTATTTTCCTTCTCACTAGGCCCAGGACAGTAAAGAATTGCATATCTTCCCCCCAAAATTATGATGGCAAAAAATAATAATATAGTTTCTTTCCTAGTCCAT
This sequence comes from Petaurus breviceps papuanus, assembly GCF_028583685.1. Lineage (NCBI taxonomy): Eukaryota > Metazoa > Chordata > Mammalia > Diprotodontia > Petauridae > Petaurus > Petaurus breviceps. The sequence continues at coordinate 6,822,838 of NW_027187360.1, read as the reverse complement.
TAACTGTCTATATTTTAGGTGTCTGTCTCTATTCAAGATTACCTGAGTCTTTTAATGGAGGCTCATCATGTTAGAGACTTCTTCAACTTCTGATTCTCTGTAGATTCAGCTACTAGCACCATCTGAAATGACAGTGTCATTGCATTACCAGCCACCAATTAAGAGCTGAAATGAAGATTTAAAACATGATTTACTAGTTTCCCTTTTCTGTAATGTATGTTTGGAAATTATTAGGAGTCCTCTCTTGTCTCTTTTCATTCTAAAGATCTATGTAGAAAAATGTCTTCCTTCTGAAGGGCACTTACTGTATAATCCCTTTGTTAGGATAACAGGACCATCTGGTCCCATCCATCTCTCTGCAATTTGATCCTGGGTTAATTGCATCCTGTCACCAGTCATGATTGACACTGTATGTTTTCTTTCTTCCCTAAGAGCAGTTCATTACTGCGACAGCATTTTGAAGGCTGGAATTCTTGAAGACCTGCTCACAGCTGCTTGGGTGGAACCAAGTACTTTCCTGAAGTTTTCCTGGCAGCTTCCAAGATAAGAACATTATCAAAAATAAGACAGGTGGGAGAAAGGTTGATCATAGGAGAAAATATTAACTCCACCATCCCAAGGGTTGTCTACATAGGCAAGCAGCCTCAGTGGGGAGTTAGGCAATTACCCATTGAGTAATCAATTATCTAGCCAAACTGGATAATTCAGATCTAAAAGACCATTTAATATGAATTTGTGCCTGAATTTTCTGGATGATTGCCTTGACTATACAGTTCATTTTCAGGAGTCTGCTTTGAGTCACATGCTCTGCATAAGTCAGAAGTACAGAGGATCATGAGTTGAGAGCTCTATGTCCTTAGCAACCAGCTAGGCCAATTCTCCATTTAACACTTGGACAAAACTGGTCCTGAAAAGTTAAATGACTTATCTAATTTCTTAAATAGCTAGGATTATAGGATCAAGGCTTACAACTAGAAGGGACCTTAGCAATCATATAATTCCACCCCCTCAATTTAATTCAATAAGCATGTATTAACCATCTGCTATGTGCAGGAGCTACAAAGACAAAAATGAAAGGCTCTGTCTTCAATGAGTTAAATTCTACTAGGTGGAAACAACATGCCTGTAGATAAACATACACAAAATATATATACAGAGTAAATACAAAAAAATGGGGGGGTCGAGTGGAAGAGAACATCAACATTGCAAGGAGGAGGGATCAAGAGAGGCCTCCTGTAGGAAGTGCCACTTAAGCTGTGTTTTTAAGAAAGCCAGGGCTCTACAAGGCAAAGGTGGAGAGGAAGAAAGAGTATTCTATGCATGGAAATAGTCTGTACAAAGACACGGAGGTGGTAGAGGAAGCCTTCAGCTCAGGATAAACCACTCCCAATGGCTCCTTCCAAACCTTGATCCCAGAAACAAACAGGGGTCTACCAAAGGAAAGGAAGGATACCGGTTTGGTTCAGTTGGGTGACTTGGGTAAGATTTCATATTCTCCTACTCCAATGACTCTCATTTTTCAGATGAAGAGTTGAGATCCAGAGAGGCTGTGACTTACCCAAGATCGCATAAGTAATAAGCAGCAGAGTTAGCACCCACACCTAGGCCTTCTAATTCCAAGTATAATTCTCTTTCCACAACCCCACGTTGCCTCTTGACTTAGATGTTTCTTCCTGAAACATAGGCATTGATGCCATAACCTGTCACACATTAAGTAAACCAGTGAGTTCAGTGGTCACATGCTAATATAATCTCTCTCTTGAAATTCAGTTCCATGTCATCACCTTCCTCATGGACATCTCTACCTCAATACCCCACATATGACATGCCCAAAATGTATCCTCAAATATCTTCTTCAAAACTCAAACTCTTCTTCTGAACATCCCTATTTCTAATGAATACATCATCACCATACTGGTTACCCAGCTTTTCTTTTTTTTTTTCCTTTTTTAGAAATTTTTTTATTTTTAGTTTTCAACATGCATTTCCACAAGATTTTGAGTTACAAATTTTTCTCTCCCCATCTTTCCCCTACCCCCCACCCCAAAATAGCAAGCCTACTGAATATCCCTTCCCCCAATCTGCTCTCTCTTATATCATCCCCCTTCACCCCCCCTAACTTTCTAGTAGGGGAAATTGGGTTACTATACCCCAGTACCTGTATATCTTATTTCCCAGTTGCATATCAAAACAAAACAAAACAAAACACATTTTTAAACATTTGTTTTTAAAACTTTGAGTTCCAGATTTTTTCCCTTCTTCCCTCCTCACCCACCCCCACTGGGAAGATAAGCAATTCAATATAGATTGTACATGTGTAGTTACCCACATCATTTCCATAGTAGTTATATTGTGAAAGACTAACTATATTTCCCGCCATCCTATCCCACTCCCCATTTATTCTATCTTCTCATTTGACCCTATCCTTTTCAAAAATGTTTGCTTCTAACTACCCCTTCCCCAATCTGCCCTCCCTTCTATCTTCCCCCCTCTTATCCCATACCCCCTTATTTTCCTATAGGGTAAGATACACAACTGAGTGTAGTCACCCAGTTTTTCAGCCTTGTAGTCATATTTTGCTCCACCCCCTCTATTCAATCTTACTTTCTACCTTTACATCTTGTGCATCCATCCTCTTCTCTCCAATATTCCAGTTTCTATCCTAAAGTCCTCCTCCCCCACCACCTGGACTATTGCAGCAGCCTTCTACTTGGTCTCCCTGCCTTTTGTCTGTTTCCTCTCCATTTCATCCTCTACATAGCTGTCAGATTGGTATTCCTAAAAGACAGCTCTATTCACATCAATTCCCTATTCAAAGTTCCTTATTGCCTCTGAGATAAAACACAAACCCCTCAGCTTGACACTTAAAGCCCTCTACCTTGTGGCTGGGATCTGTCTTTCCATTTTTATTTTCCATTAATCCCCTTCACAAACTCACCATTCCAGTCAAACTGGCCTGTTAAACTATTGCTTCTTGAAATTATTTGGTATTACTTTGTGTGTGTGTATGTATGTACATATAAATGTATATATACACGTGTGTATGTATAATATATGCATGCCTATATGTGTATACATCTACATGTATGTGTATGTGTGTATATATTATGTATATATGTATATAACCTCTCTCCAGTTGGCTCTTCCCCACAAAAAAAAAAAATGAAACATGACATACATTTCCTCCATCACTTTCTTAAGTCTAGACAATCAACATATCAAAAAATCAAGGCCTGATTTATAGCTTGCTAATTTCTGAGATGTTAAATGCTCACACTGAAAATTTAACAATCAGCTCTCAGGAGCTAGTTGCAGCAAGCTCCACCATACCCCTGCCTCCCTCCCAGTGGGGAAAAAAAAAAGCTACATTAGGACAAGGACTGTTTTTTGTCTTTCTATCCCCAGTATCCAGCACAATGACTTGTGTGTCATTTTTTTTCTTCCATGCTGGGGGGGGGGGGGGGGGAAGAGGTGTTTTCCTTGTGTGAAAATTCCTTTCCTGATACAGATCAGCATCTTGTCTATAGTAAACACTCTTTAGAGAACAGATTTGACTGGGGCATTGAAAGCTTAAGTGACATACTGTGTTCATACAGCTACAGTGTGTCTGAAGAACATTCTGAACTCAGGTCTTTCTTCCTGACTCCAAGGCTGATACTTTGCCCATTACACCATGCTGTCTCCCGTGTTGCACACTGAAGGCACTCAATAAGGAGTTGTTTAATTACACTGAATGATGCCTATGTTCTTCCATTTGAGCTAATCTTTGATTCTTTTTTGGTCTTCACAAAGTTTCATAGTTTTAAGCCTAGAAGAGACCACGAGATTATCTCGCACTGTCTCCTCACTTAGTGGACAAGGAAGCTGAGGCCAGTGAGGCTGAAATACTGCCTAGGGCCCCACAGATCCCAGGAGGGAGAGCTGGGACTTGAAGTCGGCTTCTTTGATTCCACACCCAGGGCTCTTTCCCACTACAACACACTGCCTCTCCAATATCTCTGGGTTACTCGAAGACTCTGTGTCTATGTAACTGATATTTGAATATGACCATGCAAAACCTGTCAGTTGTAGATGATTCTGAATGCTTAGAGAGGAGAACCGTAGGAGTCCTCCTCCTCTCCATAGAGATGTGGCAAACTACAGGTTTGGAATGGTATCAGATGAGACCATCTTGTCAGTTGATGTTGCTTAGCGTCTTCTTAGTTACAAGAGAGAATTCTTTGGAGGCGGGTTATATCAACAAATTACTAAGGCTTAAAAAATAAATTGCATCAACACAACTATTAAAAACAAAGGAGACATATCTATTAAATACATTTTTGTATAGTAAAAGGTCATGGGGAAGAGGATTTATCTATTCTTAAAATATGCAAGAAAATCTGAAATTCTATGTTGTTATTGTTCTTGAGTCATTTTTTAGTCATGTCCAACTCTTTGTGACCCTGTTTAGGGTTTTCTTGGCAAAGATACTGGAGTGGTTTATCATTTCCTTCTCCAGCTCATTTTATAGGGGAGGAAACTGAGGCAAACAGGGTTAAGTGACTTGCCCAGGGTCACACAGCTATAAAGTTTCTGAGGCCAGCTTTGAACTCAGGAAGACGAATCTTCCTGACTTCAGGCCTGGTGCTCTACTCACTATATCACCAACTGCTCCAATATATGATAGTCATGCATATGATATTAGCATTAGTATTTCTGAATATATGTCTCATTACAACTCTACACTTTCATTTATGCAATCCTCATCTCTACAAGTTTTCACCTATCCAAATTCTACCAATTCTTTAAAGCCTTTGTCAAGTCCCACCTTTTTGATTAATTTTTTTCTTGATTAACCCTCATTGATCTTTTCTCCCCTCAGAAATACTATGGCATTTAGCGTCTCTACCATATAGTTTAGTCCTTAATTATATTCTGTCTCATAGGGATATGGATAGGAATTGGATCTGTAGTTTGATTGGTATAGAGAATTCCCAGGAGAGGAAATTCCCTTTACTAATACAGGTCAGCATCTTTTCTTCAACTTGCAGTCATAGCATGTTACCTCATGTCCTGAAGTATTAAAAGATTTCTTCGTGGTTACATCACTAGTATATGTCAAAGATGGTCTTCACAGCTTCAAGACAGGCTCTTTACCAACTCTTCCACACTACCCTTTTTTCTCATATTCTGCCTGAGGTTGCCCACCACCCATTCCTCTTCCTTAAATGTTCATGTCTACACAGTCTTTTATCTGAAGCTTCTGATTATCCAATAGGACAGAACAGAACGAACATGAAACCATAAGCTGAGTTTAGAATTCTGCTGTAAAATGCAAAAGCATCAAATGCAACCAATGCCCATGGAAATTCAATTACATTCTCATTTACTAGGGTTACTAAAAGCTTTCCTTCATCAGACAGAAAAACCTTACTGAGAATAAATAAATGGTTAGCCTTGAGAAAGGACACATAAACAGAACAATAATTTATAAATTTACTAATTGTTCTTCCCTGCCATGAACACAATCTAATATCTACTCTTTAGAAATAACATATATAACTTTAAATTTCACCAAACATTCCAGGTCCTTTGGAATAAATGATAATAGAAAGATGTAAATTGTTTTATTATTATGCTTGTTCTAGTATATTTTGGCTTGCTTTTAAAGACCTTTCTGAGTAAATACTTTGTGCCTATAAAATATAATTAACATGAAATTTCTTAAGGTCATGCTTAAATATTTATTATATCTTTCCATATATATATGTTCATACATATCCCTATACATTCACCCATGTATCATCTGAGGATATTAAATCCTGAGATCTCCTCTACCTAGTCAAGCAATAGGATTTCTTAGATTTGAATTATTACACTCCCTACCAGCCTCCATTAGCCAAGTTTGGTGAGAAGAGCTAGCTGACACATAAGTCTTGATGAGAATAAAGCCTCTTTATTACTATTATTATTCCCATAATGGTCTGTGCGGTATCATACATAACTTTTTAGTCCTTCATAAAATCCCGTTGATAAACATTTGACAACTTGTTACAATTTTAAAGTTTCATTGCCAGCACTCAACAAATGCTTAAATTGAAGTCTAGCAATATGGGGACTGAGTCCATAACTAGCACTTTATGTGGTGCAATACATGCTCACAGATTCTTGGCGCAACCCCCTAATTTATGGCGTGTATACTGATGAACGACCAAGATTCACTGTTTGCCATTATAGGAAAAGAGGCCAACCAATTCATAATTTTAAGGAAAACTAGTTTTAACGGCTCTATTAGTTTTACAATTCTGACTTCTGTAAGCTTCGATTTGTTATGTTTAAGTTATTTGCTTCAAGGAGTTTGAGTACTCATCCTAAGGTCTAAAGGTCTATTTTTCTAAACATTGTTTCTATGGGAAGATGACACTGGTATTCGGAAATTCAGTTACTATCAACTCGGCATGGGTTGAAAAGGAAAAAAAAAAGATTTGTGGGTCCAGCAGAATTGAAGACATCATATTAGAGCCCAGGGACCCTCTTGGCTGGCTTAGTAAACAAAACAAAAAAGAAATAAAATAATAGTACTTTCTTATTGTCTCCAGACTTCAACAAGCCTTTTAGACATTTTCTACACCTTCACTGTCTAGATATTTAGTACCATGTATTGTATAGATACTCATTCAAAAGGCATGTTTAAGGCTAGGTTAGATTACTTTGACTACCTCAACTCAAAAAAGATGTCTAATGTATGACTAATGTTTATTGATAATGATTCTATTCATTTATATAGATGGCAAGAAAAGTAATAGTGATAATAATGGCTCACATTTATATACAGTTTTGAATTTTGCAAAACACTTTATAAATATCTCATTTTATAGGAAAAATTCATAACCAGGAAATCCATCATTTTGGAAATTCCATTGATTCTGCTTCTCTAACTAGAGAGCTAGAGGGCAGAGCAAAAATTTTCCCCAACACCCTATTTAAAGAGAATTCCAAAGCCTCAACAATTTTTCATTTCCCACCAGTTGCATTGCTTGGATTGTACTCTACCATCATCATTCCCCAGCCCAGGTAATTTCTCCTCCCTTTCTGTGTTGTCTTCATTGACTAGATTGTAAGCTTCTCGAGGTCAGGGATTGCCTTTCTTTCTACTTGTATCTGCATCCCTAGTGCTTAGCCCGTGACCTGGTATGTCATATATGCTTAATAAATGTTTATTGTGTTGTGTTGAAAGCAATGCTTCTTTCGTGATTTTTCTCTTGCTACTCTGATAGTTAACATTATTTCCTTCCAGTTCTCACATAGACTCTGTATGTTCCACTGGTATGTCTTCCTACAGTCATAGGAGAAGATGAATCACAGGACAGGAAATCGTAAATCCAATAAGGCTAAGAACAAAAAGAAAGGGCAGACTTGGGAGCCAGATGAACCTGGTGGGGGTCTGGAAGGCAGCAGTCAAGAAAGAGCCAGGAGTAAGGAGTCAGAGGCACTAAGGATAATACAAGCACCAGAGATCTAAGCAAAGTAGTGGCTCTGGGGTCAGAAGCCAGGCAGGCAGTTGAAAATGAGGAATACCATTCTTCATAACTTGAGAAAAAGAACCCTTAGTTGAGGGTACAGGAGTAGGAAGGCAAAGGCTAGACTTGGTTAAAAAGGTTGCATTTGCTTTAATTATGCCCCTAGCTCCTCCCATACATCCCCTTCCTTCCCTTTCTGTAATCTTCCAGGAAAAGTTGTGGGGTCACTGTGCATTCCTGCCAAATAAACCCAGACTGGAACTATCTTTCATACTGAGTAGGAATGACCCAAAAGTTGAATAGGGGCATCCCCAAAACAAGGACCAATCACTCCACAGCACCCAACACTGAACCCCATTCCCTTTCTGCTACATCTAGAAGATCATTACAACCAAGATCTGAAATATATTCTGCTCCCCCTTCCTTTCCAGTTATATCCTTATCTCACTGATAACTGATTCAGACCCTAAATACCCTGCCTCCTCCAGATTCTGGTTGTAGCCTTGTCTTCATGCCGTGAGGCTTTCTGGCTAAGTTACATAACTGTAAAATGTACCAAGGACCCATTTCTCTGTATTACTGTTCTGTCTCATTTTTCTATAAAACACATGCGACAGAATACCTCACCAGTAGTCAAGGCCAGACAGAGGTTTAGAAACTAGAGGTGTAGTCAGGACAGCAGAGGCAAGACTCTAAGGATAAGGAGCTCCTGAAATAAGTTAACTCCTGCCCCAGACAGGAAGGATCTCATATATTTTCTTCAGGAGCAAAAGTCAGTTCTGGGAACAGCCAGCCCAGGGCCTGAAAATGAGAAAAAAATAAAACAAGTCCCCTAAGGGAGACAACCTATGTTTGTAACTCCCTCCCTCCTTAGGGCCACAAAAGGGTTAAAATAACAAGGTCAGGGTCATTGTCTCCAGAAGACTCCAGTTTAAAAAATGTACTTGACATTTTATTTGGCAGTACCCTAGAGCCTTTTTCCATTAATAAGGATAAATTATAATGGATTAATCAAATTAACTAGTTGACACCATGAGCCCTGGAGGAATAAGATAAAGGACAGATAAGTTTCAATGGGATAAGGGATGGGCATGGCAGTTAACAACTTCTGGGTGATAGAAGAAGATATAAAGCCAAGAAGAACAAGCCTAAGGTCACTTGGGTCTTTCAGTCTTTATCAGAGGTTTTTAAACTTTTTTTTTTTTTGCATCATGGACCCCTTTGACAATCTGGTGAAACCAATGGACCCCTTCTCCAAATAATGTCTCTAAACATACAACATAAAACATGTAGAATTACACAGGAAAACAACTGTATTGAAACACATGTATCAAAATATTGAAAACAAAATAAATTAATAACACCAGGTTAAGAACCCCTGAATTATGATGCCAGCCATGGTGGTGCGTAATCAAGGGAGATTTTTTAAAAACTAAATTATTTCCTGATTTAGTCACAAAAGATTTATCTTTGAACCTGTACATTGTGTCTTTTCAAAGACATGGGTTTTGATTTGCTCAGAGTCACAAAATCATTTTGCTATAAGCATCACTCATAAGTTAGGTAAACTTTGAAGATAGCATAGACATTCCTGACCCTTAGCCCCCAGCCCAAATTGAAGAACTGTTAGGAATGCAGTATTTCAATGAATTCATCTTGTATTCAGTCATCAAATTATTATAATATTGCTTCAGCAAATACTGTAGTTGCTCAAAAAACACATTACTTTAGGATAGCTTGGTGAAATATTTTGCTCATACAGCAAAAGTGGCAAATTTTGCCACTTCATTGACTTCCTAAAACAGAAAGATATTCCCTTTTGTCTACTCTAGTATCACTAATTACATCATTAGCAAAAGGCCATTTTCAGCAACAGAATAAAAACAGGACTTTTCATACATTTCACTTGTTTTATAATTTGACAATCCAAATTATGAAACAAAAGTTTCTATGCAGAAGTGGAAAGGAAGTATGACACCTATGAGAAGAACAATTGTCAAATGGTTAGAGAATTGACCTGAAAAACAGAAAGACTTAATCCTTTCATTTCAACAGGCACAGTATGGTATTCAGTGTACCAGAAGATCTTCTTAAAGGACAGATCTGACCATTTTACCTCCTGCCCAATAAACTCCAGGGGTTCCCTAATACCTCTTAGATCAAATATAAATTTATCTGGATTTTAAAACCCTTTACAATCTGACCACTCCCTACCTTTCCAGTTTCCTTTCATGTAACTTGATGATCCAGAAACACTGGCTTTCTTGCTATTCCTTGCACACAACACCCCCAATTCCTTGCCTTTTCATTGCCTGTCTTTCTATGCCTGGAATGCTCTCTCTCCTCCCCTTGGGCTATTGACTTTACATGTCCTCTTTCAAAGACTTAGCTCATGTATATAACTTGCACATACATTTATTTGTTCAGTCATTTCACTTATTTCACTTGTATCTGACTCTTCATGACCCCATTTGGTGTTTTCTCAGCAAGGAACCAGAGTGGTTTGCCATTTCCTTCTCTAACTCATTTTACAAATGAGGAAACTGAGATAAACAGGGGTAAGTGAATTATTTCCCAGGGTCACACAGCTAGTGTCTGAGGGCAGATTTGAACTCAGTTCAAATAGTTGTATGCTGTCTCCCCCAGGAGAATGTGAATTCTTTGCGCAAAGGTACTGTGTTTTGGCTTTTCTTTGCATCCCTTGCCTTTGTAACAGAGTGCCTGGACCAGATTTGACATTTAATTAATGCTTGTTGATGATACTGATCATAGATATGCAGAAGTCACAGTTTTATTTTTTTTTAATTCTATGATATGATTATTTCAATGGTCCAAAAGATTAGTGGTTTCCTGGGGGTGGACATTCTTTCCACAAGCATTTTCATGACTTATTATGACCATTTGGTGACTAATTTTCTAATAATGAGGTTCTCTACACTTAGCTAACCTGCTTCTCTGGTGATGGACACATTGTTTGTTGCTGTACCCTTTACTAAATCCTTCCAAACTCAGCAGGATCTAGCACAGCTTGTGGTCCACTGGCAAAAAAATATCAAGAAACCAGAGTCACCTCTGTGCTATAGTGAAATCAGAGGACTCTGGGGGAAGATGGGAATCACAAGATTTTATTTCATACCAAATAAATGTAGATTGATCAGCACTTTCATGTTGGCCAGAATGCCAAAGAATCAGCCATTTTGTTGCTGGCAGATATGCATAACAAAGACAAGAATATAGAGCAAACGTAAGGTGTGGCCCTATCTGTTCATCTAAACTTTGGGATCTACTTTTATTTGAGTACCAAGCAAAGAATATTATGGGAGCTGAAAAGAAGTCTCATTCAGGAAAGTGTTGAAGCCAATCAGGAACCAATTTCCAAATGCCAATCTACAAAAAAAAAAGGCTTGATTTATTGTTTAGTTGATTGCCTGGTCTTTTAAAAGTGATGAAGAAAATATTAATACTACATATTCATCTCAAAAGTATACCCTGCATATGTTTCCCCCTGAACATTGGTTGTTCATTTTACAAACATGCCCATGCCATGAACCAGCTTCCTCATAGACTCCAAAGAGGTTTTGTTGGATAAGAGTTCCCCCCAAATGAGTTTGGGGAATATAAATTGGAAATCAAGGATTTAATGGAAAAGAATTTTCCAACTTTAAGTTAGATAGTTTAATTAAATTCAACCAGCTTTCACTAAGTGCCTACTAGGTGCCAGGCACGATTGCTGAGCATTGAGAATACAAAAACAAAAAGAAAAGTCTCTGCCCTCAAGTAGCTTATATTTTGGGGAGAGAGGGAGCAGGTGGAAAAAGAGGAGTGAGTAGTGCACCAGGGTCAATTCAAAGGCTAGCAATGATGGGAGAGTGACCTCTGCGGTCTCAGAAAGAGAACTTACAAAGTAGCAGGTTAGGAAGAAAGGGGAAAAGGGCAAAAAATTGCAAATCAATGTTGGAGGGGTTGTGGGAAGATAGGAACACTTCTACATTGTTGTTGGAGCTGTGAAAATGGTACAGCCATATTGGAAAGCAATTTGGAATTATTCACATAAAGTGACTAGAATGTTCATAGCCTTTGAGCCAAAGACTCAACTACTGGGCTTATTCTACAAGGAAACCATCGATAAGGAATAAGTCCCCACATGTCCCAAAATATTTATAGTAGCACTTTTGTGATAATGAAGAATTGGAAACAAAGTAGATGCCCATCAGTTGGAGAATTACTAAACAAATTGTGGTATACTAATGTAATAGAGTAGTATTATACTGCTAAAAATGATGTGTCTGATGAATACAGAGAAGCATGGAAAGAGCTATGTGAACCGATGCAAAATGAAATAAGCAGAGTAAAACAAAAAATGTGCACAGTACCTACAAAAATATAACTGGAAAGAACAATGACACATAAAAAAAATCAAGTTATCATAAAGATCAAATAAGACTTGCATGAAGTGATACTAGTAAACACCTCCAGTCAACTCCTTCACGGAGGAGGGAGGTCCACAAGTGTTATATTAAACATGTTCACCAATTTCTTTTAATGTTTTAATCAGTTAAACTTTTTTCCTCTCTAAAAAATTCTAATTGTGGTACAGGATGACTCTCGGGGGATGGTGGAAAGAGAGGGGTTACATGGTATACTGTGGTAATGTAAGAAAGAAAATAGTGAAAACTTAAATTTTTTTAAGGGAATGGGAAAAGTTTGAGATGGCTGTATGTTACAAAGCAAAACTGCAGTGCAACATTACATAAATGACATCCTCAAAGAAATGTAAGAGCAAAAGATGACTAATTGAAACAGAGAGAGGGAACATAGAGTGAGTGAATATTAAGGAGTGCACTTAGGGAGACACTACGCAATTACCTCATTTTATTAGATGGAAACTGAGGTCCATAGAGTCAATAATACATAGAAAAGGTGAGGTATCAGGAGCTGAGTGTTGCACTGACTGTACAAATTATTAAAAGACTAAGGGGAAAGCTAGAAGCGTGTTACAAGTGCAGAAGAGGATTTATTCCAAAAGTGGATAAGAATGGCATAGGAAGAAAAGGCATGGAGGGTTTCATGCTGCTTTCATGTACATTTGGGTGCTGCCTCCCTTCCCCAGGCATCTCTTCCCCAATAGAATGAGAAGATCAGAAACCCATGATTCAGATATGGTATAAGACACAAGATCTCATCTTGATTTTTTTCATCAACATTCTCTCCTCCAAGCACATTACAGTGGGGCACAAGGGTTAGGGCACAGGTCACCATAAGGCCCTCAGAAGCAGTCTCCCTCAGATCACATTTCAGTATGAAGCCAGGATTTGCCCTCACTACTCTTGCCCTGGCCAGCACTGACTTGTTATCTCTGATTGTAATAAACTCACTAAAGTTGTCCTCTCACTGAAACCTCTCAATTGGACCCTCCAACACAGGTCACTGCCTCAGGTCTCCCTCTCTTTCTGCTTCAATGCTATTTCCCAAAATAACAATTGTATTGTCTCTTTACCAACTCTCTCTCTCATCTGACTCCTGTCCTCTATTTCCATTCACCAATTCTGTCGCTCAATTCAATACAACAAATATTTGTTAAGTGGCTACTATTTGTTAGACGATTTCCTTCCCTATTGCTAGTTTTCTATCCACCCTCCTTCCTACACCACCCACAGGCCAGCATATTATCCTTAATTCAACCAACACTAGCCCAGTAGCTATATCCTGCTGCTCTGAGCTACAGGAGGTCCATAGAATTTTAAAAGCAGTCATATCCTGTCTGTTAAACCTTAGACATGGAGCTATTTTGCCTTTCTATTTCAGCTGGACAGAATTCTGAGCTTCTGACAGGTGAGTTGTGATCTCCACTGATGAAGGAAGCAACCACACTGACTAGATCATGGATCTGTTGAAGCATGAATGGTGACAGGATTGAAGGTGGATTGGAAAGGGAGGAAAGAGAATAGTTACAAAGCTTTTGAAACTGTCCAAGTGTGAGGTGACTGAAGTTTGAACTGGGGTTTGAGATAAGATCCTGATAGTAGGAATAGAAGAGGGATGTACAGACATACATATGCAACATTATGAAAAACACTTAACCCTGTGTATACTTAATATTGTCTATCATAGCTACCCACATTTTTGTCTTAACCCCCATTAGACGTATAAATTTCATATAATAAGAGACTAAGACTTATCCAAACTTTTGAATTACTATAGTGCTCTGCATAGTAAGCTTTTTTGGAAGGAAGAGAAAGGAATGAAGGAGAAAAGAAGCATTTACTAAGTGTCTAATGCTGTGCTAAGTGCTTTACAAATATCACATCTGACCCTCACAACAAGCCTGGGAGGTAGGTACTATTATTATACCTATTTTACAGTTAAGTAAACTGAAGCTTGTAGGGGTTAAGTGACTTGCCCAGGGTCATAAAACTAGTATTTGGAGGCTGGATTGGAACTCAGGTCTTCCTGACTCCAGGCTCAGTGCTCTATCCACCTAGGTACACCACTAGGGAAGAAAGGTCAGCAGGACTTGGTGATTGATTAGATACTGGAAAAGGAAGAAAGGGAAAGAATTTTAAAAGACTTAGGTTTGAATCTCTCTGACTCAATTACCTGGAAAGTCCAGCCCCAGTGAGTCAACTGCCTTAGTAGAGTTGTTATCTATTCTAAGTGGAAACTCTTTTCTAAGAATTCCCACTTAGAAAAGATACTAGAAAAATTATATAGGAAGGCACAAAGGTCATCACTGCCACAATCCCTGCCTTTTAGGGGATTGCAGTCTGATAGGGAAAATATCAGGGTTAAAGCAAAGCAAGGAATAATAAGGATAGTAGGAAAGAATAATGAGCACATTAATTAGGATCTGGTTTATACAACTATTGTCATTTCTAATCATTCATTTGCTTGAAGTCTGTTCTCTTCGGGCCTGCCAGGAAATGATAATGTATTTAAATTTCCACAAGGACAGTTAAATTTCGCCCATCTGCTATTCCCCACCCAAAACTGGGTTTGCACATTGACATTTGTGATCTAGACACAGAGCCTAGTTTAAATTAATAATTCGTTATCTTTCTGCTAGTAGGGCCAAAATCAATAAATGTGTTCATTTAGTCAATCACTCCTGCCCCACACAGAAGCTTTTTGCTGGTTTTTAGGCATCACATAAAGACATAAACATAAATGGCAGAAACCTACATATACATTTGTTGTTGTCTTTGTTGTTAAGTCATTTCAGTTATGTCTCTCTCACTTTTTGTGTCCCCATCATTTGGCATTTTCTTAGCAAAGATAATAGAGTGACTTGCCATTTCCTTCTCCAGCTCATTTTACAGATGAAGAAATTGAGGCAAACAGAGTTAAGTGACTTGCCATGGGTCATACAGCAAGTAACTGTCTGAGGTTGGCTTTGAACTCGTCTTCTTGACTCCAGATTCAATGCTCTATTAACTGCACCACCTAGCTCCCCAACATATATGAGGCCAATTACAACTAAGCAGAGATGTTTGGGATGGAAACCTTGTGGGCATTTGGGGTGAACTATGGAGGGTTATTCCTAGGACCCTATAGCAACACAGAATTTAAATTGGAAAGGACATGATAGATCAACAATGCTAAACATATTATTTCTTTTTTTTTTTTTGGAGGGCAATTGGGTTTAAGTAACTTGCCCAAGGTCACACAGCTAGGTTTTTTGTTTGTGTGTGTTAAGTGTCTGAGGCCGGATCCAAACTCAGGTCCTCCTGACTCCAGGGCCAGCACTCTACTCACTGCACCACCTAGTCACCCCAAAACATATTATTTCACTAGGTAGAAATGTAGACCCATAGAAGAGGAAGACTGATTTAACCACTATGACACAGAAACAATAGCTGAGCTGGACTTTGACACCAGGTTTTTAGACTTGAAACCCAGTACTGAATGGCTTGTAGAAAAGTTATGTCTCAAAGAAAGAGACCTTAATATCATTTGACTAACACTGCCCATACCCTTCTATGACCAAAGCTTAAACATTTTTTGCCAGGAGTAAAAAACTATGTGTTTTCTATGCAATTATCTAATATTCTAATTGAACTACGATCTCATCATTGTGAGTATCTCTACAACCATGCATATCCTAACCATGTTTACCCATCTGATGCAATGCACATCCATTTTTTCTCATAAATTCGTCACAAGGATGTATACCCATTTTAAGGAAAGGTGAGGGGAAGAGCGAAGGGATCTTCTTAATATTTTAGAGTATCTCCAAAGTGTTGATCATCTTTTTCTGGACAAAAACACAATTCTTGCCTTCTAGGAACTTATATTCTAGTGGAAGAGGCAACATGTCAATAAGTTTGAATGTATAAAATACACCAATATATGGTGTGTATATACATGTGTGTGTATATGTATGTAGTATAAATGGGATGTAATCTCAAAGGGAAGAAATTAGAGGTTGGGAGAGATGTGTCAGGCTAGGAAAATGTTCCTTTAGAAGGTGACATTTTTGCTGACTGATGAAGCCAAGGAAGTGAGAGGACAGAGGCAAGAAGGGAAAGCACTCTAGATACAGGAGTCATCCTGTACAAGGGCAAAAAGCAATAATGTGAATTGGCATGAACCAAGAGTAGCAAGCAGACTAATGCAACTAAAGAATGGAAATAGACAAGCATTTATTAAGCACCTACTATGTGCCATGCACTGTGCTAAGTGCTTTACAAATATTATCTCAGTTGATCAACAACCCTGGGTGACAAGTATTATTATTATCTCCATTTTACAGATGAGGAAACTGAGAAAAACAGAGGTTAAATGACTTGCCTGGGGTCCCACAGAGAGTGTCTGAGGCCAAAGCTACTTCTAACTAGAGAGTGCACAGAGAGAAGTATGAGACTAAAGAGGTAGAAAAGGTACAGTTGTAAAAGCTAACCAGAGCACTTTATATTTGATCCTAGAGGCAAGAGGGAGTCATGGGAGTTTATTAATTGGGGTGTATGTGTGATATGCTTAGGCCTGTGCTTTAGGAAAATCACTTTGGTAGCTCAGTGGAGGGTGGAGGGAAGTGGGGAGAGGCATGAGGCAGAGACACAAAGTAGGAGGCAATTGCAATAGTCTCACCGAGAGGGGGTGAGTGCTTGTTCCAAGATGGCAGCAGTGTAAGGGAAGATGAGGGGATGTGTATGAGTGCTATGAAAGTAGAAAGGACATATTTGACAATGGGCTGAATATTTCAGGGAAGTGCAAGGGAGGACATGATGATGACACCAAGGTTTTGAGCCAGGGCAACTGGGAGGACTTTGGTCACTTTGACAGCTCATAGCGAAGTTGGGGGGATGGGAGGGTTTGGGGCTTGGGGAATTCAAGTTCTGTTTTAGACACCATGAGATAGATCCTTTCCATTGCTTCTTATGCAGGATTCTTCATTTGTTAATTGCTGTAGCCTCTTCACCCTTGTTATGTGCCTTTCCATTGCTGTGTTGGTGATCTTCAACTTCATGTCTTAGACTATAACATTCCATGCTTCACAAGCCATACAATATCACTAGAATAATATGGCATTGAAAAAGATTGGCCTGTGTTTAGGAGAGCTGGGGGGGGGGGGTGGAGAAGTGGATGGGATACTGGACTTGGAATCAAAGAGATGAACTTGAATCCTGCTAGACCCATAGCATAGCCTCAGTTTCCCCATCTATAAAAACTGGAATAATTATAGCATCTGACTCATTGGGTCATTGTACCAAATGAAAAATATATGCATAAAGTTCTTTTCAAATCTTAAAATGCAATATTAATGTTAGTTATAATTATAAAATAGTTACACAGTTTCCCAAATACAATCTAGCCCTCTCTTCTCCCATTCTATTTTGGACCTAATTCATTATATATTTGCAGTGTCTATCCAAGATAAATTTACTGTCAGTCAATCATCAAACATTTATTATGTGCCAATTGTTTTTGCCCAGGCAAAAACAAAATAAACAAACAAACACAGTCTCTATCCTCAAGGAGCTCAAAGTCTAACATGCAAATAGCTACATGTTAATGGGTAAAATCTATAAGTTGCCCTTTCAACTGTAAGTCATATTGTTGTTTGGTTTTTTTTTAATCCCTATCAAAATTTGATATCCACTAAACTATTCTCTTGGAAGTTTCTTCTTTCCAATTAAAATTGACTACTGTGTTTTATTCAAAACAAAGCTTTTATTGTTTTTCTTTTATAAAAATACCCAACCTCACTGAATCTGAGCCTTCCATCTTTGCCCCTGAACTGTTTGGTGGCATCCTCAATGCTAAGATGCCACAGAAGCTGTGAAATCATTAAGTTAAACAAAGATGATCCACTCTTGGCATGGCACAAAATATGGCAAGATCAACAATGAAATGAGGAATTCCTATTACAGCAATCATATCTGCTCCCAGAAGATTTACCTTAAAAGCTAGAGTCAACATTTTTGCTTTTATGACAGGAATGAAAAATGCATTAGAATCTTTAGCAAAATTTTGCCTTTGAATGGTCATGCAGAGAAGAAAGTTTTTCATCTCTTGGGAACAAAACTCTCACCTGAATTGCCAGGATTTTTTAATCTTTGTTTAATGGATTTTAGTATATGAGAAAAAATGAAAGAAGGAAAGAAAATACCTTCCTATTAAGTAACTTCCTCCAAAAATGAGGCAGTGTTGCCTAGTAGATAGATAGCCATCCTTGAACCCAGGAAGACCTGAGTGCGAATCCTATCTCTGAGACACATATTTTTAAGACCCTGGGCAAGTTGCTTAACTTCTCTATCCTTAGGAAATTCCCTAAGATTTGATAAGTTACAGAGAAGTGCTGATTCCCATTGGGAATGATAGTTCCCTATGTCAGTCAGTTAATAAGCATTTATCAAGTACTTCCTATCTACTAGGCACTATGCTAAACTTTAGTGATACAAAGACAGGAAAAAATAGGCCCTATCATGAAGGAGCTCATGGTCTAAAGATGAAGACAACATGTAAACAATTCTTTTATTTTGTTTTCATTTTTCAAATGCTTTATTAACTTCTGATTTATATCATTCATTTCCACCAGACTTTGAGTTGCAAATTTTCTCTCCGTTTTTCCCCTACCCACCGCCCCAAAATAGCAGTCCCACAGGATATCCCCTCCTCCAATCTGCTCTCTCCCATATCTTCTCCCATACCCACTTTGACTTTTCCAGTAGGGCATGGTGGATCTCTATGCCCCAGTGCCTGTATAACTTATTTCCCAATTACATGTAAAATAGTATTAATAATAGCATATATATATATATATATATATGTTTTAAACATTTGATTTTAAAACTTTGAATTCCAGATTCATTCCTTCCTCCCTTGTCACCCACCCTTACTGGGAAGATAAGCAATTCAGTATAGGTTGTACATGTGTAGCTAATGCAAAACATTATCATACTAGATATATTGTAAAAGACTGACTATATTTCCCTCCCTCCTATCCCACCTCCCACTTGTTCTATTCTCTACTTTGATCCTGTCCCTTTTCAAAAGTGGGTGCTTCCAACTTCCCTCCCCCTCAGCCTACCCTCCCTTCCATCATCCCCCCTCTCATCCCCTTCCCCCCTACTCTCTTGAAGGGTGAGATACCCTATTTAGTGTGTATGTCATTCCCTCCCCGAACCAAATTCAATGAGAATAAGGTTGACCCATTCCCTTTTGCCTTCCTGTTCTTCCCCTCCATTGTAGCCATTTTCCCTTGCCTCTTCAGTATGAGATACTTTACCCCATTTTGGCTCTCCCCATCTCCTCTCACTATATTCCTGCCTCACCTCTTGATTTCACATTTTGAGTATCATACCTTCCTATTAAATTGGTCCTGTGCCCTCTATCTATGTATGCCTGTAAACATATATACACACATTCACATATGTATTCATATGCCCATATACCCATATATATATATATATATATATATATATATATTCCCTTCAACTATTTTCATACTCAAAAAAGTTTCATCAGTTACAATGATCATTTTTCCATGTAGGAATGTTAATTGTTCAACTTTGATAAGTTCTTTATGATTTCTTTTCCCTGTTTAGCTTATTGTGCTTCTCTTGCTTCTCGTATCTGAATGTCAAATTTTCTATTCAACTTTGGTTTTTTCAGCAAGAATGCTTGAAAGTCCTCTATTCCACTGAATGACCATATTTTCCCCTGAAACATGAAACTCAGTTTTGATGGGTATGTGATTCTTGGTTTTAATCCCAGCTCCTTTGACCTCCAGAATATCACATTCCAAGCCCTTCGATCCCTCAGTGTAGAAGCTGCCAGATCCTGAGTTATCCTGATTGTGTTTCCACAATATTAAAATTATGTCTTCCTGACTGCTTGTAATATTCTCTCTTTGATCTGGGAATTCCAGAACCTGGCTATAATATTCCTAGGAGTTTTCTTTTTGGGATCTTTTTCAGGGGGTGATCAGTGGATTCTTTCAACCTCTATTTTGCCCTCTGGTTCTAAAACATCAGGGCAGTTTTCTTTGAGAACTTCCTGGAGGATGATTTCTGGGTTCTTACTTTGATCATGGCTTTCAGGTACTCCAATAATTTTTAAATTATCTCTCCTGGATCTATTTTCCAGGTCAGTGGTTTTTCCCATGAGATATTTCACATTGCCTTCTATTCTTTCATTTGTTTGGATCTGTTTAACAGCATCTTGATTTCTGATAAAGTCACTAGTTTCCATTTACTCCAATCTAATTCTGAAGGAATGATTCTCCTCAGTGAGCTTTTGAGATTCTTTTTTCCATCTGGCAAATTCCACTTTTCAAGGCATTCTTCTTCTCATTGCCTTGTTGAGCCTCTTTTGTCATTTGAGTTAGTCTGTTTTTTAAGGTGTTATTTTCCTCAGTCAGGCTGTTGACTCTCATTTCATAATTTTATTGCATCGTTCTCATTTCTCTTCCCAATTTTTCCTCCACTTCTCTTATCTGCTTCTTAAGGTCCTCTATGGCTTGTAACCAGCTCGTATTTTTCTTGGAAGCTTTTGGTGCAGGAGTTCTGACTTCCCTGTCTTCCTCCTGTCCCATGCTTTGCTCCTTTTTGTCCCCAAAATAGTAGTCTAATGTTGGATTGCTCTGCTTGGTTTGCTTCCTTTGCCTGGTCATGTCGCCACTCAGTCACTTGACCCCTGGGCTTTTTGCCGCAGTAGGACTCTGCCACCAGACAGGGGATCTTCATTCCAAACACTGGGGTTTTCTCAGCTGCCAGAGGTATTAGTTGGGTGCCCTCTCGGAAGCGTCCATACGCTCTGGCAAGCTGCCCACACCCCAGGACCTCCACCCTAGACCACAATCTAGATCCATGCAGGTTAAGCAAGAGAAATTACCCCTCAGACTGGTTGCTTGGTCCCCCTACACTCTGCAGGCCAGGAGCTGAAACAGCCACTTGGCAGTGGTTGCCCACAGGCCTCAGCAGCTTCTCACCCCAGGGGCAAAAGCCAATGCAATCCCAACTACTGGGTCCCAAAGTCCACACTGCACTGACCTCTCACTTTGTCCTTAGCATCTACATGTTGATAATTCTGGATCTCCACAGCTGCTGCAGTCCCTCCAGCTGGTGGTTGGTCAGGCCCACCCTGGAGCTAAAACCTTGGGTGTGGGGCTGGGGTGGGTTCCCAGAGTGTTGCACTGGCCCATTCCTGCCAGCCTGCTAGGCTATCCTCAGTGGGAGGTTAGCTTCTTTGCATTATTTTGTGGGTTGTGTAGCTCCAAAGTTTGTTTAGAGTCCCCTTTTACATGAATTGGAGGTGGTGGCAGCCGGAGCCCAATGGAGGTCCTGTTTTTACTCTGCCATCTTGACTCCACCCCTTAGAAAGAGCAACATGTAAACAATTATGTACAAAAGTGGGGGAGGGGTGATAGATAGTAGATGATAGCCAGATAAATGGCAGATAAATTGACGATGGAAGATAGATAGATAGATAGATAGATAGATAGATAGATAGATAGATAGATAGATAGATAG